>NC_141067.1:17368613-17968613 GCF_041138505.1 Cibotium barometz
TTTTTTCTAAAAATATTTATTATTTTAATATATCAAATTTTTTCTTTTTCTATTTAATTACATGGATCTCCATTATCATGGAAATTCCTCTTTTTGCATAAAAATAGAAATACAAAAAAATCCTCATTTCTATAATTAATTATTTACGCATAAATACTAAAAATTAGTTTTCCATGAATGTAATGAAAATTATTCTTTTAGCATAGGATGACTAATCCTAGAATATGGTAGGAAGTCCTCTTTTCACATTATGCATAAAAATGAGTTATGTATTAATTTCTAAAAATTTTACCATAGCTCCGCTGCTATTACTGATAATTTTAAGTATTTTTGAAAAGAATAAGACTTTATAATACAATTATGATAGATTACCTATCATTGGACCTAAATCCAATTTATGGAATTAAATCATAATTTTACTATAATTTTATTAGCATAAAAACATAAAAAGCCATTTTCTAACCTCTAGTTTAACTAGCATAGAGCTTGATTTTTGAATTGAAAATTTATCAATGAGAATCATCCATTGAATAAGAATTAGTCATAGGAATGACCATTCTTTTGGGGAGAGAGAGATATACGTTAAAAAAACATCCTAATTAAGCATAAATATAACTTTTTGTGATTAATCATTAGGATTCTTATAGAGAGCTTATTTTGCATTGAAAAACAATTCATTTGAACCTTCTCAAGCTTGAGAGGGGTTGAGAAGTGAAATCATTGAGAATATTAAAGAAAACCATGAAATTGCATCTTACCTCTTGATTTTGCTTGCTTCTTTCTCTCATAAGGAAGCCCCCAACCAATCAATTGGTTTAGTGTGTTGAGAGGAAAGCTCCCAGGATTGTTGAAGAGAGAGAGAAGCTCCAATCTCTCCAAAAGTAGAGGATTTTTATGGGATGATAGAAAATATGCTTATTTTAATGTAATACTGGCATGGTCTAGTTCACAAATGAGAATACAAAAGAACGAGGGTCTAATTATAGGTGAGGGAGGCCACTAACTGAGTCCAACTAAGTTCTAGAATTTTCCAGCTTCAGTTTGGTTGAATTTGGACAAGATTTGGACCAGCTTAGCTCCCATTTTGATCTAGGAGAGAGGAGAGATAAAAATATCTTAATATTTTTGAATTAAAACCCCCCCCACACATGTGAAGGAGGCGCCTACCTCAACGGTATCCCCCTCCTTACCAAGGTGTCAAAAATTCATCATTTCTCCAAAATATCTCATTTTTTTAGTAATAACTCATAATTTTTAACTAATAAACCTTGTACTCACTCAACTCTTCATCTTATGTGAGCATTTACTCATTTTTGGGTATTTTCTTTTATTCATTGTGTTTATCTCATCCCAAAATTTGGATTAATCTTATTGGCCCATAGAAACCTTAATTGGACCATAATTCAAAAAATTTTCAGAAAATCTTGACCCTTAGGCTAAGGTCTTTTAATCATTCTTAATTGATTCCTGATGCACTTTGGAAAATTTATTTTGAACTTCTATTTCAGGGAAATATATTTTTGATATTTGGAGAATTTGTTTATCCAAAAATATCTTAATATTGAATTACCTCTCTCTAGAATTTTTCTTCTCTCTAGATAAAAAATAAGGAAAAATAATATTTTCTTGTATTCAAAAATAGGGAATGATTACAGGGGATTGAAGTAAATCTTATTCATTATTCAAGCTGAGGAGGAATCTCACACAACCCAAGTCCCACTCAAAACTAATTCTAAAAAAGATTTAAACATGAAAAAAATGATGTTTCGTAATTATTTTTCTAGTTTTCATCATGAAATAATATGTACTCGACAGACAATGGGATGGCATGGGGGGCTACCGACTCAAATGTCTATTATGTAGATGACATCACAATGGGATTTTGCCTGCTCCACTTGCATGGCTATGATGTCTCTCTAGGTACTATTAAAGTATTATTATCATCATGAGACAGAATTAATAATATGATTGAAGAAAATTATCATTTATCACAATTATAGAGTTAATCATGACTAGATCACCAATACCATGATAGATTTATTTCTAAGAATTATTCAACACAACATATAATATGTATTATCTTGTTGACCAATTTATGAAGCCAAATCATTGTATGTAGCTCAAAAACTACTAGAATGCTTTAAGTACTTCCCCCCCTTTTTTTCTTGCACTTTGAATTTCCTTTATTTTATTTTTATTTTAGTGGAAATAGAGAGTAGCTTAATATTATTAAAAGTAATACAAGAGTAAGAGATAGAAGGGGGGGTGATCAACTAAAACAATATTGAATTTCCTTTATTTTTATTTATATTCAAGCAATATTGAAGAATTTTTAAAAAATTATTCAAACAAGCAAAGAGACCAGCACTCCCCCCCTCCCCCCCCCAAGACACCCACACACACAATATAGCAAAACATGTGAGAACATAACATCTTTTATGTAATTTCTGCATGTCTCATGTAAAGGTCTTCCGCCATTTCAAGAAAGGTGATGAATTGTTTTGCTTTTCGAGGGGCAAACAAGCCAAGCTCTAACAGGGATGTACAACCTCTATCGAGCCTCCCACACCATCCTACCAGGAGAACCCATTCTACATGAAATCAATACCTTCACCAAATCCTTCCTTCTCAATAAACAAAAGAAGAATGAGATCCAAGGTAAATGGATCATTTCTAAGTGCCTCAAAAGGTGAGGTACATAAGAACTCTTGCTTAAATGACTCTTTATCTATTCAAATGGTGCTTAACAAGTGAAATGGGTGTTTAAAGGGCATCATTGAATTGCTAACCACATGCGTTACATTTTTGAAGTATCACCGAAATATTTATTCATAGTTGTTGGGCTACATGAAGTAGGATCACCACAAAGTTTTTTTTATATAGGCCCCTAGTGGTTTCTCCTTAATCATGCCCTTTTTTTGAAGACTATGTTCCTTTTAACCCTTATTTTCATACGTAAAACCTTCAGCTAACATGGGTAAGCCCTCCAACACACATATTGCGTTTCTTTTTATTTTGACTTTCTTTTCAAGGGTAAGGTGTGGGTTAAAGGGTACTAAGCCCTTAAACCTAGGTTGGCTACCAACACTTCCACATGTCCTATACCAACAACCACTCCTATCGCTTAACCTTATCACTTACTTATTCTAAATCCTTCAACCCATGTGGGATGCTAACACTTTCAAAAGCCCTTCACCATCAACTCATGTTATCACTTTTTCATATGTAACCTCATCATCCCCACTGCATTCTACTCCTTCACCCCTCATTTTTTCTTTAAAACTCTCACTAATGTAAGCTTGTAGACACATATATTCATTGAAGTCTCAAATTTCATCCACTCTACCCACCTCTTAAGATCTGTTAGTATTAAAAATAAATAAGAATACATATTTTTAGAGCCACTTCAACATCTTGAAGAATTTCTTAGATTATATGCATGTTTTCTTTCCTTCCACGTCTTAGATATCTATTGGAGATGTTTGTCTTACATGGAAATACTTAAGTGCACATAGTCACATATGATCTTGAAAATATCTAATTCTACCCCTCATGATTTGGCAAGGGTCTTTCAAGAAACTTTCTACAAAGATTTTAAATAATTGAGTATCCACCTTTTTGGGGTATTGTGTAATGGGATAAGAATTTCTTGAGTAAAAAGTATAATAACTCAAGGGCATATTATGACTTAAAACACAAGCAAGGTTAATATTTTTTATTCCAATTGAGAAACCCTAAAGTTCTATATGTGGGATTTTATGGTGAAAAGAGGAATGATAGAAATAGCTTAATCTAGTAGAATAATCAAAATTAAGTTTATGATTATGGTTAAATTTATGATATAATTTCATAATTTAGATTTAAGTTTAAGAATATATCTTCTATCATAATTGTATTACAATGTCTTATTCTTTTTTAGAAAAATTAAAAATTATCAGTAATAGCAGCGAAGTTATGGCAAAAATTTTAGAAAATAATATATATCTTATTTTTATATGCATAATGCTAAAAGAGGACTTCCTACCATATTCTAGGAATGGACATCCTATATCCTATGAAAAAAGAATGATTTTCATCATATTCATTAGAAATATTTTTTTTATAATTATGCATAATTAATTGTTATGAGATAATAGTAAATTTTGATAGATTTATTTTTATGCAAAAAGAGGAATTCCCATGATAATTGAGATCCAAGTAATTAAATGGTAAAAGAGTAATTTTTGATAAATTTATTTTATGCAAAAAGAGGAATTCCCATGATAATTGAGATCCAAGTAATTAAATGGTAAAAGAGGGATTTTGATAAAATTGTTTTATTCAAAAAGAGGAATTTCCATGATAATTGAGATCCAAGTAACTAAATGGTAAAAGAGGAATTTTTGGCATAATTCAAATTATGAGTATTTATCAAAAGTGAAATTTTGAGTATTATTAATTTTATTGGAAAATATGGGTAGAATTGATTTTTGTAAATCCCATGAATCTTTTACTCAAAAGAAGAATATTGAATATATTTCACTTGAGAAATTTGAGGAAGAATATTAAAATATTCATGGAGAAAAAGTACCTTTAACTAGCCCAAGCAATTGGCAAAAATTTAGAAAAGTCCCATCGGTATCAAAAGTAAAAAATGTTACTAAATGTGAATAGATGTGAATGCGATGTGATAAGATGTGAATGCCATGTGATAAGATGTGAGTGGATGTGATAATGCGATGTGATAAGATGTGGATGCGATGTGATATAAGATGTGAGTGGATGTGATGAGATGTGGATGGGATGTGGATGGGATGTGATGTAATGTAAATGGATGTGGATGTGGATGTGAAGAGATGTGGATGGGATGTGATGTGATGTAAATGGATGTGGATGTGAATGTGATGAGATGAGAATGAGATGTGATGATATGTGAAAGGATGTGATGTGATGTAAATGGATGAGAATGAGATGTGGTGTGATAGATGTGCATGTGAATGAATGAAGAGATGTGGATGAGATGTGATGTGATGTAAATAGATGTGGATGTGAATGTGATGAGATATGGATAGATGTAGATGTGATGTAATGTGGATGGAATGAATGAGATGTGATGTGGATAGATGTGGACGTGATGTAATTTGGATGGAGTGTTTGTGATGTGATGTGGATACAATGAATGTGATGGATGTGAATGGGTGTGATGATGGATGTGAATAGGTGTGATGAGATGTGAATGAATGCGATGAGATGTGAATGTGATGCAATGATATCTAAATAGATGTGATGCGATGTGAATATGATATGATGAGATGTAAATGGATGTGAGTATGATACGTGAATGGATGAGATGTGATGTGGATGGATGTGATGTGATGAGATGTGGATGTGAATGAATATAAATGAATGTGATGTAATGTGAATGGATGGATGAGATGTAAGGTGGATGAATGTGATGTGATGTGCTGTGGATCTAGGTAGATGTGAATGGATGAGATGTGATGTGAATGGATCTGATATGATGTGATGTGGATATGGGTAGATGTGAATGGATGAGATGTGATGAGGATAGACATGGATAGATGTGATGAGATGTAATATGATGTGATTGGATGAGAATGGATGAAGACGATGGGAATACATATGACTGGATGTGGATTAAGCAATGTGAATTGATGTAGAAGAATGTGGAATAATAAGAAATGATGTGGAACAATGTGGAAAGATGAGAGTTCGTTCGAAACTATGTTTATGACCTGTTTTTAAATGATTGTTTTATGTCAAGAATGCTGGGAAAGCATTTTGACCATCTTGTGAATGAGGTCATGGAGACCTAATTGATAAAGTTGCAATAGCTGACAGGGAGTCAATGGAGGACGGCTCGCGTAGCAAGGTCAGCCGAGGTCTTGACCAGCCTCAGTTCGATTTAAATGGTGAGCTTCCGGTACGGTGGATGAGGGACCAAGGAACCGGCCTATGAGTGAAGCGCTAGGTGAACTGTGAAGGAGCCTAGAGGGTGCTGACCATACGGTGCTCGGGCTTTGGGTCGCCGAAGATACCCACGCGTGCATCAAGGAAGAAAAAGGAACAAGGAGTTAGAGTTGTTTTCTGAACTCGGGCATGGATCTAGTTGATTGTCCTTGCTGGTCCTCAATGGATGAGTCCATGGCTATTTTATATGGATCTGTTGGTTGATCTTGCTGATCTTCAACAGAGAGTCCATCTGGATTTTCATAAGCTATATATATTTCTAGGTACTATGAGCTGGGAACTATTGAAAAGGCCCTTGAGTGAATAGGTGGTGAGCATTCTAGTTGCCAATGATGCCATAGGTACACCGATGAAGGAATGATTGGAAATTAGAATTCAACCTGGATATTTTGGAGGATTATGATTAGTGATACTATGGTTTCATTAAAAGATTGTTTTGAAGATAGGTGAATCTGTGAAAACATGCAATTTCATATTGGGTGTGTAAGTGGTGTGACTATCTTGAAGTTTGTTTTTGAAGCACCGGCTAGGGGCTTGGGAACTCTTTTCCCTGGTATCCGGGGCAAAACATAACCAAATTCCTAAATGGATCCTATCAGTACAGTGGTTGAGCGGTTGGCTAACCCATGGGACTCGATGGGGTTAGGCTGGACTGATGGATCCCTAAAATAAGACTCAATTCTGTTATGTTACGATAGATGAAGTAAATCCCGGATAGTATTTATTCTATGGAAAAGAATCAACGAATGTGCCTCTCCGATGAGGAAAAAAGCGCTGGTCTCTATGATCCAAGTGCAAGTCTCTTCCTTGATCTGACCATGTGACTTACGGGTTCGATCGGATCAGTTTGGTTGGTTAAGGCTCTTTACTACGTTAGAATAAAAATATCCTGGAGGAATCGCCCGTGCTTTTTGGGTGAGGGAAGTTTTTTTGGGTTCGAAAGAACCGAGGGATTAGTCTCTTGTTCGGATATCCGTGGGCGAGGCCCTGAGCGAGAGGCTCTGCCCTGCGTAAGAAGTGCTACTTCCGTTGCTAGCATCCCCAAATTCGTTGCACGGAGGGGGCAGGGATCTTTCAAAATTGAGTCAAGCATATCATTGAGCTCATGTGATGTGCTTTAAAGCAACATGCTCATTAAAACAAGCATGTGTACAGTGCTTCAAAGCACTATCCAGCACATTATCTTGCATGTGTAGTGCTTCAAAGCACCATGCACATTGTCAAGCATATGTGCTATAGTGCAAAGCACAATGCATATTGAGTCAAGCACATCATCTTGCATGTACAGTGCTTCAAAGAACCATGCAGAAAGAAGGAAGAATATGTGTAGTGTTGCAAAGCATCATGCAGATTGATCAAGCACATCATTGAGCTCATGTGTTGTGCTTTAGAGAGCCATGCACATAGAATCAAGCATTTGTGCAAGGCTTCAAAGCACCACCCAGTAGATTGTCTGAGGCATGCAGTGCTTCAAAGCACCATGAAGATTGATTAAAGCACATCACTGAGATCATGTGTTGTGCTTTAAATCACCATGCTCTATCCAGCATTGCTTCAAAGCACTATCCAGCACATCATATTGCATGTGTAGTGCTTCAAAGCACCAAATCAAACATATGTGTAGCAATGCTTCAAAGCTCAATGCATATTGATCATCTTGCAAGTGCAGTCTAAAATGACGTTCAAATACAACTAAGGAAAGATAGCTACACCAAAAAGAAGAGATAGATATGGTACCTTAGCAACTACAACCTTCGTTTTCAAGCTCATGTTCTCATCCTCATTTGGAAACAAATGATGGACCCTTGAGATTATATGAGAGACACCTTGCATTCCAACAAGCAATGACTAGATCTCCTCAAAATTGCTCTTTTGGTTGAGTGAACCTTTTGCGAAGTGTAAGGCATTGTTTGCCTTACACCTCTTGCAGTGATCCTCTCGCTTCTTTGATCTCTGACACCAAATCTAATATCTTCTAGCCCATGGAGACCACCATTTCATTAAGGGCGTCTTCTTATTCCTTGGTAAGGCACACTTTTGTAGAGAAACCACGATAACTTGCACTTGGTTGTTGTAGGTAGTCGGAGCGAGGAATTGACCCCATGGTAGAAGTACCTTGCAATCTCTTGAGAACACTGTTCTCCTTGAACTACCACTTGTCCATCTTGCCTTCCAACTGATTGTGCTTCTGTAACCAATTCATTGCTTCCTCTACAAAGTGAGCCCAATTGATTTGTTCTGGTGTGCAACCTTCCACCACTCAAGTGCAAACCCCTTTGCAAAGTAGACATGCAACTCACCATTCTTAGGAAGCTCCTGGGGTAGACATTCCAATGGAGGAGCATTTAATCCTTGTGGTACTCTTCCCTTACTTCATCATGCTTGATTTTGTGTCCAGGGCCCAACATTGGACATGCAAACACATTGGTCCAATCAGCTTGTGAAATCTCCCGAATCTATCATGGGTCCTTACCGACAATTGACAAACCATGGATTGTTGCAAAATCTATAGTTGTCCTGCAAAACGTTCTCTGCAATGGCTCAGCAATGGGAAGCCTCTTCTTGTGACCAGCCTCCTCAGATGACTTAGCAGGCTTAGGCATCTTCTAAAAGAGGTATCCCCTGCTAAGTAACCCTTGTGGTGCCTCTCTCTCTCTCTCTCTAGCTTAAAAAACAGGGTGCATGTAGGAGAAATGGCCTGAAATGTTTAGAGGGAGCTTGGAAGGAAGCATGTAGGGCAAGAAAAGCTTAGCTATACCTGTGAACAACAAAGCATGCAGAACTGAGTGGCACCCTACTCTAGTTATGATAGTTACAAAGGTTCAGAGGTGCCCACGTCTTCAAATGAATGCCCCATCACTTTTTCCTAAACCTGAAAGGTCTTTTTAAAATGTATCCTTTAGTCTAGAAAAATGGCCTTTGTAAAAAAAATGAATTTCATCAACCTTTTAAAAGGAAAAATAAAACCTTCAAAAGGTGCTGGATTTCCATGCTTGAAAGCCAAAATAGCATAACACCTTCTACTTTGACCCTTAAGAGATCTAACACTTTCAAGTTTGTCTACTTGCAAGTGGTTTGTGTACGATTTTAAGTTTGTGTACTTCTTGCAAGTGGTTTATAAATTCATTTATTGGCATAATTTAGCTATCCATTTAATCTTCTTAATTAATATGACACCACAACAATCAATTAACAAATGTGTGCATAGATTTTATAGTTTCTCTTTTATAGTAAAACACCAAAATATGTACATAGTTTTTAATATGGCAACAACAATCTTCTTAATAAATATGACACCACAACAATCAATTAACAAATATGTACATAGGTTTTGTAGTTTCTCTTTTATAGTAAAACACCAAAATATGTAAATAGTTGTTATAGTTTCACTTTTGTAGTCAAACACCAAAATTCAACAAAATTTAACTTTTTTTGTGAGTTTAGTTACAAGCAATAATTTATTTCCCCTTCTTGATGTTATTTTCAATGCAAAAAAAGGGTTGTGATCCCCCATAAATTTTGATGCTTACATAAAAATTACTTTTATATGTTTACTTAATAAACTACCTTAAAGAGTTATATCACTATCCATGATTCATCCCAAATTTTTGGCTAAATCAGCTTACATTTGTATCACTTTATATGTGTATTTAATAAATCATCTCCAAGATTTATTTAAGTACCCATGATTCATCCCAAAACTTTGCCTACTCCAATAAGACATGCAAAAAACATAGTATTCATACATTTTCTTGTCGTGAGAATTTCTCATAGTTTTCTGATACATTCTCTTATAGTGAGAATTTCTCGTACTTTTCATATATTCTCTTAAAGTGATTTTTTGAAGAGTTCCTCATGTACATTATACCTTAAACAGCTTTATAATCACAAAATACAAAACCTTGAAGTTTCTCATGGACATCTTTATAATTTTTGAATATTTTCTCATATACATTATACCTTAAACATCTTTATAATTATAGTTCTCACGTATTCTCTTAAAGTGATTTTTTAAGAGTTTATGATATACATTATACCTTAAATCTCTTTATAATTACTTTTTAGAAAATACAAAACTAGATAAGATTACTCTTGTTCACTATTTTGAGTATAGAGAAAGTGTATTTAAAACATCTAGATGCTTCCTCATGGTACTCTATGATACTTTGGTAAAACTATTCCAGAAAAGTTCAAATAATATTTTCTTCCCTTTGTAGAGTTCATATTATAACTAGACCTCAATGGACTAGTTATAGGTTTAGAAGGTATGATACATATAGTTTTAGAAAGAGCTATACGTGCATATATATCAAGATATTTTTGTGTAAAGTGTAGTTTTGACATATTCAACCATCTCAGTGATTGATGCTAATCCATCTGTTTTGCCAAATTGAGCCATCTCAGTGATTGATGATATTCCATCTGTTTTGGCATAAAAAAAGTTCAAGATCTTAGCCATATTCAGGTGGACTTATTTGCATTGCCTTGGAAGATTTGTATCTCTTAAGTACTCTTTGACTAATAATAACATGACATGTTGTTTTGAGGACTTCAAATAATTTATTGCATCCTCCTTTGTGGCCTTGGGATTTTCATTTAAATAAACGGTCACACCTGACCACGTTCCTTGACTATTTTCTCTCTACATCATAAAGGCAATAATGGTTATGAATCAACATTTGTCACACGTGTATCTCTCAAGTATATATTTCTAAAAAATTGCAAATCCCATGCAACATTTCTATGATAAAACATATAAACTCTTATGATTTTTTAGATGTTTCAATGGTTATTTATGTGAAACTTTATAATTTTATAATTTCTATTATTAAGATTACTTACCTAAAAACCTTGAATTTCATTACTAAGTCATTCCACTTTGTTTAGTAAATCCATAATGACAAAATAATCCTCATGCATGACATCCTCTTCTGATAGCATTTCACCCATGAATAATATAGTGGGCTCCACTATTGGCTCTATTCCTATTGATGTTGTTGCATTTTCCATGTATTCTTCAAGTGATGGAGAGCGATTGGAAAACTTCCATTTTTCTTCAATGAGTAAAGAGGTGAGCCATCTTACCCACAATGATAACATAAGTATATGTAAAGGAAAAACTGTTAAGAAAGTTAAAGAATTAAAATTTGACTTACAGAGTGCCTTAAGTGAGAGGTAATATCACGTCCTTGAGCTACAAAAGCCTCTTGGCTAACATTGTTCAATATGTTGTATAGACCCATGAATAATATCTTCATTTCTTGGGAGAAGTTTTTAGCTAGTTTAGGATCCCAACTATAAGAAAAATAAAGTTTTTTGATTCCATCTATAGAAAAGAGTTGTTCATCATGGATATATATTTCACGTACTTGTATGCTTGAAGACAAATATATACCTTTTTACTGCATCTAAAAAGCTGGTAAGCTCTATTAAAGAGCCTTTCACATCAAAGAAGTCATCAATAACTATTGTAAGAACACAACACATTGTCCATACAACTCTAGCAAGTGAATAATTTGGTTCAAAAAGTGTAGATGCTATAGAGAAAAAACACTCTACGGTCTTTTGTCGTGAGAACTTAAGCTGATCAAATTTGTATTCCTTGTTCCACATATAAAAGAACATATAAGAGTGTGCTAGAGTCATCTTCTGTTCTTAGTATGCACTCATTATGCATGCAAGGTTGATGAGAATAATGTATTAAAGGATAGATGTTTATTTACCAAAAGTATTCACCTAAGGACTTTTGTAAGCTCCTTTTGATGAAATGATTGGCACAAGTTGTAGTCTGCTTTAGCTAGGTTTAAGAAGGTTTAGGAGCAGTTGAATGCATTGGAATTTTTAGTGTTCTATTTATCCAACAAAGCATTTTCCAACAATGACCTTACTTGTATAGTGATTTTCCAATCCATATGTTATCCACTCCATACTGATCAATATACTTCCATGCTTCAATTCGTGGAATACTTTGATACCATGAATGATTTAAGACATGCTCTACCCTTTCACGTTTAGAATCAATTAAAGTAGTTTTTTAACTACTTATAATAATCTAAAAGAATTTACCATTATTTTGTTAACATAAAAGCATAAAAATACCATTTTCGTATCCTCTAGCCTAACAAGCTTAGAGTTTGGTTTTGAAATAAGAATTTATCAATGAGAAGCATTCTTTTGCTAAAGAATTAGCCATAGGAATGACTATTCTTTTCGGAGAGAGAGATATACATAAGAAGCATTCTAATTAAGCATAAGGATTAACTTTTTCTTGATTACTCATCATTAAAATTCTTAGGGAAAGCTTGATTTGAATTTAAAACAACCAATTAGAAACTTCTCAAGCTTGAGAGTGGTTGAGAAGAGAAATCATTTGAGAATATTAACAAAAACCATAAAATTTTTCCTTACCTCAAGGTTTAGCTTGCTTCTTTTTCTAGAAGTGAATCCCCCAACCAATCAATTGGTTTAGCAAGTTGAGAAGAAAGCTCCAAGAGTTGTTGAGAGAGAAGCTCCAAGCTCTCATTTTTAAGGGATAATAGAAAATATGATTATTTTAATGTAATACTGGCATGGTATAGCTCACATATTTTTTTACAAAAGACTAAGGGTCTATTTATAGGTGAGGGACGCCATTGACCAAGTTCAACTGGGTTCTAGAATTTTCCAGGTTCAGCTTGACTCAATTTGGACAAGATTTGGACCAGTTTGGCTCCCTTTTTGATTTGGTTTGATCCAAGAGAGAGGAGAGACAAAAATATCACAATTTTTTTGAATTAAAAACCCTTCCACACATGTGAAATAGGCACCTACCTCAAGAGTCCCCCTCTCCTTACCAAGGTGTCAAAAATGCATCATTGTTCCAAAATAACTCATTTTTTTAGTAATATCTCATAATTTTTAACTAATAAACCTTGTACTCAGTCAACTCTTCATCTTATGTGATCATTTATTCATTTTTGGGTATTTTCTTTTATTCTTTTGGATTTATCTCATCCCAACACTTGGATTAATCCAATTGGCCCATTGGAACCTTAATTGGACCATAATCCAAAAATTTCTGAAAATGTAGACCCTTAGGCTAAGGTCCCTTATACATATTTTCAATTAATTCCTAATGCACCTTGGAAAGTTCATTTTGAATTTCTATTTCAGGGGAATCCATTTTAGACACTAGGAGGATTTTTATATCCAAAGATATCTTAATTTTGGATTATCTCTCTCTAGATATTTTCTCTCTCTAGGCCAAAACAGGGTAAAACAAGATCTTTCTTCTATTTCAGAGAGGGGAATAATTTAAAGAATAGAAGGGGAGGTTCTTGCACCTTTACACCTCAAAAGTTAGAGGGAGGAATCTTACAAATTTGTAGGGTGCTTTGGAGCACTGCTGCACATATGGTTTCCTATTGCATGGTTCTTTGAAGCACTACACATATGCTTCATTTAATCTGCATGGTGCTTTTAAGCACTGCACATGTAAGATGATATATTGGATGGTGCTTTGAAGCACTGCACAACTGCTTGTTTCAATGGGCATGGTGCTTTAATGCATAGCACATTAGCTCAACGTTGTGCTTCACTACTTCTACATGGTGGTTTGAAGCTTTGCGCGTATGCTTGATTCAATCACATGGTGCTAATACTGATGTGCATATAGATTTCATGTTTCTTTGATTATGGGGTGAACTCTATGGTAGGCTACTTTGGAACCCAAAGAGAGAACTCTAGAAAAAGCAAGATTGAATTTCAGATTTGCATCGAAGCTACAGAATAAGGCTAATGGAAGTGCTTGTATCCTGGCTCGGCCTCTTTTTTCAGCTCCGCATGTGGAATGGTGGGAGGGTATAAGCATTTCTGGCTTTAGTGAGTGCTGTGGGTGTGGTCATGCCTTCAACGCATGTGCACTCGAGGTGTTGTCCTTGCCTTGCCGACACGTTTATCATTTCATGTGCGTTGTGTACATGTGTGTGGAGGTAAAGAAATGTGTAGCTCTAGAGTGCGACCAGATTGTTCCTGACAGGATCTTAAGGATGTTAGGTCCTGATGCTGTGGGTAAAGAGTGCGCCAATGCTTTAGGTATTGAATAATTTCTTTTATGCTTGTTTGTACGGATGCACATTTCGAATTCTTGAATTTTTATGTTTGCTTATGTGTTTATTCTTCTCTTGCAAATTATATGCAAAACATATATGCCTGAGGACTTCAAGGAAAACTCTGGTGATAAATTGAATGAAACTCTCACACCATTTAAATGTATGTGAACTAATATGTTTTGCTATGTTGTTGTTGTTTTGAAGGATTTGAAGATTAATCTGTTGTCTTGACTTTTTTCAGTCACATATTCTCATGGAAGTGTAGTGGGAGATGGCAAGACGATGGAGACGACTGACACGAGGTAGTCTATCAACAAGGCATGTGAAGACCCCTAAACTAGGTGACATGCTATGTACATTGGCAATCTTCTCATTTGTTGCTTTCCCTATCATGTTTGTTAGCTTATATTAGATATGAATATTGTTGTATGCAGTCAAGGAGGTCACATATCTAGGAGAGGGGGATATTGTCCTTGAGGAGGTTTCTCCTAAACTAGCAAAGAAGCCTGCAAAGTCTAATCTGGGTTTGCAAGATGATGGAAGTGCTTCTAGTGGGACACAGATTGAAGATGAGAAGAACATACCTGCAGGATAAACCTAAACAAAGGGGTACACGCGACAATCTCGAGTGGACATAATTGGATATACAGTTGAAAGCACCTGTGAGGTCACCTCCAAAGCGCAAATGTATAGATGCAAAGTCCCCCCCTGGAAGGTCCACTTTTAAATCACGTGCTAAGCTAGATCCACGAATGGGACATCGCCATGCAACACTCAGAGATCAAGGCTTACAAAGATGAGAAAAGTCCCAAGTGAAAGGAATTAGGATCCCCCCAAAGAATTATTGGTAATGAGGATGAAGAAGATGTGTACTTGTCATCTATGGTTGCAGCCGGGAGATGCAAGTCATCTAGGAAATTGTATCCTAGTGTGTGATTGACCATGCCTGTGTGGGGGGGCGTGTGCGCTGGTATCATTGACCTCTCTTATCATCTCTAGTTGTAACCTCTAGGAATCGTGCATCCTCTACCATGGAATCATTACCACCTCATGTACTGACAATTTGTCTTCAATGTATTAATCTTTTTCAAAATCATGTGTTTCAAAATCATGTGTCTTTATGTCTCTATTGTGTATTTGAAACATGTCTCTCTTTTTTTGTATTTGATAATGACCTAATTTTGTGAATTACGTAGTAGTGTGTTGATGTTCATATGTAGGTTCAACCAAGATTGCAGAGGTTCAAGAGCAACATGAGGAGCATGTTAGTGCTACCAATATGTGTAGTTCATCAACTGGTGCTAAAGTAATTGGTGCTATGGAAGAGCTCTCAATTGGTCCTGAAGTGAGCGGTCATGTTATGAAAGATATAGTTGATGGGATTCCAAAGAAGAGGAGACTGTTTGTGGTGGACATGAATGGGCTAGTGATGAGGGGAACACAGCCATGTCATTCAAAGTTTTGAAATTTGAATGAATTCAGAGTAGATAGGGTGGACAACAAGTTATGGTGTATATCAAGAGTGGATTCAGGGAGTTTTCTAAAAGGCTTAAAAGAGTTGGGGGATATTGTTTTGTGGAGAACTTGCACATACCACAATATTACATCTGCTATGACCTGCTGCTTATCAACTCTATGGAATGAAATCGATTTTTTTTCAGGTATGGACTAAATTTTTAGTAGATTGTACTTAATCTAGCCTCTTAATTATGTCTTTTAATGTCGATGGCTAATTTCATATTGTGTTGCAATAGTGGTGCTAGTAGGAGGATTGTGAGCCGAACTTCAAGTGTGTGCCTGGTGCTTCTCAAAACTTTTGGCAAAAGCCGGTGTTTTTGAAGAACTTATCGTCTGTTTGGCATAAGCTGCCGCAATACGACAGCAACAACACCCTGTGTGGGGGTGAGAGTAGATACAAGAGTCCGCAGAATCTAGACAGCACACCTACGTTTGTCCAGAGGAGTTTGCTCTCGAAGATGATGCACAAGATCCAAAGTACTTCTCCAAAACCTTGTGGCACAATCGTCGTTCCCAAAGATGTGGCTCTTTTTTAACCCCATACAAAACCGTCGAGATCACATCAGTCAACTTGTAATTGACTATAGCAAAACCGACAAATCTTAGTTGCCGATGAATCCCCTTTTGTCCAAAAGTTTTGAGAATCCCCTTTTGTCCAAATTTTTTGTAAAAACGATATTATGTAAAAATCGTCGATATTGTGACTCTCATGGTGAGGATGTGCAAAATTTTTGATAATGCAAAGGATATCTAGATTTATATGTGCAAAATCCTTTTTTAATATTGATGTCTTTATATTGACCACCATGATGCTTTTAAGCACCTGTTTTGGTGCACCTAACAAGATGGGATTGGATGATAGCTTCAGGCTCTTGATCCAACAAAGTGTAGTGTTGTGCATCTTTAGCCTTGAAATAATGTCAAATAACATAGTGGAAGCCCCGAGAACACTCATTTCCCCATGCATCTCTCATTTTGCGTGTAGCTTCTTACATCTCACAGCAACACCTCAGCATGTAAAAGTCCACACCCTCTTCATCCTTTTCTACAGGTACAACAAAATTGTACCCTACTTGTTAGTAAGTTCCAATAAATTCATTTGGTCCCTCAAACATAGGTTCATATGTTAGCAGCATCTTCAATAGGATCATGTTCTTTAGGAATGGCTGTTATGTGACTCCATTTCTTTACATAGGCCTTGTTCACACACATCCTAGTTGCATTGCGCATGCAAGCATCACAATAGCAAGATAACTTCTGGGGCCATGGATTCTACCTATCCACATCACCAATCTGTACATTCCAAAAAAGTCTTGTCACAAGACTCTCCTTAATATAGCTAGTATTTGCTACAGTGCTCATGGTGTCTTTCAAGAATGCCACCACATCAGCCGCACACTTTAAATCCACACCATCTATGTTGAGTTGCTCATGAGAGTAAGTGCCCTTTTGACTACCACACTTGCTTTGTCATGCTCACCATGGCCAGACTCAAAAAAGTTCCATGTCATCATATTGGTAATGGCATAGTACCTGCCCACAAAATAAAATGGACGTTTAGACTTGAATTGAGCAGCACATCCATCAAACCATACCCAATGCTTCTTGAATTCCAAGCCTTCTTTCTGTAATCACTATGAATGCATCAAGAAGCAATGTTGCACAAAGAGTGTATCATGAACTTCATCATTTAAGACATAAAAGTGCACCTCTTTTTTAGCCTTGCAAGATGATAGGTTATGTGTACAAACAACGTGACTTGATCGGTGTGCCAATGCATGGAATGTATCTCTTGCTCCTTAAACAAGTAAATCTCTGCAAAATCCACAACTGGCACAATTACATCTTGCGGAAAGTTCTTTATTCACAGTCAAAATTGCTCGGCCTGCCACCTGTACACAAAATTGTGTGCAATGAACTGTTAGTGTGAACTTTCTTCATCTTCCATACATCAGCACAACAAGAGAGGACCTTTCTTACTTTTTCTTTACTCTCACCATCAGCACCCACAATAATGTCCTCAAAGATTTTTACATTGCATACTTTCATGGAACTTTCTTACTCAGTTAGACAAATATCCAGCTTCCTTTTTGGTCCACACAATTTGCACTCACCCATTAGGCATCCTAGCTTGTGAAATGCAGAATGAGAGGGTTTGGGACACACAGAAGATTCCGAAATCTGTGTGATCCCACTAAACACATGCTCATTGGCAGCACACTTCCCAACCATGTCAACTTTAAAGCAAATCCTGCAATTGCATCCACACGATGGTCCGTAGTGTCCATAGTGTCCACACGATGGTCCATAGTGTCCATATGAGGATGTCCGAATGTGATTGGCTGCCTCCTTGAGATATATCATCTGCATATGCTTGATGCAACAACAAGTGTTTCTATCTTTTAGCTTGTGCACAAAGATTGGCTTGAAAACTACGCTGACCAATAACCAACTGTGGGTTTGCAGCTTTGAATCTCAAAAACAAATCTGTCTGCAAACATAAGAAGTAGAAAATTTATTACTTTTATGAAATGCATCATAATAAAAAAAGCATGAAATATGTATGCACATTCAGAATGAATCAACCACATATGCAAAGCTTCAAAGCATGATTTAGAACATGTCGAGTGCTTCAAAGCACCATTCAGAATGAATGAAGCATATGTGTAGCCCTTTAAAGCGTATCTGCAGTGCTTCAAAGCATCATTCAGAATGAATCAACCATATGTGCAATGATGCAAAGCACCCTGTAGATTGAGTCAAGAACAACATTCAGCTTCTATGTTATGCTTCAAAGC
The DNA here is from genome assembly GCF_041138505.1 of Cibotium barometz. Lineage (NCBI taxonomy): Eukaryota > Viridiplantae > Streptophyta > Polypodiopsida > Cyatheales > Cibotiaceae > Cibotium > Cibotium barometz. The sequence continues at coordinate 17,386,990 of NC_141067.1, forward strand.
ACCATGCACATTGAATCAAGCATTTGTGCAGTGCTTCAATGCACCATCCAGATTGAGTCAAGCTTATCATTGAGCTTTTAAAATATTCAACTTCTTTCATGAGAGAACATGTGTAGTGAGTAAAAGCACCATGTAAAAAGAATCAAGCATATGTGTAGTGCTTTAAAGAACCTGTAGATTAAGTCAAGCACAACATTGAGCTCATTTGCAGTACTTCAAAGCACTATGCACTTGTGTAGTGATTCAAAGCACCATGCATATTGAGTCTAGTACATCATCTTGCATGTGCAAAGCTTCAAAGCACCACACATTGAATCAAGCATATATGAAGTACTGCAAAGCACCATGTAGATTGAGTCAAGCTCATGCACAATGCTTCAAAGCACCTATGTAGTGGTTTAACATCACCATTCAAATTGAATGTGTAGTGCTTTACATAAGCATACTTCTATGCTTTCAAGAGCAACATAAGAACAAAGGCATGTTGCATTTTCAGGTCTAGAGAAGTATAACTCATGCAAATGCTGAAAATATTCACATAAGAAAAAATCGATACTAAAAAACAAACATTTTTGCATCTATATAGTTTGCATAGGCAACGTACTTGTGTCTCATCAAGAAAGTGGATTGGATGTTTTTCATAGGTGCATCTTCCGATCCGTTGATGACAGATATCCTTCTTGTTTGGAGAAACACGGGTGTTCTTGGTCCAAAAGGCATGAACTAAATCTTTGACCTCATCAAACTTGCTTAAAGGGCATTGGCGCTTACACATATCTAGTCGTAAAATGAACTTTCACCTTCATTAGAACAAAACCTCTTTTGGGCTTTAAATAAATTTCTAGGATGTATATCTAGGAGCTTTGCAGCCAGCGCGTGTAATGGTAATATCTTCATAACAATTTATTGCACTTGTCAAACAAGTTAACACACCTCTCTTTACAAAAAGTTCATCACTTGATTTTGGAGCCTTAATCAAGTACATAGACTCTTTGAATGCACGAACCATATTTGAGTTGGCATGCCATCCCTCAACGTATTTTGCAATACGTGCATCCTGTAAGACCTCATCCATAACTTCAAAGCCCATCTTCTTCCCAAAAGATGACAATTGCTTAACCAAGTAAACACAAATTCTCTCTTTTGCTGCGTTCTTTCGATCTTCATCTGATACCATTATCATTATGGTCTTATGTTTCGCTCTACGGATCTTTGCTCTCTTCTTCGAAAAGCCTCCTAGGATCTAATTATGCTCTTCTCTAGAGACATGAAAATTCGTTGAGCAGCCAAACTGAAGCTGGAAAATTCTAGAACTCAGTTGGACTCAGTTAGTGGCCTCCCTCTCCTATAAATAAACCCTCATTCCTTTGTATTATTATCTGTGAATTAAACTATGCTAGTATTACTCTAAACTAAGCTTAATTTCACAGAGAGATGACAGCATAAGTGGTTTGCAGGGCAGTATGTCCATGCCTCTTGTTACCGGCGTGCAATGCTGAGGCAGAACCTCTCATTGGCAAATGATACTGTTAAAGCTGAAAATGGTGTGTAGTGTCATTCTATATCATTCGACGCCTCAGAATTTCAGACTTTCATGCCAAGTATCTATAGACTCCTTAGTTGCTTTATTCCTAAGGAGAAGATAATAGCTCCCTTTTCAGTAAGTGAACATTTGTATCAAGGCATGGCTATGGCCTAGTACCGTCGTCTTATGCGTCTCCCTAGGAGATTTTGAATTTTGGAGCTCAGTTGCTCTATGTACATATTGCAACGTTTATATAAATAAAGAAATCTTTTCTGGAGAAAAATTCCCAATTGAATAAGTGATTGTTTATGGACGAACTGTTAAAGAAAAATCTATTATCAGACATATGTCATAGATCTCCAATAAGATCATTGTCTTGTTTAAGAAATTGTTTTCCGAACCTCTTAAGTCTTAGGATCTCGTGGGCGATATCAAAATAAAAATTTAATAATATATAAATTTTGGTAGAATCATGAGACGAGGAAACCGTGGTCATCAGCCAGACCCTCTCTCTGAAGATGATGAGCTTGACCCTGATGTTCGCAAGGCTCTTCGTAGGACTCAGCCAGGACCCTTCAAAGGAGAAGGGGAGAACCTGGGCGAGGTTGTGGGGCGAGGTTGTGGAGAAATGGGTGGAAGCCATGGAAGAATATTTTGACATCACAGGCTACAATGAGGGGAGCAAAATGGCTCTTGCCACGCTGAAAATAGTGGAAACAGCCAGGGTGGCATGGAGGAACCACTGTGACACCAACCGTCTGGACATAAATACTCAGTCGTCTTGGAGGGACTGACCTTAAAACCTATTTGAGAGAAAGAGATTTTGTCCCCTAGATTTTTGGAGACCAAAATGAACAAATTCTTAGAGCTAAAGCAGGGGAGCAAAACCATCGCGGAATATCACCAGGCCTTTGCTCTTCTACTCAAATAATCACCACCTCTAGATGAAGAGAAACTCATGGCCAGATTCATTCGAGGAATGAATGAACCCTTGGATACACTGGTCAAAAATTCCAAGCCAGTGTCCATGGCAAAAGTTGTCAGAATGGCGTAGGACTTTCCCAAAGCCTTCATCGTAAAAGTCCCACCAAAGCTAGATCTTTCATCCTTCAAGAGATTTTAGACACTGGGAAGTTCTTCTGACTTTCCACCTCCAAAGAGACACCAAGGTCCTAACTAGAATGTGGAGACAGGAAGCTTCAGAAATGAAGGAAGACCTTGTCCCCGAAGTACATTCTCAGGAACTCCGGCTCTCTCCTGAATGCAAAGGGAAGACCTTCGAAGCGAGAACAGATGCTTCGGATGTCAGGGACTTGGGCACCAGCTCAAGAATTTCCCATCTCCTTCTGTGGGCCAAGGAAGCGAGGGTTCCAGATTTTTGAGACAGATTCCTTCATATCAGTCCAATCAGGGTCCCCAGCGCCAAAATCAGGGTAACCCCAAAAGAGTGCCAGCTCAGCCTACAGCCTCCATGCAAAGCAGTCTCCAAACTCCCTCCCAGAATTGGAATAACCAAAGAGAGAGAGTTCCACCTCAGATTGCAGCAGCCAAAGCAGTCACCATAGCTGAGGAAGTGGAGGAAAAGAAAGGACATATCTATGCAGCAATTGAGAATCAGGGGAATAACCGTCAATTCTTAGTCCTCCAGACTCTAGCAGAGTACCAGGGTAAGAAATTCAAGCTTTTGATTGATTCAGGCAATACTCATTCTTCTTTTTCCCCAGAATGTCTGCGTAAATTAGTCCTAAATCAAAAATCAGGGAAACCCATGCAAGTTGAATTAGCCAGTGGGAAGGCTCTTTTCACTCACCTTGAGACTAACCTTATTCAGTTTAGCTTAGATGAGAACGTAACAGAGTGCGAGTTCAGAGTCCTACCCTTGGAAATATATGACAGAATCCTTGGAATGGATTGGCTCCAAAAGAATCAGGCTGACATTTATTGTCACATAAAGGAACCATCTCTTTCCTAGACCTTCACAGGAATAAGGTTCAAGAAATTGGAATCTCCGGATCCCCAGTGCTACAATTAGTCAAGGCTTCCAAATTATTAAAAGGGCTCCAAAAAAGGCAAGCTGTGTATGTTGTTAAAATGAATCCGGTAGACATATAATGCAAGGCTAAAGAACCAGAGTGGTTAAGTGAGTATGCAGATGTATTTCCTGAAGAGCTGACTGAGATGCCTCCGTCTTGTGAAGTAGATCATGAGATCGAATTAACCCGCGGAGCTCAGTCGGTAGCCCATCATGCATACAAAATGCCAGTCCCTGAAGCCATAGAACTTAAGGAGTAGTTAAGACAACTGTTAGAGCAGGGATTCATTAAACCCAGTGTCTCACCTTGGGGTGCGCCCATTCTCTTTCAAAAGAAGAAAGATGGAACGTTAAGACTCTATATTGAGGACTACAGAGGACTGAATCAATTAACAAGTGAGAATAAGTATCCTATTCCTAGGATTGATGAACTTCTGGATCGGTTAAGTGGTACCCAAATGTTTACAAAGATAGATTTCAAATCCAAGTACTACTAGATCAGAATCACAGAGCAAGACATCCTAAAGAGAGCATTCAATACTCACTATGGGCATTATGAGTTCACAGTCATGCCATTTGGATTAACTAATGCCCCGGCAACATTCAATCATCTTATGCAAGATATTCTCAGAGAATACTTGGATGATTTTGTTCTTGTCTTCTTTGATGATATCTTAGTATACTCGAAGAATGCTGCAGACCATGAAGATCATGTGCGCAAAGTCCTGGAAATCCTAAGGAAACACCTGAACTCTTTGCAAAGAAGAGCAAGTGTTCCTTCTTTGTTGACGAGGTGGAATACTTGGGATTCATAGTGTCAAAGGATGGGATTTCTCCTAACCCCACAAAGATCCAAGCAGTAGTTGAATGGCCAGAACCCAAGTCAGTAAAGGAAGTCAGAGGATTCCAAGGGTTAACCCGATGGTATAGGATCTTTATACCTAGGTATGCTCAGATAGCATCCCCTTTACCTAACCTTCTCAAGAAAAGTACACTTTTTCAGTGGACTGCAATGTGTCAGAGTGCCTTTGATGACAAGCGGAAGACAGCCTTAGTAACCAACCCTGTCCTTAAATTGCCAGATTTTACCAAACCCTTTGAGGTAGTTATTGATGCCAGTGGATTTGCCTTAGGTGGTGCTCTAATGCAGGAAGGTCATGCAGTGGCCTATGAATCCACAAAACTCAGAACACATGAGAGGAATTATGCCATCCATGACTTGGAGTTACTCTCAGTGTATGCTCTAAAGTTGTGGAGACATTATCTTTTGGGACAAAGATTCACCTTGATGACAGATCATCAAAGTCTGAAGTGGATCTTCACCCAAAGGGATCTCAACATGCGTCAAAGGAGATGGATGTAGACCCTGTAGGAATTTGATTTTTATATAAAGTATCAACCGGGGAAAGAAAATGTGGTTGCAGATGTGCTCAGCAGAAAAGCCTCCTTGCTTGCAATTACAGTGGTGTCAAATCCATTGATCAATGAAGCAAAGGAGAAAATTATGCAGGACAAATTCTTTGCCCCTATTGCTACCCTTCTAATGGAGGAAAGCAGGACTCCTCAGGAAATGAGTTGAGTTCTTGGCTACAAACTGGATGAAGGATGCATGTATTATAATAATCGGCTATGTATATAAAGGGAAGAATTTTGAGAGAAGCCCATGAAAGCCTGATAGCTGGACATCCAGGGTTTATAAAAACCTATATGTCTGTGAAGAAAAGCTTCTTCTAGCCAGGACTCAAAAAGGATGTACTTGATCATGTAAGGAAATGCTTAACATGCCAAAGAGTCAGGGTAGAGAGAGTCAAGATGCCAGGGAAAGTGGAGACTCTAGACATTCCACAGATGAAGTGGGAATGCATCAGTATGGACCTTGTCACTGGATTACCTTCAGTGCAATCAAGTTACAACTCCATTTTTGTGGTAGTTGATAGGCTAACCAAAGTTGCCCATCTGATTCCAGTGAAAGAAACATACTCTACAGTGGATGTTGCCAGAGTTTTCCTTAAGGAGATCTTCAGATTGCATGGTTTACCCAGGAGGATAGTAAGTGACCGAGATCCCAAATTCACATCGAAATTCTGGACTGCATTCTTTGAAGCAGTAGGAACTTTCTTGGATCTCAGCACAGCCTACCACCCCGAAACAGATGGCCAGACGGAAAGGGTGAATCAAGTAATTGAAGATATCCTTTGGTCATGCTGCCAAGCAGGGAACCCAAGAAGTGGTTAAAGTCATCTGCATCTGGTTGAATTTGCTTACAATGCTTCTTATCATCGAAGCATTGGGATGAGTCCTTTCAAAGCTTTGTATGGACAAGATTGCCTTACACCGTTGACTTGGTCTGACCCATTGATCAGAGTCAAAATATCCAAACAAATGCTTGATGACATGGACCAGCAGATGCAATCAATCTGTAAAGATATAAAGGCAGCCCAAGATAGGCAAAAGCAGTATGCTGATAAAAAGAGATCTGAGAGAGAGTTTGAAGAATCAGATATGGTCTTCATTCGAGTACGACTAAAAAGAAGTTCCTTATCCTTAGAGAAGTACAAGAAGCTCTCTCCCAGATACTGTGGGCCATATGCTATCATAAAGAAAGTGGGCGATCTAGCCTATAAACTTCTTTTGCCTCCCCATCTCAAAGTACATGATGTATTCTATGTTAGTTTGCTTAACACTAGTTTGGTACCAAAACAGGACACTTGAGTATCCTTTTTTGGGGGTTGCGAAAAAAAATCAAACTCCTAATGTAGGCTTTAAGAACCAAAGTGCTTCATTGGGCATGTAGAACATAACCCTATGCTTATGTAAAAAATGCTAAACATATAAAATGCCTTTTTATTTGGAAGTACATAAGCAACAAAGTAGCATATGTCTTGAAAATGAACATTTCTCAGGATTTTTCAGGATTTTTCCAAATATGCAAGCATCATTCTCTCAAAAAAAAAATCCAATGATATCAATAGCATTTTTCCCAAGATATTTTGATAGCATACATCAGTCCAAGGAGGTAGAAGTTCACCAAAAAAATCATTTTCCTTTCCTAGAATTTTTTCCAAAAAAGTTGTATAAAATCAGCAAAAGTAACGCGTATTATCAAAACTCAATCACGCCACTAAAAAAAATTGTAGCCCTATCAATGAGAATGTTGATTATTGGTTTTCATGCTTGAGATGAGATAAATAAGCCATAATTTGATGTGTATGACACTAACTTAGTGTAAGATCCCTGTTCCCACCGAGCAACGGATTCGGGGTACTGGCAGCGGAAGTAGCGCTTCTCGCGCGGGACAGGGGTCCCACACTCGGGGCCTCGCCCACGGATATCCGGATAAGAGACTAATCCGTCGGTTGTTCCAAAACCGAACCCGGAAAAACTTTCTTAACCGGAAGCACGGGCGATTCCACCAGGATAACTTTTTACTCTAACGTAGTCAAGATCATTTCTGATCGAGATGATCCAATTACATCTATAAAATACTTAGTCAGTTCAAGGAAGAAACTTGCACTTGGATCATTGGGATCAACGCTTTTTTCCCCATTCAAGAGGCACAGCCGTTGATTCCTATCCATAGAACAGTTACTGTCCGGGATTTTTTTTTTATTTTTTTTTTCTATCGTAAAAACAAAAGTTTGAGTCTCGATTTACGGATCCATCAGTCCAGCCTAACCCTATCCAGTCCCATGGGTTAGCCAACCGCCCAACCACTGTAGTGATGGGATCCAATTAAAAATTTGGTTAGGTTTTGTCCCGGGTACCAAGGAAAAGAGTTCCAAGGCCCCTTAGCCGGATGTTCATGCAAAATAAAACTAGTCACACCACTCACACACCCAATATGAAATTGCCTTTTTCAACCAGATTCAACCAGTTTAAAACAATCCTTTAATAAAACCATAGTATCATTGATCACCATCTTCCAATTTATCCAATTGATTCTTAACTTCCCATCATTCCTTCATCAGAGTATCTATGGCATCATTGGCAACTAGAACGCTCAGGAGCCGTTTCGATAGTTCCTAGCCCATAATACTTGGCAATATAACCACTTAACAAGATGGACTCTCGTTGAAGATCAGCAAGATCAACCAACAGATCCATATAAGGAGCCATGGACTCATCCATTGAAGACCAGCAAGGTCAATCAACCAGATCCATGCTCGATTTCAGAAAACAACTCCAACTCTGTTCCAATATCTTCCTCGACGCACGCGTGGGTATCCTAGGCAACCCAGAGCCCGAGCACCGTATGGTCAGCACCCTCTAGGATCCTTCGCAGGTAACCTAGCGCTTCACGCATAGGCCGCTTCCTTGGCCCCTCATCCACCGTACCGGAAGCTCACCATTTTAATCGCACCGAGGCTGGTCAAGACCTCGGCCGACCTTGCTACGCGAGACGTCCTTCATTGACTCCCCGTCAGCAGTTGCAGCTTTACCATCACGACTTTAATCACAAGACGGTCAAAATGCTCCCCCCAGCATTCTTGACATAAAACAATCATTTACAAACAGCATTTACAAACAGTTTACAATACAATTTCTATTTTAACTTTCATTTTTCCACATTATCCCTCCTCAATCTACATTACTTATTCCATATCCCATTTATATGTATACTCATCCCATCACATCATTTCCATCTCATCACTTCAGATTCCCTCACCTCACAATCGTATATTCACATCCATACATCTACAACTATATGCGTACATTCACATCTACATGCATACATCTACATCCCTATGCATACATCCACATCCACATTCACATTCACCTCCATACATCTACATCTATATGCATACATCCACCTCCACATTCACATCCACATCTATACATCTACATCTACATGCATACATCCACTTCTACATCCACATCTACATCTATACACCTACATCTACATGCATACATCCACATCTCCATTCACATCTACATCTATACATCTACATCTACATGCATCCATCCACCTCCACATCCACATCTACATCTCTACATCTACATCTACATGCATCCATCCATATCTCTATCCCCATCTACATCTATACATCTACATCTACATGCATCCATCCACCTCCACATCCACATCTACATCTATACATCTACATCTACATGCATACATCCATCTCTCCATTCCCATCTACATCTATATATCTACATCTACATGCATCCATCCACCTCCACATCCACATCTACATCTATACATCTACATCTACATGTATACATCCACATCTCCATTCACATCTACATCTATACATCTATATCTACATGCATCCATCCACCTCCACATCCACATCTACATCTATACATCTACATCTACATGTATACATCCACATCTCCATTCACATCTACATCTATACCTCTACATCTACATGCATCCATCCACATCTCCATTTACATCCTCATCTACACATCTATTTCTACATGCATACATCCGCGTCCCATGCATACATCCACCTCCACATTCACACTCACATCCATACATCTACATCTACATGCAACATCCACATCTCCATGCATAATAAAATTCTTTTAATTAATCTAGGATGATAGTTCCTAGAATATGGTAGGAATTCCTCTTTTTATACTTTGAATGAATTTATTTTATGCGTAATTTCTATAAAAATTTTGCCATAGCTCCGCTACTATGACTGATAAATCTCTATTTTTTTTCTAAGGGATAAAGCTCATTATTAAAGAAATAATTAGAATGGTCTCTAATTGGATCATCAATCCATAATGGTCTCTAATTGGATCATCAATCCATAATGGTCTCTAATTGGATCATTAAGAAAACAATTAGAATGGTCTCTAATTGGGTCATCAATCCATAATGGATTGAATCATCAATGTGCATAAACTAAAAGCATAGCAAAAGCCATTAATTTGGCCTCAAGCATAGCTTAATCTTGGATTAAGGAAAAGCTTTATGAAAAGCTTCATTTGGATTGAGAATGGGTCATGAGTATGACCATTTCTTGAGTGAGAGAGAGAAATTATAAAAACCATTAGAATTTAAATATAAATGGAAATTAACTTCTATAGCATTTATTAAATTATGTAACTCTTCACTACTATTCACTAATTAACTTCAATAGCATTTAAAAAACCATACCAATTAAACTTCTCAAGCTTGAGAGGGGTTGAGAAGAGAGAATCATTGAGAAATTATAGAAAAGATCAAAATTCAATATACTTACCTTATGATTTGCTTGATTCTTTATTCACGGTAGAGGCCCCCAACCAATCAATTGGTTTAGTATGTTGATGGAGCCACCAATGGGGATTGAAGAAAGAGAGAAGTGTCAAAAACTAGTGAATTATTAAGAATTCACAGTTCTTGGCTTAGGTGGAGTAACAAGCATAAGACACTATATATTTTGGCTTAGATGGAGTAGAGTAACAAAGCATAAGACACTATATATTTTAGCTTAGGTGGAGTAGAGTAACAAAGCATAAGACACTATATATTTTAGCTTAGGTGGAGTAGAGTAACAAGGCATAAGACTCTATCTAATTTGGCTTAGGTGGAGTAGAGTAACAAGCATAAGAGACTATATTTTGGCTTAGGTGGAGTAGAGTAACAAAGCATAAGAGACTATCTAATTTGGCTTAGGTGGAGTAGAGTAACAAGCATAAGAGACTATATATTTTGGCTTAGGTGGAGTAGAGTAACAAGCATAAGAGACTATATATTTTGGCTTAGGTGGAGTAGAGTAACAAGGCATAAGACTCTCCATCTTTTTCAACAAGGGAAGGCTTCTATTTATAGGAAAATTTGAGCTCCTAACCAAACAAACTGATTCTAGAATTTTCCAAGTCAGTTTGGTCACTTTTTGACCATTTTTAGGTCAGTTAAGCTAACTTTTTGGAACTAGACTTGAATGAGGAGAGAGGAGAGATAAAATATCTCAATTTTTATGAGTTTAAAACTCATTCAAGTATGTGAAATATGCACCTCCTTTAAAGAATTCCCCTTCCTTACATATGTGTCAAAATTGTATTGCTCATAGTTTTTTACTAATAAACCTTGTACATTTTCAACTCTTCATCTTATGTGAAATATGCACCTCCTTTAAAGAACTCCTCTTCCTTACACATGTGTCATAGTTTTTTTACTAATAAGCCTTGTACATTTTCAACTCTTCATCTTATGTGAAATATGCACCTCCTTTAAAGAACTCCCCTTCCTTACATATGTGTTTATTTACTAATAAACCTTGTACATTTTCAACTCTTCATCTTATGTGAAATATGCACCTCCTTTAAAGAATTCCCCTTCCTTACATATGTGTTTATTTACTAATAAACCTTGTACATTTTCAACTCTTCATCTTATGTGAAATATGCACCTCCTTTAAAGAACTCCCCTTCCTTACATATGTGTTTATTTACTAATAAACCTTGTACATTTTCAACTCTTCACCTCATGCGAGCATTTACTCATTTTTGGGTATTTTCTTTTTACAATTTGGATTTATCTCCTCCCTACACATGGATTGATGCTATTGGCCCATAGAAACCTTAATTGGACCATAGTCTAAAGATTTCTGAAAATCTAGACCCTTAGGCTAAGGTTCTTTATACCTATTTCCAATTAATTTCAATTGCACATTGGAAAATTCTTTTTAAATTTCTGTTTCAGGGAAACTCATCTGAATTATAAGAGATATTTTTCTATCCAAAAATATTCAAAATCTGAATATTCTCTCTCTAGAATATTTTCTCTCTCTAGGTTAAAACAGCCACAAACAAGATCTCTTATATTTTAGAAAAGGAATTGATTACAGGGGAATATACTAGACATCAAAAAGGGGTTGGGGGAGGAATCTTACATTCTACCCCACTTAAAAAACGCGAGATGTCCTCATCTCGCAACTTGGAATAATTTCGCAAGATGCACGAATATGAGACTTAGAGAAAAATTTTAATCACGATTAACCACTAAGAAAAGTCTTAAAGAGAGCAAGATTCAAAATAAGAACAAGATTTAAACTTTATTCATTCTCGGAACTTATACAGTAAAGATAGAGAAACTCTTTACACTTCCATAAGCCCGTCCATCATATGGTCACAAAAGCAGTCCTCACAAGCTGCACAAGTATAGGGTAACTCATCCATGGGAATGATTCTGCTGGTTATTGCCGCACCTATCTCAGTGGTATGAGGTGATCTAACAAAAGGACCTCTGAGAGGCAAACCAAAAACGGGGTAAAGGCATATCTTCTCATGAGGAAGAAAACATGCTAGTAAGAAGACCCGCTCAGAAAACCCAAGATGTCTTGATCTCATGACGCAGTAGTATCGGGGACCCAAACCCAAAGCTTCAATAACCATGGCCAAGCGGACATTGTTACGAAAGTGTTGCTGACCCCAGGGTGTTACCCTAGTTATGTTTTGATAGGTCCGCCATTTGGTCTGCGCTACAGAAGTTCCTAGGTGAGGAAAAAGTGAGCGCTCATACTGTTCTATAAAGTCTTTCTTCACAGACTCTCTTGCGTCTTGAAGGTGAGAAATCATCAGGGATAAAACTAATTCCTGTTGCCAGGTCGCCATGAAGGAGATTAAGAAAGAAAGGAGATTGATGGGAGTAAGATTACTGTGAGCGACAATTAAAAGTTACGACTTATATAAGGAAAGGAGCTAGCGTAACCTAGAAGCCACACGGTAACTTGCCACTGAAGTTTTACCGTCTTTCCATGATTTGTGTTTGACACATTTTTCTATAGAAGGTATTAAGAATTTTGAGATGAGGAGATAAAAGAAGCTTGTAGGCTAAGTCACCTACTTTCATTGAATTCAGATATAAGGGTCACAATATCTGGGGGATAACTTCTTATACTCCCCAAGAGGTAAAGAACTTCTTTTGGGCCGTACTCGAATGAAAACCAAAACCTTGGTATCCAAAACACCGATTCTCACTTCTAAACTCATTGTTCTAAATCCTTAAAACAGGCGTGACTCCTGAGAAGTATTCTAGGAAAAGGGTCTTCCTTTTTTTTAAACAGAAATTTTCTTTTATTTTAGAGAGGGAATAATTATAAGATCAGAAAGGAAGATTCTTACTCCAGTATACCTCGAAGGTTGGGGAGGAATCTTACATTCTACCCCACTTAGAAAGTGCGAGATGTCCTCATCTCGCAAGGTAGAGGACAGCTCTTTTTCTTAAGATCCAATTTTATTCTGGGTTCCTTATATTCTGGTCAACCCAACAGAACACTGGGATAAATATCCCTTATATAGAACTCATCATTAAATAACAATTCATTCAGATTATATCATTCATATCTTTAATATGATAATGGTCCATTAGACCGAAAAGTTTCCTTCGGAACATTCCTCCACACGGAAATTTCAGTCAAGCAAGTTCTCAATTTGACATCCCTTAACTTGATCTACCGGTCAAGTATTAACAGTAGCAATCTGACAGCACAACCTACTAATCTCATAGTGATTTGCTGAATTCGTTATCATCATTCTAGTTATGAATATCATCACAGGGACTCGTCCCATTCCCCCTCATTGTGGTTTCATTATATTTCAACTAATTTTTAAAAATCAACATTTTTCAATCAGCATTCTCAATCAGAATCCAAATCAATTCATTCATTCTCAAACAGAATTAGAAATCATATCAATCACATTCGAAATCATCATCTAGATAGCATTAACGCTTATAATTTCAAGTCTTAGATTTACTCGTATATACTGTCAGTAAAGAGCTGCAGTATACTCTCGGTATATACGGGTAGTCACGGCCCTTGGGATTATAAGGTAACTACTATCATGTCTAGGCCTCAAGCAAGTCAAGGATTCTCTATAATTGCGGTACTTCCATCTGAAGACCCAACTACCAAATTAGGAATTTCAGTTTGAATATCAAATTGTATGAATTATCCTTTTTGTGTTTCTTGATAAATTTTTGATATATTTATCTTCTCAGTCGATCTTTATTAACCAAATGCTCTGATACCAACTGTAAGATCCCTGTTCCCACCGAGCAACGGATTCGGGGTACTGGCAGCGGAAGTAGCGCTTCTCGCGCGGGACAGGGGTCCCACACTCGGGGCCTCGCCCACGGATATCCGGATAAGAGACTAATCCGTCGGTTGTTCCAAAACCGAACCCGGAAAAACTTTCTTAACCGGAAGCACGGGCGATTCCACCAGGATAACTTTTTACTCTAACGTAGTCAAGATCATTTCTGATCGAGATGATCCAATTACATCTATAAAATACTTAGTCAGTTCAAGGAAGAAACTTGCACTTGGATCATTGGGATCAACGCTTTTTTCCCCATTCAAGAGGCACAGCCGTTGATTCCTATCCATAGAACAGTTACTGTCCGGGATTTTTTTTTTATTTTTTTTTTCTATCGTAAAAACAAAAGTTTGAGTCTCGATTTACGGATCCATCAGTCCAGCCTAACCCTATCCAGTCCCATGGGTTAGCCAACCGCCCAACCACTGTAGTGATGGGATCCAATTAAAAATTTGGTTAGGTTTTGTCCCGGGTACCAAGGAAAAGAGTTCCAAGGCCCCTTAGCCGGATGTTCATGCAAAATAAAACTAGTCACACCACTCACACACCCAATATGAAATTGCCTTTTTCAACCAGATTCAACCAGTTTAAAACAATCCTTTAATAAAACCATAGTATCATTGATCACCATCTTCCAATTTATCCAATTGATTCTTAACTTCCCATCATTCCTTCATCAGAGTATCTATGGCATCATTGGCAACTAGAACGCTCAGGAGCCGTTTCGATAGTTCCTAGCCCATAATACTTGGCAATATAACCACTTAACAAGATGGACTCTCGTTGAAGATCAGCAAGATCAACCAACAGATCCATATAAGGAGCCATGGACTCATCCATTGAAGACCAGCAAGGTCAATCAACCAGATCCATGCTCGATTTCAGAAAACAACTCCAACTCTGTTCCAATATCTTCCTCGACGCACGCGTGGGTATCCTAGGCAACCCAGAGCCCGAGCACCGTATGGTCAGCACCCTCTAGGATCCTTCGCAGGTAACCTAGCGCTTCACGCATAGGCCGCTTCCTTGGCCCCTCATCCACCGTACCGGAAGCTCACCATTTTAATCGCACCGAGGCTGGTCAAGACCTCGGCCGACCTTGCTACGCGAGACGTCCTTCATTGACTCCCCGTCAGCAGTTGCAGCTTTACCATCACGACTTTAATCACAAGACGGTCAAAATGCTCCCCCCAGCATTCTTGACATAAAACAATCATTTACAAACAGCATTTACAAACAGTTTACAATACAATTTCTATTTTAACTTTCATTTTTCCACATTATCCCTCCTCAATCTACATTACTTATTCCATATCCCATTTATATGTATACTCATCCCATCACATCATTTCCATCTCATCACTTCAGATTCCCTCACCTCACAATCGTATATTCACATCCATACATCTACAACTATATGCGTACATTCACATCTACATGCATACATCTACATCCCTATGCATACATCCACATCCACATTCACATTCACCTCCATACATCTACATCTATATGCATACATCCACCTCCACATTCACATCCACATCTATACATCTACATCTACATGCATACATCCACTTCTACATCCACATCTACATCTATACACCTACATCTACATGCATACATCCACATCTCCATTCACATCTACATCTATACATCTACATCTACATGCATCCATCCACCTCCACATCCACATCTACATCTCTACATCTACATCTACATGCATCCATCCATATCTCTATCCCCATCTACATCTATACATCTACATCTACATGCATCCATCCACCTCCACATCCACATCTACATCTATACATCTACATCTACATGCATACATCCATCTCTCCATTCCCATCTACATCTATATATCTACATCTACATGCATCCATCCACCTCCACATCCACATCTACATCTATACATCTACATC
This sequence comes from Cibotium barometz, assembly GCF_041138505.1. Classification (NCBI taxonomy): domain Eukaryota; kingdom Viridiplantae; phylum Streptophyta; class Polypodiopsida; order Cyatheales; family Cibotiaceae; genus Cibotium; species Cibotium barometz. Next base: position 17,402,507 of record NC_141067.1, read on the forward strand.
TACATGTATACATCCACATCTCCATTCACATCTACATCTATACATCTATATCTACATGCATCCATCCACCTCCACATCCACATCTACATCTATACATCTACATCTACATGTATACATCCACATCTCCATTCACATCTACATCTATACCTCTACATCTACATGCATCCATCCACATCTCCATTTACATCCTCATCTACACATCTATTTCTACATGCATACATCCGCGTCCCATGCATACATCCACCTCCACATTCACACTCACATCCATACATCTACATCTACATGCAACATCCACATCTCCATGCATAATAAAATTCTTTTAATTAATCTAGGATGATAGTTCCTAGAATATGGTAGGAATTCCTCTTTTTATACTTTGAATGAATTTATTTTATGCGTAATTTCTATAAAAATTTTGCCATAGCTCCGCTACTATGACTGATAAATCTCTATTTTTTTTCTAAGGGATAAAGCTCATTATTAAAGAAATAATTAGAATGGTCTCTAATTGGATCATCAATCCATAATGGTCTCTAATTGGATCATCAATCCATAATGGTCTCTAATTGGATCATTAAGAAAACAATTAGAATGGTCTCTAATTGGGTCATCAATCCATAATGGATTGAATCATCAATGTGCATAAACTAAAAGCATAGCAAAAGCCATTAATTTGGCCTCAAGCATAGCTTAATCTTGGATTAAGGAAAAGCTTTATGAAAAGCTTCATTTGGATTGAGAATGGGTCATGAGTATGACCATTTCTTGAGTGAGAGAGAGAAATTATAAAAACCATTAGAATTTAAATATAAATGGAAATTAACTTCTATAGCATTTATTAAATTATGTAACTCTTCACTACTATTCACTAATTAACTTCAATAGCATTTAAAAAACCATACCAATTAAACTTCTCAAGCTTGAGAGGGGTTGAGAAGAGAGAATCATTGAGAAATTATAGAAAAGATCAAAATTCAATATACTTACCTTATGATTTGCTTGATTCTTTATTCACGGTAGAGGCCCCCAACCAATCAATTGGTTTAGTATGTTGATGGAGCCACCAATGGGGATTGAAGAAAGAGAGAAGTGTCAAAAACTAGTGAATTATTAAGAATTCACAGTTCTTGGCTTAGGTGGAGTAACAAGCATAAGACACTATATATTTTGGCTTAGATGGAGTAGAGTAACAAAGCATAAGACACTATATATTTTAGCTTAGGTGGAGTAGAGTAACAAAGCATAAGACACTATATATTTTAGCTTAGGTGGAGTAGAGTAACAAGGCATAAGACTCTATCTAATTTGGCTTAGGTGGAGTAGAGTAACAAGCATAAGAGACTATATTTTGGCTTAGGTGGAGTAGAGTAACAAAGCATAAGAGACTATCTAATTTGGCTTAGGTGGAGTAGAGTAACAAGCATAAGAGACTATATATTTTGGCTTAGGTGGAGTAGAGTAACAAGCATAAGAGACTATATATTTTGGCTTAGGTGGAGTAGAGTAACAAGGCATAAGACTCTCCATCTTTTTCAACAAGGGAAGGCTTCTATTTATAGGAAAATTTGAGCTCCTAACCAAACAAACTGATTCTAGAATTTTCCAAGTCAGTTTGGTCACTTTTTGACCATTTTTAGGTCAGTTAAGCTAACTTTTTGGAACTAGACTTGAATGAGGAGAGAGGAGAGATAAAATATCTCAATTTTTATGAGTTTAAAACTCATTCAAGTATGTGAAATATGCACCTCCTTTAAAGAATTCCCCTTCCTTACATATGTGTCAAAATTGTATTGCTCATAGTTTTTTACTAATAAACCTTGTACATTTTCAACTCTTCATCTTATGTGAAATATGCACCTCCTTTAAAGAACTCCTCTTCCTTACACATGTGTCATAGTTTTTTTACTAATAAGCCTTGTACATTTTCAACTCTTCATCTTATGTGAAATATGCACCTCCTTTAAAGAACTCCCCTTCCTTACATATGTGTTTATTTACTAATAAACCTTGTACATTTTCAACTCTTCATCTTATGTGAAATATGCACCTCCTTTAAAGAATTCCCCTTCCTTACATATGTGTTTATTTACTAATAAACCTTGTACATTTTCAACTCTTCATCTTATGTGAAATATGCACCTCCTTTAAAGAACTCCCCTTCCTTACATATGTGTTTATTTACTAATAAACCTTGTACATTTTCAACTCTTCACCTCATGCGAGCATTTACTCATTTTTGGGTATTTTCTTTTTACAATTTGGATTTATCTCCTCCCTACACATGGATTGATGCTATTGGCCCATAGAAACCTTAATTGGACCATAGTCTAAAGATTTCTGAAAATCTAGACCCTTAGGCTAAGGTTCTTTATACCTATTTCCAATTAATTTCAATTGCACATTGGAAAATTCTTTTTAAATTTCTGTTTCAGGGAAACTCATCTGAATTATAAGAGATATTTTTCTATCCAAAAATATTCAAAATCTGAATATTCTCTCTCTAGAATATTTTCTCTCTCTAGGTTAAAACAGCCACAAACAAGATCTCTTATATTTTAGAAAAGGAATTGATTACAGGGGAATATACTAGACATCAAAAAGGGGTTGGGGGAGGAATCTTACACTTAGCCTCCACTTAAGTAGGTTCTTATCGCCTAGTTCTAAAAAAACTGTAAAAAATAAAAATACAAAATTTGATCATCTTTTTTCAAAAACTAATCATAACTATGCTTGCACAAGTAGTCTACACCTATACTTACAACAAATAATGCACTTACACAGCTTTCCCCTTTGATGAAAATCAAAATTAGGCTCATAATTAGACATTTTACGTATTAAAAACAGGTTGCGCAAAAGGCCATGTATGAGAAGAGGCCCAAAAAGTGGCTCTAAAGTTTTGGAAAATTCTAAACAAAGTAGTATTTACCCTATATAACATGGGTGCACCTCAAGTTTTACATTATTAGCTTGCATATGGAAGGACTAAAATTCATGCTCCACCTGTATAAAAAACATCATTTCAATATTAGCGAGTCAAAAATTTATCCAATAATTATCGTTTGATGATTCCAAGATTTAGTTTACATCATGGGCTTTCCATCAAGCCAAGTTTCATGATCAAACTATGTCCCTTCTAAAAGTTATGTACAAATTACTACTATTTTGAAAACAGCAAAAATCATGCGTTTTATCAGCATGTGTCTAAGAAAATTAAAATATTGCCTTGCAAAAGCTAAGAAAAGTGCAATTTAAAAAATCTCAAATTTTTTTTTGGGTCTTGAGGAACATCTGTGGATGTTAAGCATTTCAAAACTCTTAATAGATTGCCCACAAAAATTCAAGAAAAATGCTAACTTTCAGGACACTTTAGTGTTCTCAGGACACTTTAGTGTTCTCAGGACACTTTAGTGTTCTCAGGACACTTTAGTGTTCTCAGGACACTTTAGTGTCCAATTACAGAACTAGTGTTAAGAAGTATGTATCTAGTCCGAATCATGTGCTCGATGATGAGCAATTGATCTCTCCGACTCAAGGCCATATGGTACTCCAACCTGCGGAAATCCTTGACGTTCGGGAGAAGATTCTCCGGAGCAGAGTCCTCATTTTTAGTAAAGTGAAAGTTCTTCCCTCTAGAAGACGCCACCTGGGAAAAGGAAGAAGAGTTGGCGAAGGATTACTCTCACAAATAAGCCTCTACTTCAATCCCTTGTAATCATTCTATGTTTCTGAATACAAGAAAATATCATTTTTCCTTGTTTTGCCTAGTGAGATAAAAAAATTCTAGAGAGTGGTAAATCGAAATTGGGATATTTTTGGATAAATAAATTCTTCAAATATCAAAAAAATGTTTCCCTGAAACAAAAATTCAAAATAGATTTTCCAAGGTGCAATTGGAATTAATTAAAATTGATTTAGAAGACCTTAGCCTAAGGATCCAGATTTTTGAATTTTTTATTATTATGGTCCAATTAAGGTTCCTATGAACCAATAAGATTAAGCCAAGTGTTGGGACATGATAAATCCAAAGAACAAAAGAAAATACCCAAAAATGAGTAAATGCCAACATAAGATGAAGAGTTGACCAAGTACAAGGTTTATTAGTTAAAAATTATGGTGTATTAATAAAAAAATGAGATATTTTTGAGTAATCATGCATTTTTTGACACATGTGTAAGGAAAAGGGAGACTTTTAAGAAGGTGCCTATTTCACATGCTTAGATGAGTTTAAAACTCAAAAATAATTGGATATTTTTGTCTCTCCTCTCTCCTAAATCAAACCAAATAAAAAAGGGAGCCAAACTAGTCCAAAACTTGTCCAAATCCAGCCAAACTGAAGCTGGAAAATCCTAGAACTCACTTGGACTAAGTTATAGGAGAGGGAGGCCAAAAACTCAGTTGGACTGAGTTAGTGGCCTCCCGCTCCTATAAATAAACCCTCATTCCTTTGTATTATTATATCTGTGAATTAAACTATGTCGGTATTACTATAAACTAAGCTTAATTTCTATTATTCTCTAAAAACCTCTATAAAATTGAAGAGATTGGAGCTTCTCTCTCTCTTCAATCTTCCTTGGTGACTCCTACGACATACCAAACCAATTGATTGGTTGGGGGCCTCTACAATGACTAAAGAATCAAGCAATTTAGGAGGTAAAGAGTGGATTATGGTCTTTTTTCTAAAATTTCTAAATGTTTCTTTCTTCTCAACCCCTCTCAAGCTTGAGAAGCTTTAATTTGAATGATTTGTGAATATTATTGAAATGTTTTAATGTATTGTAATAAAGAAACACATAAATTTCCATTTATGCTTAATTTTAATGGTTTTTAAGCATTTCTCTCTCTCCCCAAAGAAAGGTCATTCCTATGACTTGTTCTCAATCAAAATGAAGCTTCTCATGAAGCATTTCTCTAATCCAAAGATAATTTTTATGCTTGTTTAATTGGAGGCCAAAATAATGGCTTTTTAATGCTTTTATGATATTTATTTCAAAGAGAAATTATGAATCAATCCATAATTGGATAATGATCCAATTAGTGGATAATCATTCTAATAATATTAAACTTATTCAATTGAGAAATATCAGTAACAGTAGTGGAGCTATGGCAAAATTTCTGTAAAATAAACACATAAAATATTTTCATTCATAATATGAAAAGAGGACTTCCTACCATATTCTAGGAATTATCATCCTAGATTAATTGAATGATTCTCATTGTAATCATGAAGAAATGTATTTTTTTGATTATGCATAATCAGTAAATCAGAAAAAAGAGAAAATTTTGATACTTTATTTTTATGTTATCCGAAGACATTGGAAATCCATGTATTCCAATGATTTAGAGAATAAAATTGGAATGCTAAAATAATGTATAATTTATGAAAGATTTTAGTTAAATTTATCTTTTTGTATAGATAAACTTTTATGATGAAAGAGGAATTCCCACCATATTGAAATTCAAATATTTAAATAAGGAAAGTATAATTCCTAGTGAAAAGGAGTTAATGAAGATTTTTATTTAAATTTTAAGAGAAAATATAGTTAAATTTATCTTTTTGTATAGATAAATTTTTATGATGAAAGAGGAATTCCCACCATATTGGAATCCAACTAATTAAATGAAGAAAGTGTAATTCCTAGTGCAAAATAATTAATGGAGATTTTAATTTAAATATTAAGAGAAAAATTTAATTTAATTTATTTTTTTGCATAGATAAGTTTAATCAATAAAAGAGGAATTCCTACTATATTGGAATTCAAATGTTTAGATGAGAAAATTGAAATTTTTAGCTTAAAAGAATTAATGGTTATTTTTATGTAATTTTTAAGAAGAATTTTAATAGATTTAAATTAAGGAAAAGAGGAATTCCCATGATAGTTGTATTGCACTCATTGAAATGAGAAAAAGAAGGATTTCAAGTTTATTCTAAAAAATAGGTATTGATATTTTAGTTAAAAGATGAATTTCCATGATAATTGAGAAAAGATGGATTTGAATTAAATTCTAATGTCAAAAGATGAATTTTCATCATAATTCTACCTAATGAATTAAGGTTGAGAATTCATGTGGGAAAAAGAAAATCTTGGATAATTGAATTGGTAAAATCACTAAATGGATATTTACCCAAAAATTAGATGTTTAGTTGAAGGTAATCCTGGTAGAACTAAATTGAATGAATTTTGTTAGACTACGTAAGGTCACACAGTAAACCTAATTGTCCTTCTCTCGATCTGAATCAGACAAAAACTTCGTGACCAATTCTAGTTACTAAATCCAAAGAATAGACTACCGGAACTAATCTAGTTTTTCCCTGACCAATCTCACCAAGAATCTAGTTGGATAAATGGATAAATGGACGGGTAGATTACCCTCATGAGAGATTAAGGATCCTCATTATTGAAACTGGGAATTATTGGAAAAAGAGTCTTTGGAACCAATCTCAAATTGAAATCTCACTTGCATTGGAAACTCTGTTTTTCATTCAAAGGGCTGTTTTACGCCAGAATGCTGTGGAGGAAGTATTTGGCTTATGTATTTCTAAAGGAGGTTCGTTGGAACAGCTGGCAGGGAGTCGTCAAGGGGCAAAGCCTGCTGAGGTCTTGACCAGCCTCGATACGGTTAAAATGGTGCGCTTCCGGTACGATGGGTGAGGGCTGACGAAGCGGTCCCTGAGTGAAGTGCTAGGACACCTAAGGAGAATCCTAGAGGGTTCTAATCAGGCGATGCACGGGCTCGCAGTTGCTAGGACACCTAGGGGGCATACGTCGAGGAAGATATTTGATGGACAAAAAGGAAAGGTTTTTGGGAAAAAAAATTTGATACTATATCTCGTTGGTTGGCCAACTAGTCTTTAACAGAGAGTTCAGATAATGCATTTTCGTAATACAATGGACTTGGAATTTTGGAAAATCATGATCGGAAAAATTATGATTTTATTCAAAGATTGTCTTAAAGCCAGTCGAATCTGTTATAAAAGGTAATTTCATATTGGGGGTGTGTAAATGGTGTGCCTATTTGATTTTTGTATGAATCGTCGGCTAGGGGGCCTGGGAACTTTTTTCCTCGGTACCTAGGCAAAAACCCAATCAAATCTTTATATAAAGGAATCCCACCAATTCAGTGGTCGAGTGGCTGGCTAACCCATGGGCTGGATGGGGTTAGGCTGGATCGAAGGATTCCTGAGAAACAACTAGATTAGTTACGTTAATCAATTTAAATCCTAAGAAGACCTTGTTCCATGGGAAGGGATCATCGGCTGTGCCTCGAAAATGAGGAAAAAAGCATTGATTCCATGGAACAAGTGCAAGTCTCTTCTTGATCTGACCATGTGACTTCAGGCTTGGTCAAATCAGTTTAATTTAGTCAAGACTTGACTCGTTAGAGTAATCTCCTAGTTAAAAGATTTTTCACCTTCCTGGCGGAATTGCCTGTGCCTTCTGGGCGAGGGGAGTCTTCCGGGCCCGCGGTCTAGGGACCGCCGCCCTCGGGCTAGCCTCTCATCCCGAACATCCACGGGCAAGGCCCCGAGTGTGCAGGACCCCCACCCCGCGCGGGAGGCCAACGTCGCTTTCGCCGCCCGGCAAGAGCGAGCGGGCGGGCAGGGACCTCACAGGGTGGGGAATCATTATCATATGGTATTCGATGGTGGTGAAACTTTGCAAGTGGGTCCATATATGGCTCCTCACAGGGTGGGGAATCATTATCATATGGTATTCGATGGTGGTGAAACTTTGCAAGTGGGTCCATAGACCGGAGCGGGCGGGCGAGGACCTCACAGGGTGGGGAATCATTATCATATGGTATTCGATGGTGGGGAGGTTCCCAACCATCACACACCGGATGGGCAGGATGGTGTGTTGCCACCCACTATTTTTTTCGCATATTGTCCGATGGGTCCTCTATGCAAACAATAGTGGGTTTGGGTGGGGAGTCATTATCATACGATGTCCGATGGTGGTGAAACTTTGCAGCGGGTCCATGGGGTTGCTGCATAGCTTTTAATAAAGTTTCATCACCATTAGATGCCATATGAATGGGATGGTGTGTTGCCACCCCGCTATTTTCCTGCATGCAAAAAATAGTGGGTTTGGGTGGGGCATCATTATCATACGATGTCTGAGGGTGGTAAAATGTTGTGAGTAGGTCCATGGGGCTCCTACTCCTTCACTCGTAGGGTTTCACAACCATAGGACATTGTATGGGTGGGACGATGTGTTGCCACCCGCTATTTTTTTGCATAGTGCCATGGGGTCCCCTATGCAAAAATACCAGGTTTGGGTAGGGCATCATTATCATGTACAGTGTCCGATGGTAGTGAAAATTTGCAAGATCATCCATGGGGCTACTACCTGTCCTCTTGCAAAGTTTCACCACCATCCAATGTTGGATAGTAGGTGGGATGTGTTGCCATCTGCTATTTTTTTGCATAGCACCCAAGGGGTCCCTTATGCAAAAACGTGGGTTTCGGTGGGGCATCATTGTCATACGGTGTCGATGGTGGTGGTGAAGCTTTGCAAGCAGATCTATGGGACTGCTACCCCTCCACTTGTAAAGTTTCACGACCATCAAACACCAATGGGCAGGATGGTGTGTTGCCACATGCTATTTTTTTGCACAGTGCCCAAGGGCCCCCTATGCAAGAAATAGCAAGTTTGGGAAAAAAAGATAGTTGAAAACTTTTGAGAAGTGAAACGACGTCAAGATCATGAATCTATCCCATCTTGTAATAAATCCATATGTGTTGCTTCAAATCAATGTCTATATCTAATGGAAGCTCAATGAAAAGATGGGGTTCTATATTAATATCACTATCATGATCCAATGAAGCATTGTTATGATTGATAGGTGACTCATCATCTTGTTCCGATTGATGTTCCTCATGCTCTTCATCGGCCCCATCCAAAATGTTTTCTTCATGGTCTTCTTCCAATGAGCCGATTTGAGGTAATACTTGCACCTCATCCAGAGATTCGGCCTCCACATCTTGATCTTGAAAGATATGTTTGGAAAGAGGAAAAACTTGTATAACATACCACCATTTTGGATCAATTAGATCGGCATGAAACACAACCTAATATCACAAAGCAAAGGGGTTACACTTTTATTATACTACATCAGATTTGAATTTGGGATTGGTTGGGTTACTAACCTATTTAACAGTGTTGAGGTAGTACGAAGGTATCTTTCTCATCATTCCAAAACTTGGTGGAATCAATTTGGAAGAACCTATTTGGATGTTTCTTCATGGTTGCTTGAGCACCTCTATATATAAACTTGAACCATTTGACATCAAAGATGAATATACTAAATGCTCTAAATCCAACCCCAAGAATATCCTGAATAGTTCCACAATACTCAAGATTGTCCTCTATGACATTGGTATCATGTCTACTGGCTCAATTTTCTTGCTCAAAAGTTACCATCACACCACAATCAAATGTGTTTCTTTTAGAATCCACACACTCCATGCGAAAGTGCCTTCAATTTGACCATATTGCATTATATAGTTTGTACTAACATTAAACAAAAGCATGACATTTGGTATATATAGTGCATTAAACAAGGTATACCTAACATAGAGAGCATTTTACGACACCTATCTCATGAGTTCGCTGTAATAGATTTTGAGGGGAATGAATCTTCTTGAGAAGCCTACAACATAGAATAAGAAATCATATGTCAAAATACTAGCAAAGGAGAGTATATAGAACATGAAATATTTTCAATAGAATAAGGCGGTCTTACCGAAGAAGACTTGTGACACTTGCATCACTCCATCATTGTTTGCAAGTTCAATAGCTCCAAGTTTACTTGTAATGTGAAGTACGAACATCCCTCATACAAAGGTGTGCTTCCCTCTCTATGCAAGGTTTCCTCCTCTTATGACATTGGAGATTTCTCACTATCATCTGCTATGACCTCCCGTTCAAAGAAGTCATTCACCATATCGTCCCATGATGAGATTCTCTTCCTCCTCATGTGGCAATGATGGAGGCACCTCATTCATTGGAAGATGATGTCTCAGCCATGCTGTCCATATGAAGCCTTGCCACCTTTTGCACTCTACCTGATATCACGAATGGTGTGGCATGTTACCTAGAACTCTCCTATGGTTCTCCTCTATGTCATCATTCGCACTTGGTCGTGCCACTGCCTCATGAACACCAGATGTTCGAACATGATCAATTGTTATACGATGTTGTCGTATATACTAGCCCTTGCGTTGATCACACACACATCGAATTTTCTCTCTCAACCATGCCTCGGATCCAACTTTTGACCCTTGATCATCACTGTCAGACATCCTTAACCTAGCCAAAATTGATTTAGGGTTCATACAAAACACACAACAACATCCAAATAGAAATTTACCGAGATTTTTGCTTGCTAGATAGTGACTATAGCAGTGTTTTCTCGCTGCACAGTAGTAAAAATACGCTACCCAGCAGAGTGAAATTTCGTTGCTTACTAGTGAAATTTTGTTGTTCAGCACAGTGAAGCTAGCAACAAAATTTCGCTACTTAGTAGTGACCTGCGAAACCGTCACTCCCGCCTAAATCGCTGCATCGATGGGTGTCAATACCTACCTACTTTCCTATTGCTGCACATGCACAGCTATGCTAGCGCAAGTTTTCCTCCCACCTCTACTCATCCCTCAAGCCTCTTCAATCAATAAAGGCTCCCTCTCCAAGGTAAGCTCTCTTGTGGCTTTCTTCCCTCTTTCATGCTTTTATGTGTTCTTTCAAGTTTTCATGGAAAGCTTGGAAATAGGGTTTAGGTAAGCTTCTCTCCCTTCCCCTCTCTCCTTTTGTCCCTTCTCCTCTCTTTCCTCTCCCTTTTCCTAACCCTAGCCTAATGCATAGAGCTTTAATAGAGAGCTTTGATGGAGAGCTCTCCATCAAAGTTTTCTATTAAGCATTCTATGCATTATGCATAGGTTTAGGCTTAACATAAACTAGCTAATCCATTCACTTATGCATTAAGGGTAGGGTTTAGAGAACTCATCTCTTTTTTTTCTTGTTCTTCTTTCTTACTAATTTGTTAATGAGGACTAATGTGTTTTATTTATTATGGTTCTGTTTTGTAAGCGTATTCACGTGAGCAAGGTTTTGGGCATAGCCTCTCATACAGTAAGCCCTCTTTCTTTATGCTTTGTGCTTCTTGTCTTTGTGTTTTTGCATCCTTGTGTGTGGGGAATTAGGGTTAGGCCAATAGGCTAGGGCTATGCATAGCCCTCTTTATGCATAGGGCTATGCATAGGGCTATGCATAATGGCTAGGTTATGCATAGCCCTCTTTATGCAAAAGGGCTTATGCATAGCCCTCTTTATGCATAGCCCTCTTTATGCATAAGGGCTTAGGCATAGGGTTTATGCATATCCCTCTTTATGCATAAAAGCTTATACATATCCCTATGCATAGGGCTTATGCATAGCCCTCTTTATGCATAGGGCTTATGCATAGCCTATGCATAGGGCTTATGCATAGCCCTCTTTATGCATAGGGCTTATGCATAGCCTATGCATAGCCCACTTATGCAATAGGACTTATGCATAGCCTTATTATGCATAAGCCCTATTATGCACAGTGAACTAATGTTTTGATTTTATATGATAATCTTTTATAGGTGTATTTAAGTAAACGACCTCCACCAAGGGCATAGGAGGCGAAACATCCTTTTCATATGGATTCGGCCAGTAGAGGTAATCCCTCTTTGTTTATGCTTCTTCTATTTGTGTTTTTGCACCCTTGGGTGTATCGGGGAAGTACACAAACATAGTTAAGACTTAGTTATAGTGACTAGAGATGACCTCGCTTGTTAGAACATGATAATTGATTATGTTAAAAACAAGGACTCCCATGTGACCTAAAAGATAAAGAGAAGTTAAAGATTGTTTAAATTAAAAGCTTGTTTTATACTTGAAATTGATTGTGATTGATTTGAATATGCATGCCTTGAAAGATTATGGACTAGAGATGAGTGTGAGATGATATGTATGAGTGATGATTGCTTTGTTTTGAGATGAATGATTGATATGCATGTGTATGACTAATTGATATGCATGTGTATGATGAGACTTGACATGAGATTTTGAGATTCGGGTCGGTCATCCTTAGACAGGGAACGTCGGATAGAGATCGATATTTATGCCCTCTGGGAGCCATGTGGTAGAACCCAGAGAGGATGAGATTCGAAAAGAGGCATACCCTGGATAGCCGCGATGTCCAGTGCTACGCAGGTTGGGTGGACGAGCATCGGAGAAAGCCCTAGATTGGCTGGATTTTAGTCTTTATGACTAACCATGTTGTCGAGCATGGTGATGATGATAGAATCTTAAGATAGACACATACATTATGATTGATTGAGATACTATGTTGTAATTGATAGAGATTTATATCATGTGAATGTTTGTTTAAGATTACATGATTCTTTGCTTATGTGATAAGAACCTTGGATATGGCATGCATGCTTGTTTATTATTTGAGAAGGTTGATTTGATTGCATTGCTATGCAGAAATAGTAGGATTAAGTGAGTTTAATGTTTTCTTAGATTAAGTTGTACGATTAAGATATGGTTAGATTCAGGACCGTCACAGGCCCCATGGCACTTGGACACACCTTGTGCTTCACTAGAGCATAGTGCCCATGGTAGAATGGCCCTATGGCCATTCTCCAACCCCTTGCACTTTACAAGAAAAACAATGTGCATGGTAGGGTGGCCCTAGGGCCATTCCATATCCTTTATGTATCATTAAGAAAGAGTGTGCATGGTAGAATGGTCCTAGGGTAATTCAATAAGCTGGCATGCATGGTAGATGTAGAGTGGCCCTAGTTGGGACATTTTTATTATCCTATTATTAATATACTTATCTCACCTTAAATTTTTCAAGTGTTTGTTTTAAACCAAATCTTGTTTGTAATGCTCCCCTTACTAGTCTAAGAGACAAGTTCTATAGAAACATTGTTGATTTGAACATTTTTTAATACACGATTCTACAGATTGAGTGGCCTTATTTTCAATTTCTTATTGGGAAAGAAGAAAAACCGTAAAAAAAAACTCAAAAGGGGCCAATCTGGGAATGGGATTTTTTCCATTTTATCTAATATGGTGTTAAACTATGAATATATGATTAGTTTGCATACGGTGATGTGTCACAAAACGAGACACCGCCATTAAGCTTCAAAAACCATGATAGTGATTTACAAACACCACGACTTTGGTTTAAAATACCATGATCATGCTTCAAAAACCATGATAATGCTTTATAAAGAACACAATCATGGTTTAAAATACCGCAATAATGCTTTAGAAAATTTGTGATCGTGGTATTCATATAATTCGATTAAACCATCATCACCACGATCTTGGTATATATAATTTGGAAAATGTTTTTAGAAATTTTCATTTGGAAAACTTTTGGATCATTGGATGTGCATTGATCATCAATGGTTGAGAAATTTAAATACCATGATCGTAATACGATTGAGGTATTTTTTTACCACAATCGTGGTATGTTATACCACAATCCTAGTATTCATTGTTTTACAATCGTCAAGATCAATCATGCATCTCCAATGATCCAGAGAGCACAAGTTTTAATCGGCCAAGAAAGTTACTGATTATACCAATATCTTTTCAGAGATATACAATGATTGTGGGTGCACGGTGTCGTGCCATGGCACGTCTATGGTGTGAAACCATGCATATGAGGCCATTAAATGCAAATCCAGATGCATGGGATTAAGTGCTATGACTTGAGTCATTATATGATGCCTAAGTACATATGTTCATATTGTAAATGAGGTTCAATAAGACGAGCTGAGGCTGAGTCGGGTTTCGAGGCTTCTATACATGAGTGTGGTGTGAATTATGGAGCTTTATGCTTATGGTAGACCTTGTAGTAGGGAACACCCTTCTCAACATGTATGGAAATGTGAGAGCATGTATGATATAAGGATTGGTTTTGAAGAATACCCTTTTGAGATATCGTGTCTTGGAATGCCATGATTTCAGTTCTTACTCGAAATGAGCAAAACAAGGAGAACTTCAATAAGATGCTGCACACATTCAAAGTCTTTGTGTATCCTCATAGGCAGAATGATCCCTTTAATAATATCTTCATGCCCATGGATGGTGAACCTAGTGGCAACTATGCTAGTGAGAGCTATTTCAAGATGGCCCTTGTGAGTAGGTGGTGGTGGTGGTTCTGCTGTTACTCAGACCTCATGGGTAAGTTGGAAACACTCAATTATGTACATGGTCTGCGTGGCTATGTGCATGATGGTATGGGTGGCTCGTCAAAGGGTTATGTAAATGATGTAAATGGCTACCCATGTGCATGATGTGTAGTAGCTTCTCTATGGTATCGATGGGTCGAGTCAGTGATTACCTCTTATGGGAGTGCATGCATGATGCATGCTTTAGTAGATTTATGATATGTACATGATGTTTGATGCTGCTTTGGTCCATGCATATGCATACGAGGAGTAGATATATCACATGTATAGGAGGTATATGAAGGCGGCAGCTTGCATGGCAATAACAAAAAAGGAGATATCCAAATTTAATGCTAAAAAAAGGGAGGCGCAAGTGTTTTGGAATTTTAGAAATACGAAATATCAGCTGCAAAAGGGAAGCGCGCTCGAATCCCTTGCGGGAAGGAGAGAAAAACCAGAAATATGGCACATATCAGTGTGTGTGTGCAGAAAAATGAGAACCAGAGCCATATGTAACCAGAGATTTTAAAAAAGAGAAGGCGGCTACTGTATGGAGCTTCTTGGGGTTAGAATTAAAAGGTGAATGAAGCGCTATCAAAGGTGACAATCTACAAAAATCACACATTATATAACGTGTTCTGATCCTGGCGCAAACGGCAGTGCATGGGAAATAGCGGAATCAAAGAGAAAATTCACCTTTTTTTTACTCAGATAAGTGAAATTTTTGTTTAATGTTACTTACGATTTGAAAAATTGTATAGAAGTTTTTTTAAAAAACAAGAAGGCTTTGAAAGTATATATGGTTTGAAGAACCATGGAATAGAAAGGCACTTGATTTTGGATTGTTAGACATGGTGATTTTTTTTTTAAAAAGACAGATGAATATGTTGTACATGCGCCATGTGCCATCTTTTGCCTTGTGAGTTGTTGGAATCTCAAAGCAGGTTTTCAGGTGATCAAGAGACATTTTAAAATGATGGAATTGGCATTATATGGTATATGTGATGTGAATGGTCACATGTATATGGAAATCATTTGTAGAATGTGTTATGCCTACATGTGATTGGTTTGAGGCATTGGGAAAAAGGAGTCAGGAAATCTATGCTTGGAACTGGATATCAGGCTGAATTTGGGAATGTATTGAGATGAATTGGCACATGTATATGTCATAAAAAATGGAGATGTCTTATGCTCCTTGAAGAGTTATGTGTGTGTGTTTCCTTGCTGGGGATTAGAAGCTACTCTCACAGCTAGAAGTCTCGCACTTTTCCAGCGACACGGCCCACGTCACGACAGCTTTTTGGTGAACCCGACGTGAAACTGCTGGGGTGAGAGTGTGGTGAAATACACAGGGAAGCTATGGCTGAGAATCCTGAGGGTCAGGGGGTTCATTTTGACCCCGGAGTTATGCAAATGTTTCAGATGTTTACTATGTATATGCAACAGTAGCAAGCTACTGAGAGGGGACAAATTTCCACGACCAAAGCACTGCAGTCAATTGTGAAAAAGGTGGATCAATTTGATGGTAAGGACATCACAAAGTACCTGCGTAATTACACAAAGGAAATGGAGTTAAACAGGGTGACTGAGGAGGATATGGTTCGAAGCTTTGAGCTGGTATGTGTTCTTGAAATAAGAGAGCGCATAAGAGGATTACAGACAGCACATGGTGGCAGAAATTGGGAGGAGTTCAAGCTTGCTTTAAAGGATGAATATTTCATGGAGGATTCCGAGCGGGTGACCAAACGAACTTTCTTGGAATGGGTCACAAAACCCAAAATGGGAATTTCTGCCACCACAGAGTTGCTAAGAGAGTTTGAGAAGCGCTATGCTCAGCTGCTGTCAAGGATAGAGCGCACAACTTTGGACAGAGAAAAAACAGAGCTCTTCTTACAAGCAGCTGGGAAAGATCTCCAAGAGAAACTGGAAATCCTCCTTGAGGATAAGGATACAGAGCAGGGGCTAAAGCATGATTGGAATGATGTCGAGGATGCGGTCACCATGCGAGCAAAGCGGCAGCGAAGGAGGGATAAAATGGTGATGAGCTCGGCAACCCCTATAATTGCTGTTATCCCTAAGAATCTACCAAAACCAACTGCTGCAATCCCAAAGGTAGAAGGGCCGATGCATGAGCTTATTAAGGGCATGCGAGACTTAAAACTGAAGATGTCTAGGATTGAGGAAAAAGGGCTACCATTAGGGCAGGCTTCTATGCAAAGGCCTCAAAGCCAAGAAGGGTTTACATTCAGATGTATATGGTGTGATGACCCAGAACATGCAAAGAAAGACTGTGCTAGCTATAAAGAAGCCCTCAAAAATCAACTTGTGTTTTTCAAAGATGGGAAAATCCACCTTACAGAGACTGGTCTTCCATTAAGCACAAACTTTGGGAAAGGAGGGATGAAAAAGCTGGTTGAGGATATGGTTGCTAGCCATGCCATCTCTATGGTTGAGGCAGCAACCTATGGGTTAAAGGTTGGTCAATCAAAGTAGGAATCTGAGAATGATGAAGATTATGAGAATGAAGATTTTTGTCCATCAACAATGGAACTAATTGCGTCAAAGAAGGTGTCTAAGCAGGCTTTGCATGAGGCAGGTGACTGTATACGTCTTGAGACTGGCTGGGAAGAGCCTGTGGATTCTTTATCTGTTCATGCCTACATTGCAAAATGCTAGAATAATGAGGCACAGGTAGAGGAAAAGCGTAAGAGGGAAAATGAGGAAGGAGGGCCATCAAAAAGGGCCACTCGTGGTAGTGAAAAGAAGGATCCTGGGCCATCACATATGCCTCCACCGCATAGCAGACCTCCACAAGAAGTATCAATGGAAGAAGTGCCAGCAAAAATGAAGCATGAGAAGGAAAAGGGTAAAGGGAAAAGTCCACTCTACAAGCTTCAATCTGATATTGAAGCCGCAAAACACATCTCAAAAAGGTGCTTGAAGAGAGGATTCTAAACAGCAGGGTGGAATTTACACTAGGGGAAGTCTTGGGGATTGCAAAGAAAGAATTCCATGATGAGATAATTGATATTATACGAAGGAAAAGGCAGTCCATAATTGAATCTATTCCATCACAAGGGGAGGCAAGCACTTCCAAGACTCATGGAGTACAGGTACAGCAAAAGGAAGAGAGAGAAAATGTGGTGGAATGTAATCACTCTGCTGAAGGGGCACGACAAGTGTGCTTTGTGGATGAGGATGATGAAAAAGAAGTTCTTACAAAGAGTCATTACTCCAGGAGCCATTGGGCAAGAGCAACCACTGAAACCCTTGTCAAGATAGGTGACTTGGAAGAGCCGTATGTCGCCCTAATTGATCATGGGTCTGAAATAAATCTTATGGCTAAAAATCTCTACAACAAATGTAAGTGGCCAATGGATGTAGATCATGGGTGGATGATTAAAGCAGCTAATAACTCATCTGGAGAGCTCTATGCAGCCTATCCAAATGTAAGGGTAACTATAGGGGATGTGAAAGATGATCAGAACTTCTTTGTTCAGGAGATGTCATCGTATCCCCTCATCCTTGGGCAACCCTACATTACAGCTGTGAGGATGGAAACAAAAGTTTTAGATGATGGCTCGGCATATGCAAGAATAAGAAGTAAAGATGGTAAGAAAGCTGTTCAGTTCTTGACAGTTTGCATTAACCATGAAAGGAACCGTGAGTCTCTTTGAGCACAGTCACTCCCAAAGATAAATAGAGAATTCATGAACTACAGGGAGATGAGAGATTTTGGCCAGGTGCCATTGTAAAGCGGGATTCCAATGGTACAAGGGAAAATGAGTTCTCGCAGGACTCAATCAATGTAAATAACTTTTCAGCAAATTTTCAGGGATTTTCTAGCTATGGGTCACTGGTCTTTGTAAAAAGCAAGGACTTGAAGCGGGGTATGCGTCGACATGTACAAAATGAACAAAAAAGTCTTGAGCAGTGTGGTCTTTTTGAGAAGAATGAGTTTATTTCAGGGGTGCTTGATGAGGTGTCATTTGTGGATACTATGGATGTGCTTTTTGCTATGGGAAGAGCATGCTTACAGGGTGGAAATGAGATGATAGAGGTGTCATCTGTGGGGATGTATGATATAATCCGGGAATTTGAGGGGATGGAATGTAAAAACATGAATTGTGAGATGGATGCTCATGTTGATACAAAGTATAAAACGGTTGCAAAAAGAAGGTGAAACCAGTTGCCTTGCCCTTACCACACCAGGAAGCAAGGAGAAATCAGATGAAGCCTCTATGCAACCGAATCTCAGAGATCCGAAGAAAATTGGGCATAAGTTTACACAAGAAACCCTAAAAGAGCTGAAGATTGGTGAAAAGGATTTTCTGTTGCCAGTTGAAAGGGAATGCTTTGAGGAGATGCTTGTAAAACATGGGAAGGCCTTTGCTTTTCAGCCGCATGAGATAGGCCGTGTTGATCCAAGCATAATAGCACCAATGGTGATCTTCACTGTTCCACATGTGCCCTGGAACCTGTGGCCGATTCCAGTACCAAAGGCTCTCTTGCCAAAGCTGATGGAATTACTAAAAGAAAAGATCAGGGTGCGAATTTTGGAGCCATCATGCGCTCCATATTCCAACAGATGGTTTACCGTGCCAAAGAAAAATGGAACATTACGCTTCATTCAAGACATGAAACCTATAAACAAAGTCACAATCAGGAATGTGGGAGCAGGTCCGATTGTGGACGAGTTTGCAAAAGCATTTGCAGGGAAAGCTATATACTCTATGGGTGATCTGTATTCGGGATATGATCAGTTCCAGCTAGATATACAAAGCAGGGACTTGACCACAATGAAAACTCCTTTGGGATTGGTAAGAATGTGTACCTTACCACAGGGAGCCACCAACTCAGTGGCGCATATGATGAATGGAATGAATAAAGTCTTGCGAGACTTCATACCACAAATAACTATGCCTTTTCTGGATGATGTGCCAATAAAGGGCTGTGATGAGAAAAATAAAGGTGAGGATTTGGATTCGAAGGGGTGCCGCAAGTTTGTGGCGAATCATATAAAGGATTGTGATATGATTCTATCCAGGCTTGAAGAGGTGAATCTTACTTTATCTGGACTGAAATTAGTGTTTGGGGTTGGTGAAGTGCTAATAGTGGGGCATCTTTGTAGTACTAGTGGACGCCGACCTTGTCCAGCCAAGATAGATGCAATACAAAGAATGAAAGAGATATGCATTAATGTTACAGAGCTGAGGAGATTTCTTGGTGCATGTGTCTTTTATGTTATTTGGATCCCACATTATGCACATGTAGCAGATCCTCTTTTTCAACTTTTGAGGAAAAATCAAAAATTTTTGTGGAGTGCAGTACATATTAAAGCTATGCGGAAGCTGAAATGTTTCCTCCAATCATCACCTACTCTAAGGAAGGCAGATTATGAGTGTGGCAGGCCTGTGATTGTTACAGTTGATACTAGTCCTACTGGGATAGGATGGGCAGTAGGGCAAGATGATGAGGATGATCACAGGTATGTAATCAGATTTGGAGCAAAGGTATTAAGCATTCGTCAACGAAAATATCCGCAGATCAAGAGAGAGTTATGGGGAATAGTCACTACTCTAAAATGTGAAAAAGAATATCTTATTGGAGCATTTGTACTTGTGGAAACTGATTGCTTGCCACTCCGTGGGATGATTGCAAGCTGCACCACTCCAGATATTGCTATGCTTAGGTGGATTGCCTATATCAAGTCACTAAATCCTGAGTTTGAGTATATTGCAGGAAAAGATAACCCAGTTGTAGATATGCTATCAAGATCCAGGTATGAAGATGAATAAGGGATGATTAGTGACATTGATGATGTAGGTACAAAGTTCTACACTACTGCATATGCAAAAGGGGACCATACTTGCCTATCAAATGCACTTGAGTCTTTTACTGAGGAAATGTATGAAGGAGATTGGTTGCTTATTGGTCAATACTTGAGTACTCTGACAAGACAGGAAAATTGGTCTGACTCAGAATTTAAGAGGATCCGCAGAAAGGCATATGGGTATTTTCTAAAAGATGGCTACCTGTGGAAGCATCCTAAGCAGAGGAATGCTATGCCACAAAGAGTCATATGTGATAAAGAGACTCAAGGGAAGCTCATGAAAGAATTCCATGAGAGTCTCTGGGCTGGACATCGAAGTGTGTGGGCCACCTTTACTAAAACAAAGGAAAGATATTGGTGGAAAGGAATGTACAAGGATATTTCCCAATATGTGGAAACATGCATGGTATGTCAAATGTACTCAAATGTGCGACATCGTGATGGCTTGCAACCAACCTACCCACCTGCCATGCATTACAAATGGGTAGTGGATCTAGTTACCATGCCTTTGGGAATTTGGTAGATGCGGTGCATAGCACTTGCAAGAGAAGATTTGACAAATCAGGTGGAAGGGCGTGCTCTTAGAACAAAGAGTACGAAAATAGTATGCAAATTTCTCTTGGAAGATGTGATTTGCCGGTATGGTTGTGTTGGAAAAATAACAGCTGACAGAGGTGAGCTAGATGTTGAAAAAGCAAGGGAATTCTTCTCTAGAATTGACATCAAATTGTCCCTAACATGTGCTTACAACCCTGAGGGCAATGGTAAAAGTGAGCGAGGACATCCTCCAATCATTAAAGCTTTGGCTAAGGCATGCAGAGAAAGAATGCGAGAGTGGCCAAGGCTACTACCATATGCTTTGTGGGCTGACCGTACAACTCATAGCTCAGTGTCAGGATACATGCCTGCAAAATTAATGTATGGTCAGAAACCAGTAATGCCAGTTGAAGAAGTAGTTCCAACTTGGAATGTATTACCCTGGGTGGAAGGATTGAACAGGGAAGACCTCCTTGCATTGCGAATAAGGCAGCTGGAGAGGAGGCCTGAAGATGTAGAGCTTGCTAAAGTTCGTTTGAAAGATGCAAGGTTGAAAAATAAAGAAAGATTTGATAGAAGACACAGACTCCGGCCAAAACCTATTGAAGAAGGTGATTGGGTCCTAATGTATGATAGTAGCCTTGACAACCAGTTCACTGTTCAAAGAAAGTTTGCAAAAAGATGGTTTGGCCCTTACATTGTCAAGCATGTGCATGGAAATGCCACGTATACCCTGTGTGAGCTTGATGGAACAAAGATAAAGAATCTTGTAGCAGGCAAAAGGATCAAGATGTTTAAAAGAAGGCTTGACAGTGATCCTTTTGATTCACAGGAGACTCAGGATGAGAGGCTTGACAGTGATAATATGGATATGGTTGAAGAGGAAGAAGATGATCTTCCTGGTAATGTAGAAGATGAAGATGACATCCAGATATATGTGGATCATGATGATGATTTGGCACATACCAAAGGATGTGCAGGTTTAGAGGGGGTGGATGTCGTGCCATGGCACGTCTATGGTGTGAAACCATGCATATGAGGCCATTAAATGCAAATCCAGATGCATGGGATTAAGTGCTATGACTTGAGCCATTATATGATGCCTAAGTACATATGTTCATATTGTAAATGAGGTTCAATAAGACGAGCTGAGGCTGAGTCGGGTCTCGAAGCTTCTGTACATGAGTGTGGTGTGAATTATGGAGCTTTATGCTTATGGTAGACCTTGTAGTAGGGAACACCCTTCTAAACATGTATGGAAATGTGAGAGCATGTATGATATAAGGATTGGTTTTGAAGAATACCCTTTTGAGATATCGTGTCTTGGAATGCCATGATTTCAGTTCTTACTCGGAATGAGCAAAACAAGGAGAACTTCAATAAGATGTTGCACACATTCAAAGTCTTTGTGTATCCTCATAGGCAGAATGATCCCTTTAATAATATCTTCATGCCCATGGATGGTGAACCTAGTGGCAACTATGCTAGTGAGAGCTATTTCAAGATGGCCCTTATGAGTAGGTGGTGGTGGTGGTTCTGCTGTTACTCAGACCTCATGGGTAAGTTGGAAACACTCAATTATGTACATGGTCTGCGTGGCTATGTGCATGATGGTATGGGTGGCTCGTCGAAGGGTTATGTAAATGATGTAAATGGCTACCCATGTGCATGATGTGTAGTAGCTTCTCTATGGTATCGATGGGTCGAGTCAGTGATTACCTCTTATGGGAGTGCATGCATGATGCATGCTTTAGTAGATTTATGATATGTACATGATGTTTGATGCTGCTTTGGTCCATGCATATGCATACGAGGAGTAGATATATCACATGTATAGGAGTATATGAAGGTGGCAGCTTGCGTGGCAATAACAAATAAGGAGATATCTGAATTTAATGCTAAAAAAAAGGGAGGCGCAAGTGTTTTGGAATTTTGGAAATACGAAATATCAGCTGCAAAAGGGAAGCACGCTCGAATCCCTTGCGGGAAGGAGAGAAAAACCAGAAATCTGGCGCATATCAACGTGTGTGTGCAGAAAAATGAGAACCAGAGCCATATGTAACCAGAGATTTTAAAAGAGAGAAGGCGGCTACTGTATGGAGCTTCTTGGGGTTAGAATTAAAAGGTGAATGAAGCGCTATCAAAGGTGAAAATCTACAAAAATCACACATTATATAACGTGTTCTGATCCTGGCGCAAACGGCAGTGCATGGGAAATAGCGGAATCAAAGAGAAAATTCACTTTTTTTTACTCAGATAAGTGAAATTTTTGTTTAATGTTACTTACGATTTGAAAAATCGTATAGAAGTTTTTTTAAAAAACAAGAAGGCTTTGAAAGTATATATGGTTTGAAGAACCATGGAATAGAAAGGCACTTGATTTTGGATTGTTAGACATGGTGATTTTTTTTTTAAAAGACGGATGAATATGTTGTACATGTGCCATGTGCCATCTTTTGCCTTGTGAGTTGTTGGAATCTGAAAGTAGGTTTTTAGGTGATCAAGAGACATTTTAAAATGATGGAATTGGGATTATATGGTATATGTGATGTGAATGGTCACATGTATATGGAAATCATTTATAGAATGTGTTATGCCTACATGTGATTGGTTTGAGGCATTTGGAAAAAGGAGTCAGGAAATCTATGCTTGGAACTGGATATGCTCTTGATACACAATTTATGTGCAATCATCAGGCTGAATTTGGGGATGTATTGAGGTGAATTGGCACATGTATATGTCATCAAAAATGGAGATGTCTTATGCTCCTTGAAGAGTTATGTGTGTGTGTTTCCTTGCTGGGGATTAGAAGCTACTCTCACAGCTAGAAGTCTCGCACTTTCCCAGCGACACGGCCCACGTCACGACAACGGGCCCAATTAAACACATTTAGAAAGATGTGGAAAATTGTTTAAATATATTTGATTAAATATGTTGGAAAGACATGGAAAATATGTTTGGAAAGACATGGAAAATTGATCACAAATTAGAAAGACGTGGAAAATTGATCATGAATGACTAAAGATAAAATTTCAATTAAGCTATGTATATCATGAATGCTTAATTGTAGATAAAGTTTCAATTAAGCTATGTATATCATGAGTGGCCATAATTTTGCCTACAAAGGCATGATAACATAGCTCTAAAGCACAATTGTGGTGCTTCGATGTGATCTTTAGTGTGACGTCAATTGCCCTACTATATTAATAATGTCCATACCACTACATACAACTTTCTAGTGTCCTTTTATTTTCAGACATATATACTAACGTGCATTATGTTGCACATAATCCCATCAAAAACTTTCTACTGCATACAAATTTCTAGTGTCCATATACCACTAATGTCCATACCACTGCATAAAACTTTCTAGTGTCAATACCACTGCATACAACTTTCTAGTGTCCTATTATTTTCAGACAAATATACTGACGTGCATTATGTTGCACATAATCGCGTCAAACAATTCTAGTATGTATGGTCACAACCCCTTCTAGTGCCAACCATACTACCTAAAAGTTGTATATAAGTGAGAAACTTAGCAAGGTATATCAAATAGTGTGTGTGTGTGTGTGTGTGTGTGTGAAGAGAGAGAGAGAGAGAGAGAGAGAGAGAGAGAGAGAGAGAGAGAGAGTAAAGGTTCCAAAAATAAAGATAAACACTTTAAGAGATCTAACACTTTCAAGTTTGTCTACTTGCAAAAAGTAGTTTGTGTACAATTTTAAGTCTGTGTACTTCTTTCAAGTGATTTATAAATTCAGTTGTTGGCATAATTTAGCTATCCATTTAATCTTCTTAATTTATATGACACCACAACAATCAATTAACAAATGTGTGCATAGATTTTATAGTTTCTCTTTATAGTAAAACACCAAAATATGTACATAGATTTTAATATGAGGACAACAATCTTCTTAATAAATATGTCACCACCACAATCAATTAACAAATATGTATATAGCTTTTGTAGTTTCTCTTTTATAGAGTAAAACACCAAAATATGTACATAGTTGTTATAGTTTCTCTTTTTTAGTCAAACACCAAAATTCAACAAAATTTAACTTTTTTGTGAGTTTAGTTACATGCATTAATTTATTTCCCCTTAATGTTTTTTAAAATGAAAAAAAAGGGTTGTGATCCCCCATAAATTTTGATGGTTACATAAAAATTACTTTTATATGTTTACTTAATAAACTACCTAGAAGAGTTATATAAGAATCCATGATTCATCCCAAAGTTTTGGCTAAATCGGCTTACATTTGTATCACTTTATATGTTTATTTAATAATTATCTTCAAGATTTATTTAAGTACCCATGATTCATCCCAAAACTTTTCCTATCTCCAATGAGACATGCAAAAAAACATAGTATTCATACATTTTCTTGTAGTAAGAATTTCGTATAGTTTTCTCATCTATTCTCTTATAGTGAAAATTTCTCTTACTTTTCATATGTTCTCTTAAAGTGAATTTTGAAGAGTTCCTCATGTATATTATACCTTTAATAGCTTTATAATCACAAAATACAAAACCTTAAAAGTTTCTCATATACATCTTTATAATTTTTGAAGAGTTTCTCATATACATTATACCTTAAACGTCTTTATAATTATAGTTCTCACATATTCTCTTAAAGTTATTTTTTCAAGATTTTCTAATATATATTATACCGTAAACGTCTTTATAATTACATTTTGAAAAATAAAAAACTAGATAAGATTACTCTTGTGCACTATTTTCGAGTATAGAGAAAGTGTATCTAAAACATCTAGATGCTTCCTCATGGTACTCTATTATACTGTGGTAAAACTATTTTAAAAAAATGATGATGGAGAGTTCAAATAATATTCTCTTCCCTTTGTAGAGCTCATTTATAACTAGACCTAGCTTAGAAGGTACGATAGATATAATTTTACAAAGAGCTATATGTGCCTATATATCAAGATATTGTTGTGTAAAGTGTAGTTTTGACATATTCAGCCATCTCAATGATTGATGATAATCCATCTGTTTTGCCATATTGAGCCATCTCAGTGATTGATGATAATCCATCTATTTCGCCATATTGAGCCATCTCAGTGATTGATGATAATCCATCTGTTTTGGCATAAAAAAAGTTCAATATCTTAGCCATATTCAGGTGGACTTGTTTGCATTGTCTTGGAAGATTTGTATCTCTTAAGTACTCTTTGACTAATAATAACATGGCATGTTTTTTTGAGGACTTCAAATAATTTATTGCATCCTCCTCTATGGCCTTGGGATTTTCTTTTAAATAAACGGTCACACCTGACCACTTTCCTTGACTATTTTCTCTCTGCATAAAGACAAGAATGGTTTATGAATCAACATTTGTCACATGCAGTGTATCTCTCAAGTATATATTTCTAAAAAAATGCAAATCCCATGTAACATTTCTATGATAAAGCATATAAACTCTTATGATTTTTTTAGATGTTTCAATGGTTATTTATGTGAACTTTATAATTTTATAATTTCTATTATTAAGATTACTTACCTTCCAACCTTGAATGTCATTATTAAGCCGTCCCACTTTGTTTAGTAAATCCATAATGACAAAATAATCCTCATGCATGACATCCTCTTCTGATAGCATTTCACCCATGAATAATATAGTGGGCTCCACTACTAGCTCTATTCCTATTGATGTTGTTGCATTTTCCATGTATTCTTGAAGTGATGGTGGAGAGCGATTAGAAAACTTCCATTTTGCTTCAACCAGTAAAGAGGTGAGCCATCTTACCCACTATAACATTGCATACAATGATAACATAAGTATATGTAAAGGAAATTTTTTAAAGAAAGTTAAAGAATTAAAATTTGACTTACAGAGTGCCTTAAGTGAGAGGTAATATCGCGTCCTTGAGCTACAAAAGCCTCTTGACTAACATTGTTCACTGTGTTGTATAGACCCATGAATAATATCTTCATTTCTTGGGAGAAGTTTTTGGCTAGTTTAGGATCCCAACTGTAAGCAAAACAAAGTTTTATGATTCCATCTATAGAAAAGAGTTGTTCATCAAGGATATATATTTCATGTACTAGCTGTATATTGTTTTAAGACAAAAATATACCTTTTTACTGCATCTAAAAAGATGGTAAGCTCTATTAAAGAGCCTTTCACATCAAAGAAGTCATCAATAACTATTGTAAGAACACAACACATTGTCCACACAACTCTAGCAAGTGAATAATTTGGTTCAAAAAGTGTGGATGCTACAGAGAAAAAACACTCTACGGTCTTTTGTCGTGAGAACTTAAGCTGATCAAATTGGCATTCCTTGTTCCACCTACAAAATCACATAAAAAAGTGTGCTAGAGTCATATTCCTTTTCGAGTATACACTCATTATGCATGCAAGGCTGATGAGAATAATGTATAAAAGGATAGGATTTTATTTACAAAAAGTAGTCACCTCAAGACTTTTGTAAGCTCCTTTTGATGAAACGATTGGCACAAGTTATAGTCTGCTTTAGCTAGATTTAAGAAGGTTTCATTATTAACATAAAACATCCTGTGCATGTCACATAACTTTCAAGAATCAGTTGAATGCATTGTAATTTTAAGTGTTCTATTTAATAAATCCAACAAATCAACAATGATCTTACTTGTATAGTGATTTTCCAATCCATATGTCATCCACTCCATACTGATCAATATAGTGTCGTGCTTCAATGCGCGGAAGACTTTGATACCATGGATGATTTAAGGCATATTCTACCTACCATCACATCCACATATAGAATTTTGGGGTTTCTCAATTGGAATAAAAAACAATAACCTTTCTTGTGTTTTAAGGCAGAATATGCCCATGAGTTATTATAATTTTTACTCAAGAGATTCTCATCCATTACACAGTACCTCAACGAGGTGGATACTCAATTCTTTAAAAGATATTTTGAAATTTTCTTGTAACTAGAACCTTGCCGCATCCTGAGGGGTAGAATTAGATATTTGCAGCATCATATGTGACTTTGTGCACTTAAGGATTGCCATGTAAGACAAACATATCCAATAGATATCTAAGATGTGGAAGGAAACAAAACATGCATATAATTTACGAAATTCTTCAAGATGTTAAAGTGTCTCTAAAAATGTGGACTCTTATTTATTTTATACACTAAAGGATCTTAAGAGGTGGATAGACTGGATGAAATTTGAGATGTAAATGAATATATGTGTCTATAATCTTACATTGGTGAGAGTTTTAAAGAAACAATGAGGGGTGAAGGATAAGAATGCAATAGGGATGATGAGGTTACATATGAAAAAGTGATAACATGAGTTGATGGTAAGGACTTTTGAAAAGTGCTATCATCCCATGTGGGTTAAAGGATTTAGAGTAAGGAAGTGATAAGGTTAACTGATAGGAGTGGTTGATGGTATAGGACATGTGGAAGTGTCAGTAGCCAACCTAGGTTTAAGGGTTTAGTACCCTTTAACCCACACCTGGGTTTACCCTTGAAAAGAAGGTTAAAATAATAATATAGTCTTCAAAATAAAGGCAATATGTCTGTTGGAGGGCTTACCCATGTTGGCTGAAGGTTTTACCTATGAAAGTAAGGGTTAAAAGGAACATAGTCTTCAAAATAACGGCATGATTAAGGAGGAATCACTAGGAGCCTATAAAAAAAAACTTTGCGTCGATCCTACTTCATGTAGCCCAACAACTATGAATAAAATTTTTGGGTGACACTTCAAGAATATAATGCATGTGGTTTAGGACTTCAATGATGCCTTTTAAACACCCATTTTGCTTGATAAACACCATTTAAATAGATAAAGAGTTGTTTAAGAGCTCTTGTGTACCTCGCCTTTGAGGCCCTTAGAAATGATCCATTTATCTTGGATCTCATTCTTCTTTTGTTTATTGAGAAGGAAGGATTTGGTGAAGGTATTGATTTCATGTAGAATAGATTCTCCAGGTAGCATAGTGTGGGAGGCTCGATAGAGGTTGTACATCCCAGTTAGAGCTTGGCTTGTTTGCCCCTCGAAGCAAAAGAACTCATCACCTTTCTTGAAATGGCAGAAGACCTCTACATGAGACATGCAGAAATTACATAAAAGATGTTATGTTCTCACATGTTTTGCTATATTATGTGTGTGGGTTGTGTTGTTGTTGGGGGGGGGAGTGCTGGTCTCTTTGCTTGTTTGAATATTTTTTTAAAAAAGTTTTCATTGTTTGAATATAAATAAAAATAATGGAAATTCAAAGTGCAAGACAAAAGGGGGGGGGGGGGAAGGACTTGAAGCATTCTAGTAGTTGTTGAGCTGGATACAATGATTTGGCTTCATAAATTCGTCAACAAGACAATAAAAATTATATGTTGTGTTGAATAATTCTTAGAAATAAATCTATCCTAGTATTGGTGATCTAGTCATGATTAACTCTATAATTGTGATAAATGATAATTTGCTTCGATAATATTATTAAGTCTGTCTGATGATGATAATAATACTTTAATAGTACCTGGAGAGACATCATAGCCATGCAAGCGGAGCAAGCGAAATCCCATTGCGGTGTCATCTACATCATAGACATTTGAGTCGCTAGCCCATGCCATCCCATTGTCTGTCCAATACCTATTATTTCATGATGAAAACTAGAAAAATAATTACGAAACACCATTTTTTCATGTTTAAATCTTTTTTAGAACTAGTTTTGAGTGGGACTTAAGTTGGAATCTCTTTGCTAGAGCATATCTTACTCACTTATACACATAGTCCAAGCACTTCTTAATCTCGCTCTTGAAGTATCTTGATATCCCAAGCCTCTCCAACCGGTCTACCATCCACATGTGCTCAAACAAGTCCACCGGATACACATTTGGTACTACATATATATTATTGTTATAATTATCAACCGGCAGTGAAATTTTATTACTAACTAATAATATAATCATGCAATCCACATCTTGAATATAGTATATAATAATATTCTTGGCTTATATTTTGGACAATCTATGCTGCTTCATTTAAATTGTACTGGTCTCTGTTAGCTCCTTGCTTTATCTCATATATTGGTACATTTTCTCAAAATTACACATTACAGAAAACATAAAATCAATAGAAATTATTTGATTTCAGACGTCAATAATAATCTAGTAAGAAATACATTTATAGCAAGCTGAATAGATCTCATTTGCTATATTAGTTATAAGATCATGGAAAAGGTCAATCTTGTGAAATCAGCTAGGAAACTAAGTTACACTGTGAACAAAATCAATGTAATTAATGCCTACCACTAGCATAGGTTACGTGTGAACGTGCAAGCATACTATATGTGTAGGTACATGCGAGTGCATACATGCATGTACTATTTGTGTAAGTAACTATATGTGTGTATGTGTATGTATATATGTACAGCTGCTGTAATGTTTGTGTATACATTTAATATATATGTCTGTATCTATATTATATACACTTATTTACATACATATACATACACACACACACATAAATACATATATATATATATATATATATTATATGCATAAATCAATATAGGTATGTGTACCTATATATTATATGTATGTGTCTAATATATATGTACATATGTATTATATACATAAATGAATATAGGTTAGAATGTGCACATGCATGCATGTCTGTATCTATATTATATACACATATATACATACATATACATACACACACACACACACATAAATACATACATACATATATATATATATATATATTATATGCATAAATCAATATAGGTATGTGTACCTATATATTATACGTATGTGTCTAATATATATGTACATATGTATTATATACATAAATGAATATAGGTTAGAATGTGCACATGCATGCATGTATGTGCGTGCGTGCGTGTGTGTGTGTGTGTGGGCGGGGGGGTACTACACATATCAAACATGCATGTGCGCATGCACACACACACACACACACACAATATATATATATATACACCTATGTATGTATATGTATATACATTATATATATGTATTTTTTTTACCTGCATTATCAAATTTTTCCAATACCAAATTCAAATAATCGAGGCATTTCTTGTCACCCGTGTACTTGAGAGCACACGCAGTAGAGGATGGTGACAATAGAAAAGATCCATTTTTTGTTTGGAACTTCAAAAGCCTTTTCCAATCCACCAAGTTTTGAAGTCCCTCTAAAGAGTATAGAAGGGTGGTCGGGCGACTATGGAGTAGCCCCATTGGAATACTGCATTGAACAACAAAACATAGAATGATGTCAAGTAGAATATAGTAGTATCAAAGCACAAAATTTGATGTCATGAGTAAAGGAAAATATAGTAGTAATAAAATACAAAGGTTAATTTGTGTACTACTATAGTACTAATTGTACTACTGGGTACCAAAAGTGACCCTCAATGATGGTGCTAAACTTCACATTTAGTACAATTGGAAAATGTAGGATCTAGTCTTGTTTATTTGAAGCCACCTTACCTTTATAGAATAATTGTAAATAGGAACATTTATTTCTTTATAGACTAGTCGTAATATTGGAATCTAGTGTTTCTTTTGAATAGTAAAAATGTTTTCTCTTTGACACCAATTTTATATCTCAATAGGAGATAAGAATTGGATAGGGAGAAATATTCCTACTCGAGGACCTTTTCTCCCCTATTAGTTTAGATGCAAAAAGGAACTCCATATATGTAAGGGTTTATACAAAAAGTATAGATACCGTAGGAAAAAAAAATTTCATTTGTTAGTTGTGAAGTGTATGATGAGAGAGAGAGAGAGAGAGTTGTGAAGTGTATCAAGAGAGAGAGAGAATTGTGAAGTGTATCATGAGAGAGAGAGAGAGGGGGGGAGGAAGAGAGAGAGAGTCGTGAGCAGATAGAGAGAGAGGGAACATTAGATGACATTTTCAATAGTTTTGTGAGTTCCTAAAGAGAGGAAAATAATGTTTAGTATTGTTTTATATTTTAAGAAAATAGAGAGAGAAAAGGTAATTTATTAGGGATTATGTATATTTTAAGAGAAAAAAAAAGAACTCCTCATCTACACACCTATCGTGACGACACAGAGAGAGAGAGAGAGAGAGAGAGAGAGAGAGAGAGAGAGAGTTGTGAAGTGTATCGAGAGAGAGAGAGAGAGAGTTGTGAAGTGTATCATGAGAGAGAGAGAGAGAGAGGGGGGAGGAAGAGAGAGAGAGAGAGAGAGATAACCATTTTTACGAGTCACGACATCATGAAATTAAACTTTTGATCCATGAAATACTCATGTCGCATTACCAACCAAGTATTGCATGGATCACACACAATAAAAACAATACAAGCCGCATGAAGCAAATTTACGACATTTTTCCGACCGCGTTAACGATCAAATGCCGCAATATGCAAAAAACAATATATACACTAGCGGACGACACCAACTTGCCGCATTAATGACAAAATGCCGCCCGAATCTATGGGAATATGAATAGGATACGGACATACACTAGCCGCGTTACCGACCATATGCCCGCATTTGACAAAGGGAAGGGAAGGAAAGGTGACATCGCCATAACGATACTATGCTTGCCGCGTTACCGACTAGTACCACTACGGCGTGCCATGCTTACCATAGGACACAAACCAGCCGCGTTACCGACTATGTGCCCCACGATAAGCACCATTCCGAAGAATGGCCTTACACACACACACCCCTCGTGTGGCGGACCACCCACATCCTACCGCGCATTGCGACCAAGGGCGATGAACTGTCAGCAATGAACTCCCAAAGGGCCCCCCGAGCCCATATATATACAAAAATGTAGCCCGCCGGGCTAAATGACGACCCCGGCGGGCCCGCCGGGGTTTTAAAATTCCCGGCAGGACCGTCGGGTATTGCAAAAATCTCGGCGGGATTTTAGCTGGTTACCAAGGAACCTCCCACCGGCTTTTTTGGGAACATGTTAACATGTTAACACATGTTATTTACAGAAAAAACATTGTGATCACGTGAATATAAAATCATTGATGGGAGGTATATCACCATAAGCCTGTCCTTTATAGTTTCTAACCTACTTTTTCATGCATTTAAAACTTAGAGATTGGTATCTTTACGAAACTTGTAGTGTTCCATTGGGGTTCAAACATCCCTTTCCCTACAAAAAGTAAAGTTTTCCATAACTTCCTTTTTTTAAAAGATTTAAATCTCTATACTCACCATTCCTTTTATCACAAGACAACTCTGAGATCCCTTTCCTCTTGGTGCCTTTAACACAAGATTAATCTTTGTGTCTTTTATTACAAGAGTACGTTAAGATCTCTTTAGTCTTTGTGCCTTTTATCATAAGAACAATCAAAAGGTTTATTATGTTGATACTATCATAGTATGAAAGTAAACCTTGTAATTTTAATTCTCACCTTAACAAAACAAATTTGCTAATGTTGGAAATTGACTTTATTTTGTGTACTTTTTTTGACATCTTTTTTCTCCCTACCATCATGAAGCAATTATGTAGACTTCAAGCCAATTCTCATGCCGCAATGTGGTTAGTTTGAGGACACACTAAAAGTACAAGATTCAAGTTTGTTAGAGGACTTCTAATAAAATTACAAGATTGAAGTTTCTTAAAGGACTTATAATAATAGTATTTATTCACTTAAACAAAATTATAAAGCACCCTTTAACTTTTCAATCAATGGTAACCACCTTAAAGCTATTCTAATGCTATTGTTTAATGTTCAATATGATCATGTATGTGTTCACTACCTTAGAGTTATCCTTTTGATAATGTTTAATGTTGATTTTACTTAACAAAGTTATAAAGCACTCCATTTACACTCATTTTAAAGATTTGAAACTATTATAAGGAGTAAGAGTGTATGATCTAAAGAAAATATACCTTTTGATCTTCTTTTCGTACTCTACCCTAGTTTTTATCACCAAGGGTGAATCGTAAGGAAGATCTAGGCCTAGTTCTCTTGCAGCATCCAATATTGCAGGAAAGACCACCTCAAATCCAATGGGCATATGATCCTCCACATTTGCTTCTGTTTTTGTTAAATGTTTGTGTACGAACTCCACACCTTAGGAACACAAGCAACAAGGACCTTCAATGCAGAATATCTTAACATGAAGTAGCATTAGAAGAGGCCATATGATAACATCAAATCATGGCAAGGAAATCAAAAGAAATACTATAATTTTGGGTAACATAGGTGAAGGGGTGAGAAACTTGACAATTATAAAGCATGTAGCATGTGAGTTTCGACATATATGGCATTTGATTATATAGTAATCCCACAACTAATAAGTCTTGTGATGCAAAAAACGTACCTCTTTGGATGTTATCGTGGCCCAGGTTCCATGTTTTCAAAGCCACTAAGCAAGCAAGTGTGCTAGAAACTCTATCATAGGTAAGGAAGAGTTCTTTGTATCCCCAAGAACCATCTGGAAGTTGGTTTTTGATAATCCAATCAAGTGTCTTTGGGAATTGAGGACACCTTGAATCATTTAAGGAAGGCACCAAGGCCACCCAAGCAGTGTCATATGCAGAAACGGATATCTCCCCAAGGCTCATTGAGCAAAACATCCCTTTGATTGTGTCAATCCATTCTTGCATCTGCCCTCCACTATGTTGTGCCACCTGTGTTTTGTCAAAAAGGGAATTTAAAAATCCAAATTCCTCATCACATGAAGATATAGTAGGCATGTTATAGAAACTGGTTAGCTCAATATAAAAGAAGCACCAAGATTATAGTCCACTTATACACATACTAGCAAAATTGGAAAAGTAAACACCCTAACAATGGAATCGACCAAAGAACCAAAAAAAAACATTTAAGGGTTTGACCTAAAGGGAAGAAAGAAGCACCAAAAAAATGGAATGTCTTTTAACATGGAAAAAAATAAGCCTGCCAACTCCTTTACTTTAAAGATCGATTTGAAAGAGATCGACAACATCATAGATGATAGTAGAAGGTTGCATAATAAAAGGTTTTCATCTAGCACTAAAAGGCTACTAATTGTTACAATAACAAGTAATTAATGATCACGTTAGGAGCATCTACAATTGATCACAATATTAGAAAACCCAGTGATCACATAATAAGTACCTTTGTAAGATCATCTTCAACATGAGGAGCTGGAACATTGGCTTCATCTTCCTTGTAATACAATGAGGTGGTAGTGGGGTTGTCACTGCTAGTAGCTGCTACAGCACACAAAAAAGTAGATAAATGTCGAGCCATTGATGAAGAAGGATAGGTAAAACAGTTTGTAATATAAGTTTGATTGGTGGATACGTAATTTAACTGGGCTGAACTGCTATATAGCTCGCTTATTTAATATGTATTATAAATTGATGGAAGATAGTGAATAAAAAGCAGTTTGTGGAAATATGCAAATGTTTACAAGACATTTCGTGTCAGAATGGAGTAACTATTGAAAGCATAAATGTATTTGAGAGAGAGAGAGAGAGAGAGAGAGAGAGACCGCAGGCAGCTGCGTGTAGCAGGATGGGGTGATCAGCCGATTTCCGTGTAGAGCGAAGCGGTACGATGAGAGCGGGGCGCATGCAGGGACGTTTTTGATACAGCTGGGACAGAATATAATTATTGACGGGTTTCTGGATGACAAAGAAACAGGGAAGAGCGAGAGAAGCCATGGCCGTTTCTTGTTTCAAATGACTTCTCTCTTTGCTCTGCAGGCCCGGCGTGTATAAATAGGTTCTAATTGGCGATTTTCCAAAAAAAGAAAAAAAGAAAAAAAGAAAAAAGAAGAAAATGAACAGAAGAAAAACAAAAAAAACAAACCAACCATCGTAATGAGCTAGCGGTTATTAATGAGTTTTTCCCAGTTCAGCCCACATTTATTTCTTCGCAGGACAACGTGCGCCAAAATTGCATTTTTCACGGCTACGATGTGAAGGTTCCAATTGGCGATTTTCCAAAAAAAGAAAAAAAAAAGAAAGAAAAAAGAAGAAAATGAACAGAAGAAAAACAAAAAAACAAACCAACCATCAGGCTTTAAATTTGGCACCCCTACGGAAGCCTTTCACAATTTCAAGTGCCAAATGGCACCTTCGTTTTCTGGTAAAAGTGCCAACATGGCACTTTGAAAAAACAAGGGAAGTGCCCAATGGCACCTAGCCTTAGGGGTCTAAGTGACCACGGTATATATCCTATATAATATATATAATATAGTAAATATATATAATATAGTACACAATACATAATAAATATGGAAAGTCTTCAATAATTTATGATGCCTTTAAAAATTCTCTTTCTATAATGTATTTTGTGTGATGAGAAGACGTCTATTGAATTGTGAAAGCTTAATGCACTTACAAAACTAATATGTTTTCATTACTCAAAGTAAAGTGGTTTGTTATTAAAAGGGCACTCAAAATTTTAGCCAAAGGTGACATTTTGGCACCCATGGTTGATGCCAAAAGTGCCACTAGATTTTCTATGGCACCTAGACTTAGGTGCCAAATTTAAAGCCTGCCAACCGTCGTACCGGGGGAATAGGTTAATTAATGAGCTTTTTTGACTAGCGGTTATTAATGAGCTTTTTTTTTCTCATTGGGCAGAGTTTTTTTTTTTTTTCCAGTTCAGCCCACATTTTCCCTCGCACTCATTTCTTCGCAGGACAACGTGCGCCATATGTTGGAATTTCGATCATTTTTCACGGCTACGATGGGAAGGTTGAAAATTGCATTGGAGTTTTTCACGGCTACGATGTGAAGGTTGAAAATTGCGTATCCGTCAAAAGAAAGTTTCCCATCTAAACTATTGCGTGACAATTCAAGTTTCAATGGGAGGTTCAATAGCTATGTATTGAATGGAGCATCACATCTCACCATTACATTTCAAAGGGTGCTTTTTTACATTTCAAAGGAAGTTTCGGAAGGAAGCTTTTTTATTTTGATTGTTCTTCTTGACATGTAAACTGTTGCGTGACAGCGACGACTTGACAGCACCATTCAAGTTTCAACGGGAGGTTCAATAACCATGTGCATCGAATGAAGCATACCATTACATTTCAAAGGGTGCTTTTTTCATTTCCAAAAATAAGGGCTCGACGAAAAGGCCGTGCACTGTATGGCTTTCTAAATGAAAAAGAACTCCTCAAATAATTTCCTGAATTATTATTAAAATCTTGAGAGCTTTCGGCAAATTATTATCAAATTTTCCTTTTGTTTTTGAAGCTTGGGCCAAGGTTATGAGCCTTCTACCACCTTAGAAGATGTAGGTATTCAACATTTGGGTAAGAGCTGCCTTTTATCTCAGAATTAGGTGTAGGCTTCCAACATTTAGGTGAGAGAGCCTACTACCTTAGAAGAGGTAGGCTTCCAAAATTTGGGTACGCACCTTTGTCCAAAATCAAGAGAATGTCCAGAGTTGTACATAGTGACATAAAGCAAGGGCCTTGATTCCAAAATATTATGAATATTTTTGCTACCCCTAGACTTTGTGATACAAGTGCTCAAAGGCTTGGTTTATTTGACCACACTACCTAGACCTATATTGTTTCGCTCCAAGTGGCAAACAAATTGGAAAATTGTTTTACACATGTTGTGTTTACTTTGCCTACCCTTACACTCTTCTACATATTTTGTGCATGTGCAAATGATCCTACCATTGTGATACTAGTCGATCCATGGTAGAGACTCATGGACAAAAAAGGTTTGGAATTAAAAAAAGCATAATTCCTTTTCCAAAATGTGTAACAAAGTGAATGGTCTCATATCCATGAATAATGGGCCCAAGGCCAATGGACCATGCCCATGGACAACACTTATGATAGTGTGAAAGGGGCGGTCATGTATATATACCAAATAGGCCATATTTGGGGCTAACTTTTGTTAATCTATGAAATACAAGTCATTACTCTCTTTTCTCTAAATATACACTAATCTCTTACTCTAGGCTAATCCAAGGCTAATCTAGATGTCCCTTTCTTTCATTGGTATATCAGAGCCATGCTTTTGATCCATTTTCTCGAATTTTCTTATAGTCCGCTTGAATTTTCTGTATTTTCTTGGTGTTCTTGATTTTCTTGATCAAGAAGATGGATATGGTGACCTTGAATGGTTTAATTTCCTTTTCGTTGTTTGCTTCCTAAGATTTTGTGGCCATGGGTTTTATGTGGACCAAATTTTGGGTGACCCGCACCTAATTTCAAATCCTAGGACCAAAATTGGGGAAAATTTTCACTAATTAAGATTAGTGTTTCGAATCTAAAAACGTTTTCTTCTTTCTCCCTCATCTTTGCTTCATTTCTCTAAGCTATGGTGCCTTCATCTTGCAATCTTAGTTGGCATGTTAAAAGCTTCACAAAGAGATATCCATTGATGAATTTCATGGTCGTTTTTTGCACGTGAGGACGCTAGTCTGTGATGCACATTTTTTCCTTCATTTTGGAGCTTGTATCTTACATTGAAGCTTGCCTAAGCTTGGGAGAGCCTCAAGAAAGCACAAGCTTCAACTTGAGCTTGATATTGGTGGATTTTCTTGGAGATTTTATGGTCGTGAGGATGCCGTGGAGCAGTCGCATTTTCTTGTGGTGGTGAGTGGAGCTTAATAGCCATTAATCACTTACTAATGTTGCTTTCATTTGATTCTTACAGCATAAGTAGAAAGCTAGATATGTGGTGAAGACACCTTGGAAATAAGGAGAAAATGCCAAGGAGATGTGTCTTGAACTTTCCATGCCGTGAGTGCCGTGGAAAAGCGATATGGATTAAAGGGATTACGTACAATGGTGGTAAAGCCATGGCCCAAACCCTTGCTCTTGGATTTCAAACTTGAGTAAGGGGGTTGGAAGAGCTTGGACGGGAGATCAGCAAGCCTCAACGCGCTACATCGACCTCCAAGAGTTGTCAATTGATGTATTTTGGTAGGGCAAAGTTTTGGCAAACAATGGATATAGCATTACATGAATTGAAATTCATTTGAGTTTACATTGAGATTTCATTGCAAATACAAAGGAGATGCCGTCATTTTTTTTGGCAAAAAGCCATATGCATAGCACTTGGGGTTAGATTTGGATGCCCAAAGATGCAAATTGATGTGTTGCATGCTTTTGAATGGTTCCAAGGCATTGCCAATGCAAACGGAAGGAGTGGATAGAAAGTGGATACAATTTTGACAATTTTCTGCCTATGGGGTGTTAAACACAAATTCAGTCCAAAAGGGTTGGGGATGTTTTCAAGTGGTTTACATAGCTTCATTCGCCTCTCCAAGGGCTACATTTGGATCCCTCAAGTGCTCTGTTCCGACACCGTTTGCTTCTCCAACCTGGCAAGTCTCACCACAAGGCGCCTAGTCAAAAACAATGAATTAAGTTTGAGATTTGAGCATGTGAGTGCATTGTACATGCCATTAGCTTCTTGACAAACCAAAGAGATCTTGATTTTTACATCATTGAAGACTTGGTCGAATGGAACTAGTTGATTGGCTCGGGGGGATCACTCATAAATATGCAAGTGTAGCACGTGGGTTCAGCATAAGGGATTTTAAAAATCTCCTTTTTACACATTTTTTACATACAGAAGGGTACCATTTAAAGGGGTATTTACGGGTTAAATAGAAAAAGGGTGTGTTTTATTCATGAAAAATTCATAGATAAGGGATTTTTAAAGTAGGCCTTGAACACATGTGATACAAAGGGTTTACATATACTAAACCCCCCAAGTTGACTGGTCAAAGGGGTCGACACAAAGGAATGTTTCGAGTCAAACTTGGTCAAAGTGTTGACATGGATGTATAGTGCTTACTTTAAGCATTCCATCAAACTAAATATCTTGAAAATCGAATTTTGTTTGATCAAGATTTGGTCACTTTTGTGTTGAAGTTGACTTTTCAAAAAAGTGAAAACAAAGAATAGTACAAGGTTGACCAAGCCAAATGCTACAAAAATGGATAAAGCATTGAATCACCTCTCTGTAGAGCCAAAGACTATTCAATTTGGAGTTTGGGAACCCTTTCAAAATCCTTTTGAACATTTTAGATAATGCCAAAGGCCAAATCTAATAAGGGAAACTGCAAGGAAGCTCTTGAGTATGAAGTGGGCACATCGGATGCCTCAGGGGGGGGGGCACTCATAAATATGTAAGCATAGCACGTGAGTTCAACGGAAGGGTAGCCCACCTTAGCCCAGCATGATCATGTGAGTATCTTGGAGACCCTCAGAGCTAGAGGGTCTACGGATTGATATTAGAGCCTCCTCCCTCTTGTTTTTTGTATCTACTGCCCTTCATTTTGTACCTCTCTCTAATTGTATCTTCTACCCATATATCTTATGAGTTGGCTTTTAAGTTGTGCCCATATATTTTGTATCTTGTGAATGGTTTGGGGGTGAACCTTTGCAATTGAGTGGTGTCTGATGGTGGTGAAACTTTGCGAGTGGGTCCATGGGGCTCTTACCCCTCTGCTCGAAAAGTTACACCACCATTGGATGCTGAATGGACGTGATGGTATGTTGCCACCCGCTATTTTTTGCATAGTGCCCAAGGGGTCACCTATGCAAAAACTAGAGGGTTTGGGTGGAGCATCATTATCATACGGCGTCTAATGGTGGTGAAACTTTGTGAGTGGGTCCATGGGGCTGCTACCCTCCGCTCATAAAGTTTTACCACCATTAGACGCTGGATGGGTGGGATGGTGTGTTGCCACCCACTATTTTTTATATAATGCCGAAGGGGTCCCCTATACAAAAAGTAGTGGATTTGGGTGGAACATCATTATCATACAGAGTCCGATAGTGGTGAAACTTTGCGAGGAGGTCCATTGGGGCTCCTACCCCTCGGCTTGCAAAGGCTCACCACCATCAAATGCGAGATGGGCGGGATAGTGTGTTGCCACCCGCTATTTTTTTGCATACGGATCTCCTATGCAAAAAATAGTAGGTTTGTGTGGGACATCATTATCATACGACGTCCGATGGTGGTGAAACTTTGCGAGTGGGTCCATGTGGCTCTACCAATTCTTCGCTCTCAAAGTTTAACCACCATCGAACACCGGATGGTTGGGATGGTGTGTTTCCACTCACTATTTTTTGCATAGTGCCCAAGGGGTCCCCTATGCAAAAAACTCACGGGGCGTCACTCATAAATATGTAAGTGTAGCACATAGGTTCAACAGAAGGGATTTTTAAAACCCCCCTTTTTACACATTTTTTACATTCATAAGGATAGCATTTAAAGGGGATATTCACAGGTTGAATAGAAAAAGGGTATGTTTTATTTATAAAAAATTCATGGGTATGGTATTTCTAAAATAGGCCTTGAACGCAGATGATATAAAGGGTTTACGTATAGTGAACCCCCCGAGGCAAAAAATAGCAAGTTTAGGTAGGGCATCCTTATCATACAGTATCCAATGGTGGTGAAACTTTTTGAGAGGGTCTATGGGGCTCCTACCCCTCCACTCACAAAATTTCACCACCATCGGACTTCGGATGGGCGGGACGGTGTGTTGCCACCCGCTATTTTTTTGCATAGTGCCCAAGGGGTCCCCTATGCAAAAAATAATGTGTTTGGGTGGGGCATCATTAGCATATGGCGCCCCATGGTGGTGAAACTCTATGAGCGCATTCGTAGGGCTGCAACCCTTTGTTTGTAAAGTTTCACCACCATCGGATGTCAGGTGGGCGGGACAGTGTGTTGGCACCCATTAATTTTTCACGTAGTGCCCAAGGGATCCCCTATGCAAACAATAGTGGGTTTGGGTGGGGCATCATTATCATATGGTGTCCGATGGTGATGAAACTTTGTCACTGGGTTCATGGGTCTACTAACCCTCCACTCACATAGTTCCACTACCATTGGACGTCGGATGGGCAGGATGGTGTGTTGCCATCCGCTATTTTTTTGCATAGTGTCCAAGAGGTCTCCTATGCAAAAAAAGATGGTTTGGGTGGGACATCATTATCATATGGTGTCTGATGGTTGTGAAACTTTGCGAGAAGTTCCAAGGGAATCCTACCCCTCCACTTGCAAAGTCTCACCACCATCGGTCACCAGATGGGCAGGACTGTGTGTTGCTACCCGTTATTTTTTCCCATAGTGCCCAAGGGGTCCCCTATATGCAAAAAATAGTGGGTTTGGGTGGGACATCATTATCATACGGTGTCCGATGGTGGTGAAACTTTGTGAGAAGTTCTATGGGAATCCTACCCCTTGGCTCCCAAAGGTTCACCACCACTATCGGGCACCAGATGGCCGGGACGGTGTGTTGCCAAGGGGTTTCAAATGCAAAAAAAGCAGGTTTGATGGGCCATCATTATCATACAGTGTATGGTAGTGGGGGTGAAACTTTGCAAGCATGTCCATGGGGCTGCTACCCCTCCATTGGAAAAATTTCACCACCATCGGAAGCTAGATGGGAAGCTAGATGGGTGCGAGGATGTGTTGATACCCGCTATTTTTCGCATAGTGCCCAAGGGGTCCCCGATGCAAAAGGCATCATTATCATACGGAATGGTGGTGAATCTTTGCGAGTGAGTCAATGGGTATCCTACCCCTCTGCTCACAAAGTTTCACCACTATTAGATGCGGGATGGGCAGGACGGTGTGTTGCCACCCGCTATTTTTTCGCATAGTGCCCAAGGGGTCCCCTATGCAACAAATAACGGGTTTGGGTGGGGCATCGTTATCAAACGATGCTCGATGGTAGTGAAATGTTGCGAGTAGATCCATGGGACTGATACCCCTCTACTTGCAAACTTTCACCACCATCTGAGGCCAAATGGGCGGGATGGTGTGTTGCCACCCGCTATTTTTTGTATAGTGCCCAAGGGGTTCTGAATGCAAAAAATAGCAGGTTTGGGTGGGGCATCATTATCATACGATATCTGATGGTCATGAAACTTAGCAAGTGGGTCCACCAGGCTCCTACCTCTCTCCTTGCAGAGGTTCCCTATCAGACATTGGATGGGCGGGACGGTGTGTTGCCACCCGCTATTTTTTCGCATAGTGCCCAAGGGATCCCCTATGCAAACCATAGTTGGTTTGGGTGGGCATCATTATCATACGATGTCCGATGGAGGGGAAACTTTGCGAGTGGGTCCATGGGGCTACTACACCTCTTTTCATAAAGTTTCACCAAATGTGTTTTGCCACTCCCTATTTTTCGCATAGTACGCAATGGGTGTCCTATGCAAAAAATAGCAGGTTTGGATGGGGCATCATTATCATA
Source organism: Cibotium barometz (assembly GCF_041138505.1). Taxonomy (NCBI): domain Eukaryota; kingdom Viridiplantae; phylum Streptophyta; class Polypodiopsida; order Cyatheales; family Cibotiaceae; genus Cibotium; species Cibotium barometz. Next base: position 17,445,253 of record NC_141067.1, read on the forward strand.
CAATGTCCGATGGTGGTCAAATTTTTTTGAGCGGGTTTGTGGGGCTCCCAACCCTTCGCTTGCATAGTGTCACCACCATCAGGCGTCAAATGTTTTGGACGGAGTGTTGCCACCCGCTATTGTTTTGCATAGCGCGCCATGGCCTCCCCTATGCAAAAATACGAGGTTTGGGTGGGGCATTGTGAGGTCCCTATCCCCACTGCACAACAAATTTAGGGGTGCTTGCACTGGAAGTATCACTTCTTGCACGGGGCATGATCCCACACTCGGGGCCTCGCCCAAGGATATCCGGACAAGAGACTAATCCATCGGTTCTTGTTAACCTATGACGGACATTGAGACGTACTATGTTTTACGTCATTAATTTAAATATTCTGAGTCATGGGCCGGGCTTGTCGGCACCATATGTTAAGGATGAAGGGATTGGGTGATCGCCGATGAGAGGCGCACCTTGAATATCAGTAGGATAAGGGTTAGGGTCGGCCGACCATGTATGGATGCCCAAGTGTGAACGGCCAAGTCACCTATAAGAGTCAAATGTAACCCTAAAATCCTCATTCTCATGTGTTGTGAATACAAGAGTGCTCTTGCCTTATCTCCTTGGTTTCCTTCTCCTGCGTGAGAGAGAGAGAGTGAGAGAGCGATCGAGCACTGTGTAGCGGCACGGCGGTAGAGCGGCGAGCGACGGCGGCTCCTTCTTCACTGCGACGCGGGAATCCTTCAAGGCGACGGTTGAGCGGTGAGTGACACACATTTTGCATTCTGTTTGAGCTTGCTTTCCTGGTTGTATGCTTGTAGCCATTCGTGGCTCGCATACGGTATTCAGCAAGTCCCCAGCTACAACTTGTGCGACAAAAGCGCACATTTTTGGCGTCGCTGCCGGGGAGATGCCCTGCACCAAGCTCCAGTTTGCAGCTCGATCTGCTGCGTGAAGTGAAATTTACACTGTAGGAAAGGCGACTGTGTGTTTGTTGTTGATGTGTTTTGTGTTTGAAATCAGTTTCTGCAATTTGTCTTCTGCAATTCTGTTTCTTTTGTTATTTTTTCGCACCGCGTGCGTTCTGTTCTCTGGTTTTCTTCGTGTGGGGGGATTTCTGAATTCCCAAGCCTGCGCTGTGTGCGAACTGCGCCGCGGCAAAGTCTGAACCCTAGAAAGAAACCCTAGAAAACTTATCTCTAAAAAAATTTAAAAAAAATAAAAAAATAAAAATAAAAATAAAAGAAAAAACCAAACGTGTGGAGAGGAAAGATTTTTTATTTGGAGAAAAAAATTGTGAAAAGAAAAACCCCCAATTGACCCTGACCCCGGCTTTTGATATATATATATAGGAGAGTGAGCCTCCATAGCTTTCTTTCAAGTGAGAGCTTATGGGAAGTTGTGCCCTATATGTAGCCCACTCCCCAAGGAGTAAAGTGAGCATGTGGGATAAAGCCCTCACCCTTTCCTCCACAAGCAAATAGGCTTTCGCCCCTTCCCCCACAAGGAAACAGATTGTTTTGAGGACCACAGGAGCTTTGGATAGGCGAACACGGTGCTGTAAAGCACGCTAGGACCCTTTAAACGATACGCTCGTTTTGAGCTATCACACGCCCTAGTTCAGGTTCGACCATAAGTAAGGGGGTTAGAAACGGGTTAAAAACAATACAAAAACAAGTAAAAACGAGGTGTGAAACACCTAAGAAACCACTTGTGTGGACTTCAAGGGTAGTCACCAACGCCCGTAGGGTACCCACGTCACATGCATCTACGTTTTGGTCGGGTGCTAGAGCTTGAGCCACTAGAAAGCGTTTCAGTTTACGCAGGCTCACACCATCCCTCCACGTTAGCATCTTGGCCTTCCGCTGGGACCCAAGGAAGTGCAACCCAAGATCCACGAATAGTGGATAGTGACTCGTCCTCTAACTCAGAAGCCATGGAAGGGCACCCTACCAAGAACCCTGAGGAGACAAGCCAAAACATGCCAGTTTGGGCCCCACAACCCGGATCTAGCATGTTTAGTCGTCTAATAGAGACCTTTAGTAGAGCTACACGCTCTGAACATGCGACAAGCGAAGTGAATGAAGGAGGGGTAGTGGGTTCGCCATTCACATCTCATGGGGCTGCTACCCTCCGCTCATAAAGTTTTACCACCATTAGACGCTGGATGGGTGGGACGGTGTGTTGCCACCCACTATTTTTTATATAATGCCGAAGGGGTCCCCTATACAAAAAGTAGTGGATTTGGGTGGAACATCATTATCATACAGAGTCCGATAGTGGTGAAACTTTGCGAGGAGGTCCATTGGGGCTCCTACCCCTCGGCTTGCAAAGGCTCACCACCATCAAATGCGAGATGGGCGGGATAGTGTGTTGCCACCCGCTATTTTTTTGCATACGGATCTCCTATGCAAAAAATAGTAGGTTTGTGTGGGACATCATTATCATACGACGTCCGATGGTGGTGAAACTTTGCGAGTGGGTCCATGTGGCTCTACCAATTCTTCACTCTCAAAGTTTAACCACCATCGAACACCGGATGGTTGGGATGGTGTGTTTCCACTCACTATTTTTTGCATAGTGCCCAAGGGGTCCCCTATGCAAAAAACTCACGGGGCGTCACTCATAAATATGTAAGTGTAGCACATAGGTTCAACAGAAGGGATTTTTAAAACCCCCCTTTTTACACATTTTTTACATTCATAAGGATAGCATTTAAAGGGGATATTCACAGGTTGAATAGAAAAAGGGTATGTTTTATTTATAAAAAATTCATGGGTATGGTATTTCTAAAATAGGCCTTGAACGCAGATGATATAAAGGGTTTACGTATAGTGAACCCCCCGAGGCAAAAAATAGCAAGTTTAGGTAGGGCATCCTTATCATACGGTATCCAATGGTGGTGAAACTTTTTGAGAGGGTCTATGGGGCTCCTACCCCTCCACTCACAAAATTTCACCACCATCGGACTTCGGATGGGCGGGACGGTGTGTTGCCACCCGCTATTTTTTTGCATAGTGCCCAAGGGGTCCCCTATGCAAAAAATAATGTGTTTGGGTGGGGCATCATTAGCATATGGCACCCCATGGTGGTGAAACTCTATGAGCGCATTCGTAGGGCTGCAACCCTTTGTTTGTAAAGTTTCACCACCATCGGATGTCAGGTGGGCGGGACAGTGTGTTGGCACCCATTAATTTTTCACGTAGTGCCCAAGGGATCCCCTATGCAAACAATAGTGGGTTTGGGTGGGGCATCATTATCATATGGTGTCCGATAGTGATGAAACTTTGTCACTGGGTTCATGGGTCTACTAACCCTCCACTCACATAGTTCCACTACCATTGGACGTCGGATGGGCAGGATGGTGTGTTGCCATCCGCTATTTTTTTGCATAGTGTCCAAGAGGTCTCCTATGCAAAAAAAGATGGTTTGGGTGAGGCATCATTATCATATGGTGTCTGATGGTGGTGAAACTTTGCGAGAGGTTCCAAGGGAATCCTACCCCTCCACTCGCAAAGTCTCACCACCATCGGTCACCAGATGGGCAGGACTGTGTGTTGCTACCCGTTATTTTTTCCCATAGTGCCCAAGGGGTCCCCTATATGCAAAAAATAGTGGGTTTGGGTGGGACATCATTATCATACGGTGTCCGATGGTGGTGAAACTTTGTGAGAAGTTCTATGGGAATCCTACCCCTTGGCTCCCAAAGGTTCACCACCACTATCGGGCACCAGATGGCTGGGACGGTGTGTTGCCAAGGGGTTTCAAATGCAAAAAAAGCAGGTTTGATGGGCCATCATTATCATACGGTGTATGGTAGTGGGGGTGAAACTTTGCAAGCATGTCCATGGGGCTGCTACCCCTCCATTGGAAAAATTTCACCACCATCGGAAGCTAGATGGGAAGCTAGATGGGTGCGAGGATGTGTTGATACCCGCTATTTTTCGCATAGTGCCCAAGGGGTCCCCTATGCAAAAGGCATCATTATCATACGGAATGGTGGTGAATCTTTGCGAGTGAGTCAATGGGTATCCTACCCCTCTGCTCACAAAGTTTCACCACTATTAGATGCGGGATGGGCAGGACGGTGTGTTGCCACCCGCTATTTTTTCGCATAGTGCCCAAGGGGTCCCCTATGCAACAAATAACGGGTTTGGGTGGGGCATCGTTATCAAACGATGCTCGATGGTAGTGAAATGTTGCGAGTAGATCCATGGGGCTGCTACCCCTCTACTTGCAAACTTTCACCACCATCTGAGGCCAAATGGGCGGGATGGTGTGTTGCCACCCGCTATTTTTTGTATAGTGCCCAAGGGGTTCTGAATGCAAAAAATAGCAGGTTTGGGTGGGGCATCATTATCATACGATATCTGATGGTCATGAAACTTTGCAAGTGGGTCCACCAGGCTCCTACCTCTCTCCTTGCAGAGGTTCCCTATCAGACATTGGATGGGCGGGATGGTGTGTTGCCACCCGCTATTTTTTCGCATCGTGCCCAAGGGATCCCCTATGCAAACCATAGTTGGTTTGGGTGGGCATCATTATCATACGATGTCCGATGGAGGGGAAACTTTGCGAGTGGGTCCATGGGGCTACTACACCTCTTTTCATAAAGTTTCACCAAATGTGTTTTGCCACTCCCTATTTTTCGCATAGTACCCAATGGGTCTCCTATGCAAAAAATAGCAGGTTTGGATGGGGCATCATTATCATACAATGTCCGATGGTGGTCAAATTTTTTTGAGCGGGTTTGTGGGGCTCCCAACCCTTCGCTTGCATAGTGTCACCACCATCAGGCGTCAAATGTTTTGGACGGAGTGTTGCCACCCGCTATTGTTTTGCATAGCGCGCCATGGCCTCCCCTATGCAAAAATACGAGGTTTGGGTGGGGCATTGTGAGGTCCCTATCCCCACTGCGCAACAAATTTAGGGGTGCTTGCACTGGAAGTATCACTTCTTGCGCGGGGCATGATCCCACACTCGGGGCCTCGCCCAAGGATATCCGGACAAGAGACTAATCCATCGGTTCTTGTTAACCTATGACGGACATTGAGACGTACTATGTTTTACGTCATTAATTTAAATATTCTGAGTCATGGGCCGGGCTTGTCGGCACCATATGTTAAGGATGAAGGGATTGGGTGATCGCCGATGAGAGGCGCACCTTGAATATCAGTAGGATAAGGGTTAGGGTCGGCCGACCGTGTATGGATGCCCAAGTGTGAACGGCCAAGTCACCTATAAGAGTCAAATGTAACCCTAAAATCCTCATTCTCATGTGTTGTGAATACAAGAGTGCTCTTGCCTTATCTCCTTGGTTTCCTTCTCCTGCGTGAGAGAGAGAGAGTGAGAGAGCGATCGAGCACTGTGTAGCGGCACGGCGGTAGAGCGGCGAGCGACGGCGGCTCCTTCTTCACTGCGACGCGGGAATCCTTCAAGGCGACGGTTGAGCGGTGAGTGACACACATTTTGCATTCTGTTTGAGCTTGCTTTCCTGGTTGTATGCTTGTAGCCATTCGTGGCTCGCATACGGTATTCAGCAAGTCCCCAGCTACAACTTGTGCGACAAAAGCGCACATTTTTGGCGTCGCTGCCGGGGAGATGCCCTGCACCAAGCTCCAGTTTGCAGCTCGATCTGCTGCGTGAAGTGAAATTTACACTGTAGGAAAGGCGACTGTGTGTTTGTTGTTGATGTGTTTTGTGTTTGAAATCAGTTTCTGCAATTTGTCTTCTGCAATTCTGTTTCTTTTGTTATTTTTTCGCACCGCGTGCGTTCTGTTCTCTGGTTTTCTTCGTGTGGGGGGATTTCTGAATTCCCAAGCCTGCGCTGTGTGCGAACTGCGCCGCGGCAAAGTCTGAACCCTAGAAAGAAACCTTAGAAAACTTATCTCTAAAAAAATTTAAAAAAAATAAAAAAATAAAAATAAAAATAAAAGAAAAAACCAAACGTGTGGAGAGGAAAGATTTTTTATTTGGAGAAAAAAATTGTGAAAAGAAAAACCCCCAATTGACCCTGACCCCGGCTTTTGATATATATATATAGGAGAGTGAGCCTCCATAGCTTTCTTTCAAGTGAGAGCTTATGGGAAGTTGTGCCCTATATGTAGCCCACTCCCCAAGGAGTAAAGTGAGCATGTGGGATAAAGCCCTCACCCTTTCCTCCACAAGCAAATAGGCTTTCGCCCCTTCCCCCACAAGGAAACAGATTGTTTTGAGGACCACAGGAGCTCTGGATAGGCGAACACGGTGCTGTAAAGCACGCTAGGACCCTTTAAACGATACGCTCGTTTTGAGCTATCACACGCCCTAGTTCAGGTTCGACCATAAGTAAGGGGGTTAGAAACGGGTTAAAAACAATACAAAAACAAGTAAAAACGAGGTGTGAAACACCTAAGAAACCACTTGTGTGGACTTCAAGGGTAGTCACCAACGCCCGTAGGGTACCCACGTCACATGCATCTACGTTTTGGTCGGGTGCTAGAGCTTGAGCCACTAGAAAGCGTTTCAGTTTACGCAGGCTCACACCATCCCTCCACGTTAGCATCTTGGCCTTCCGCTGGGACCCAAGGAAGTGCAACCCAAGATCCACGAATAGTGGATAGTGACTCGTCCTCTAACTCAGAAGCCATGGAAGGGCACCCTACCAAGAACCCTGAGGAGACAAGCCAAAACATGCCAGTTTGGGCCCCACAACTCGGATCTAGCATGTTTAGTCGTCTAATAGAGACCTTTAGTAGAGCTACACGCTCTGAACATGCGACAAGCGAAGTGAATGAAGGAGGGGTAGTGGGTTCGCCATTCACATCTCATGGGGCTGCTACCCTCCGCTCATAAAGTTTTACCACCATTAGACGCTGGATGGGTGGGACGGTGTGTTGCCACCCACTATTTTTTATATAATGCCGAAGGGGTCCCCTATACAAAAAGTAGTGGATTTGGGTGGAACATCATTATCATACAGAGTCCGATAGTGGTGAAACTTTGCGAGGAGGTCCATTGGGGCTCCTACCCCTCGGCTTGCAAAGGCTCACCACCATCAAATGCGAGATGGGCGGGATAGTGTGTTGCCACCCGCTATTTTTTTGCATACGGATCTCCTATGCAAAAAATAGTAGGTTTGTGTGGGACATCATTATCATACGACGTCCGATGGTGGTGAAACTTTGCGAGTGGGTCCATGTGGCTCTACCAATTCTTCACTCTCAAAGTTTAACCACCATCGAACACCGGATGGTTGGGATGGTGTGTTTCCACTCACTATTTTTTGCATAGTGCCCAAGGGGTCCCCTATGCAAAAAACTCACGGGGCGTCACTCATAAATATGTAAGTGTAGCACATAGGTTCAACAGAAGGGATTTTTAAAACCCCCCTTTTTACACATTTTTTACATTCATAAGGATAGCATTTAAAGGGGATATTCACAGGTTGAATAGAAAAAGGGTATGTTTTATTTATAAAAAATTCATGGGTATGGTATTTCTAAAATAGGCCTTGAACGCAGATGATATAAAGGGTTTACGTATAGTGAATCCCCCGAGGCAAAAAATAGCAAGTTTAGGTAGGGCATCCTTATCATACGGTATCCAATGGTGGTGAAACTTTTTGAGAGGGTCTATGGGGCTCCTACCCCTCCACTCACAAAATTTCACCACCATCGGACTTCGGATGGGCGGGACGGTGTGTTGCCACCCGCTATTTTTTTGCATAGTGCCCAAGGGGTCCCCTATGCAAAAAATAATGTGTTTGGGTGGGGCATCATTAGCATATGGCACCCCATGGTGGTGAAACTCTATGAGCGCATTCGTAGGGCTGCAACCCTTTGTTTGTAAAGTTTCACCACCATCGGATGTCAGGTGGGCGGGACAGTGTGTTGGCACCCATTAATTTTTCACGTAGTGCCCAAGGGATCCCCTATGCAAACAATAGTGGGTTTGGGTGGGGCATCATTATCATATGGTGTCCGATAGTGATGAAACTTTGTCACTGGGTTCATGGGTCTACTAACCCTCCACTCACATAGTTCCACTACCATTGGACGTCGGATGGGCAGGATGGTGTGTTGCCATCCGCTATTTTTTTGCATAGTGTCCAAGAGGTCTCCTATGCAAAAAAAGATGGTTTGGGTGGGGCATCATTATCATATGGTGTCTGATGGTGGTGAAACTTTGCGAGAGGTTCCAAGGGAATCCTACCCCTCCACTCGCAAAGTCTCACCACCATCGGTCACCAGATGGGCAGGACTGTGTGTTGCTACCCGTTATTTTTTCCCATAGTGCCCAAGGGGTCCCCTATATGCAAAAAATAGTGGGTTTGGGTGGGACATCATTATCATACGGTGTCCGATGGTGGTGAAACTTTGTGAGAAGTTCTATGGGAATCCTACCCCTTGGCTCCCAAAGGTTCACCACCACTATCGGGCACCAGATGGCTGGGACGGTGTGTTGCCAAGGGGTTTCAAATGCAAAAAAAGCAGGTTTGATGGGCCATCATTATCATACGGTGTATGGTAGTGGGGGTGAAACTTTGCAAGCATGTCCATGGGGCTGCTACCCCTCCATTGGAAAAATTTCACCACCATCGGAAGCTAGATGGGAAGCTAGATGGGTGCGAGGATGTGTTGATACCCGCTATTTTTCGCATAGTGCCCAAGGGGTCCCCTATGCAAAAGGCATCATTATCATACGGAATGGTGGTGAATCTTTGCGAGTGAGTCAATGGGTATCCTACCCCTCTGCTCACAAAGTTTCACCACTATTAGATGCGGGATGGGCAGGACGGTGTGTTGCCACCCGCTATTTTTTCGCATAGTGCCCAAGGGGTCCCCTATGCAACAAATAACGGGTTTGGGTGGGGCATCGTTATCAAACGATGCTCGATGGTAGTGAAATGTTGCGAGTAGATCCATGGGGCTGCTACCCCTCTACTTGCAAACTTTCACCACCATCTGAGGCCAAATGGGCGGGATGGTGTGTTGCCACCCGCTATTTTTTGTATAGTGCCCAAGGGGTTCTGAATGCAAAAAATAGCAGGTTTGGGTGGGGCATCATTATCATACGATATCTGATGGTCATGAAACTTTGCAAGTGGGTCCACCAGGCTCCTACCTCTCTCCTTGCAGAGGTTCCCTATCAGACATTGGATGGGCGGGATGGTGTGTTGCCACCCGCTATTTTTTCGCATCGTGCCCAAGGGATCCCCTATGCAAACCATAGTTGGTTTGGGTGGGCATCATTATCATACGATGTCCGATGGAGGGGAAACTTTGCGAGTGGGTCCATGGGGCTACTACACCTCTTTTCATAAAGTTTCACCAAATGTGTTTTGCCACTCCCTATTTTTCGCATAGTACCCAATGGGTCTCCTATGCAAAAAATAGCAGGTTTGGATGGGGCATCATTATCATACAATGTCCGATGGTGGTCAAATTTTTTTGAGCGGGTTTGTGGGGCTCCCAACCCTTCGCTTGCATAGTGTCACCACCATCAGGCGTCAAATGTTTTGGACGGAGTGTTGCCACCCGCTATTGTTTTGCATAGCGCGCCATGGCCTCCCCTATGCAAAAATACGAGGTTTGGGTGGGGCATTGTGAGGTCCCTATCCCCACTGCGCAACAAATTTAGGGGTGCTTGCACTGGAAGTATCACTTCTTGCGCGGGGCATGATCCCACACTCGGGGCCTCGCCCAAGGATATCCGGACAAGAGACTAATCCATCGGTTCTTGTTAACCTATGACGGACATTGAGACGTACTATGTTTTACGTCATTAATTTAAATATTCTGAGTCATGGGCCGGGCTTGTCGGCACCATATGTTAAGGATGAAGGGATTGGGTGATCGCCGATGAGAGGCACACCTTGAATATCAGTAGCATAAGGGTTAGGGTCGGCCGACCGTGTATGGATGCCCAAGTGTGAACGGCCAAGTCACCTATAAGAGTCAAATGTAACCCTAAAATCCTCATTCTCATGTGTTGTGAATACAAGAGTGCTCTTGCCTTATCTCCTTGGTTTCCTTCTCCTGCGTGAGAGAGAGAGAGTGAGAGAGCGATCGAGCACTGTGTAGCGGCACGGCGGTAGAGCGGCGAGCGACGGCGGCTCCTTCTTCACTGCGACGCGGGAATCCTTCAAGGCGACGGTTGAGCGGTGAGTGACACACCTTTTGCATTCTGTTTGAGCTTGCTTTCCTGGTTGTATGCTTGTAGCCATTCGTGGCTCGCATACGGTATTCGGCAAGTCCCCAGCTACAACCTGTGCGACAAAAGCGCACATTTTTGGCGTCGCTGCCCGGGAGATGCCCTGCACCAAGCTCCAGTTTGCAGCTCGATCTGCTGCGTGAAGTGAAATTTACACTGTAGGAAAGGCGACTGTGTGTTTGTTGTTGATGTGTTTTGTGTTTGAAATCAGTTTCTGCAATTTGTCTTCTGCAATTCTGTTTCTTTTGTTATTTTTTCGCACCGCGTGCGTTCTGTTCTCTGGTTTTCTGCGTGTGAGGGGGGGTTTCTGAATTCCCAAGCCTGTGCTGTGTGCGAACTGCGCCGCGGCAAAGTCTGAACCCTAGAAAGAAACCCTAGAAAACTTATCTCTAAAAAAAATTTAAAAAAAATAAAAAAATAAAAATAAAAATAATTAAATTTTTTAAAAAGAAAAAACCAAACGTGTGGAGAGGAAAGATTTTTTATTTGGAGAAAAAATTTTTGAAAAGAAAAACCCCCAATTGACCCTGACCCCGGCCCCGGTCTCGGTCTTTTGATATATATATATAGGAGAGTGAGCCTCCATAGCTTTCTTTCAAGTGAGAGCTTATGGGAAGTTGTGCCCTATATGTAGCCCACTCCCCAAGGAGTAAAGTGAGCATGTGGGATAAAGCCCTCACCCTTTCCTCCACAAGCAAATAGGCTTTCGTCCCTTCCCCCACAAGGAAACAGACTGTTTTGAGGACCACAGGAGCTCTGGATAGGCGAACACGGTGCTGTAAAGCACGCTAGGACCCTTTAAACGATACGCTCGTTTTGAGCTATCACACGCCCTAGTTCAGGTTCGACCATAAGTAAGGGGGTTAGAAACGGGTTAAAAACAATACAAAAACAAGTAAAAACGGGGTGTGAAACACCTAAGAAACCACTTGTGTGGACTTCAAGGGTAGTCACCAATGCCCGTAGGGTACCCACGTCACATGCATCTACGTTTTGGTCGGGTGCTAGAGCTTGAGCCACTAGAAAGCGTTTCAGTTTACGCAGGCTCACACCATCCCTCCACGTTAGCATCTTGGCCTTCCGCTGGGACCCAAGGAAGTGCAACCCAAGATCCACGAATAGTGGATAGTGACTCGTCCTCTAACTCAGAAGCCATGGAAGGGCACCCTACCAAGAACCCTGAGGAGACAAGCTAAAACATGCCAGTTTGGGCCCCACAACCCGGATCTAGCATGTTTAGTCGTCTAATAGAGACCTTTAGTAGTGCTACACGCTCTGAACATGCGACAAGCGAAGTGAATGAAGGAGGGGTAGTGGATTCGCCATTCACATCTCATGTGGACCCTACCCTCCGAAAGAGTGTCCATGTGGATATTCTACCCACTTCGTTTAATGAGGTCCCTACTGAGCTACCACCTTCGGATGCGCCTCTTAAAGTAGAGGTCCCTAGAAGCCAATCCATAAGAAGTGACATTGCGTCCACTTCAAGAGAACCGTTTGGCACACCAAGTCTAGATGGGATATTTCTCAATGAAAATTGGGAACATGATCTACATATAGAGACTCTAACTGACCTATACACAGGTTACATATACCATGTAGATTGGTTAGAAGTCCTACGATCTCCATCTAGCGCCACTAATCTAGAGGAGCAACAACACATGATATGTGAGGTTATTCATAGAATTATCCAATTTGAGAGGCAAAATAGGGGAGTGAACCTAGTTTCCACTGGCCCTATGAGATTTTTGGATACGAGCACGGCCAAACAACCAACCCTATCACAATTGGAGACTCCCTCGGTGAGTCCCATAGATCCTTCGTATGTTGTTTCGCCTGGAGTCTCAATGCAGGTTGAGCCCACGAGCAGTAACTTTAGTTTTCCAACCTTGGCTCAACTTTCCATTAAGGAATCCACAATGCCTACCCCAATGATGAGCATAACAGAAAGTGCACCTGTTACTGCTGTAGTTAGTACGACGCCGCTACCTAGTGGAACAGTACATACAACAGTGCGTGCCAGTGCCTATCAACCATATGTACCTATCGCTACTCATGCTCATGTAGCTCCTACGCCTCTCAGTATGCCAATGGCGTATGCTCCACGACCGCCTTATCACAACCCTTATCCAAGAGGAGCTAGGCCTAGTCACATATCATATCCTTTGTCATTTGCCAACATACTCAGACCAACGCCAACTCCTATCAGCCAGGCTATCCCAGAAGTGCATCCACCAACTATGCCTGCTCACCTAGGTGATCTCACAGCGTTTGCTCAGACGATCGGACGATCTATTGCGGAAAACATGCGGGGCATGCCTGAGAGAGAACCTAGAAGCAAGGCAGTACAAGTGGCTAAGCTCACTCAGAACTTCAGTGGTAACGAGGATGTTAGGAAGCACATTGAAGTCTTTGAACGCGTGTGTGATTCCTTGGAAGAGCACAATGAGCTGCATAAGTGTAAAGCCTTAGGCTTAACCTTGAGTGGGAAGGCCGGAGATTGGTATCGGACCTTAAGGATTGAAGAGCACACTCACTACCCCACTCTCAAGAGATTGTTCTTGAAAGAATACATACGTGAGGGTGTGCTTTGGGGAGTAGCATCTCAACTCCAAAAAGCTGAACGCGAGGAAGGGGAGTCAGTGAGAGACTTTATAAGTCGATTGAAGGAGCGCTTCAATAATAACCAATTGCTCGATAGATTCATCCGAGGATTGCGCCACGAGGACATATACAATGGCCTAGTCATTAGAGGTCTTACAATGTGGGAAGCAGTCACTGCCAATGCAATCCAGTTAGAAGACAACTTGATGATTGCTTGCAGGTAAAAAGGTGTCTTCAGAGACAAAATCCGTTAGTTCGCAAGTATCTGGGCACGAGCCAATGAGGGTGAAACCTATTGCCAAGGAGCCCAAGATGAAATGTCTGTGATGACCGACCTTACTAAGGCTCTCCAAGAATACTTTAGGGGTAATCGAGCTCCTCAGAATAGCCATATGTACCCAAGGAGAGAGCAACAATGGTGTTCGGTGTGCTTAGGACCACATAGCACGAGTGAATGTCCCACATTCAGAGTCAAATTCAATGGGAATTGCAATGCATGTGGTAAGTACGGCCATCAATCTAAGGATTGCCTAGTACTTAAGCGAATGTTGGCAAATCAGGCACCACTAGCCTGGTCAAACACACCTCAAGTACCCGCGCTAATGCCTGCACAACCTGTCGAGCAACCGTCACAGCACATAGTTCCAAGGAATTCGAATGTAGTCCAGTCTGTGCCGTTACCACCGCCAGTGCTAGGACCACAACCTCCACATCCAAGGATTACCCCAATAAACCAGATGGGTTGTGAGTCACATAGTGCGTGTGGGGATTATGAAGAGGAGATAGACCCCACTACTCCATATGGGATTGATACGTTTGAAATGATTCCCCAGTACTACATGGAGGATCATTTCGGGCAAGTCAAGCCTGTATATCAAGCGGCTGCTCTCGCCACAAGAGAGCAAAACCTTAACACTTTGGCGAGGAGACCACCTCTTCAATGCTACGAGTGTGGCGGACCGCATCGTGTAGCGGAGTGCCCTAATAGGCTACAGAAGATCGCTACTCAGATGCAACCAAATCAAGGGAGCACATCGGGAATGCCGGTACTTACATGTAATCGTTGTGGCATAGATCATTTGATTGCTCAATGTCCACATAATCCTAATGCACCCAAGATTACGCCATTGAATTTGGTTGAGGTCACCAACCAAGCACGAGGAACCACACCCATTGTACCCGCGAATGTAGTTACACGGTCAATGCTTCAAAATCAAAACTACATTCTTGAAGAGAGGGATACTGCATCAATCGTTCAGGCAAAGAAAAAGAAAACACGGCGGAAGAGATCGCTCAATGCCACGAGCTCCAAGCCTAGTTCAAAGACTAACATAGGGACAGGAGACGACCCTGTGTATATAAATGATCCTGAAGATGATTCCGATTCAACAGAAACCATGGGGACCAAAGCCACTACCTTAAGGGCGGAACCCACTCAGGAGCTCAACGAAGGAGAATCAAGCGAGTACATAAATAAGGGAAAACAGAAGGAAACTTCCTCGGTCCCACAACCAAGTCAGTTAATGCCCTCTCAACCACCCAAACTGACTGAGACTCCCCACGACAATCCACGTGGGCCAAAAACTCTCAAGAAAAAGATTGGAACATACCCAAACCCAGTTGAGGAGATTGAAAAAGTGCAACACTTAAGGGGTTTGGTGGAAGAAACACAAAGAGAACTGGCCAAACCCGAGAAAAATCAAAATTCCGGACACAGTGTTTCCTACGCAAGTTCAGCCTCACAGGAACCATAAACCGTTAGCTATACCTAGTATCATTCGGGAAGAAAGTGAGGATAGGACATCAGGAAGTGGGCAAACACCCTTTTTGCTTGAAAGAATGTTTAGTGAGGGAATGCCTGACCCCATCGAAGAGGAAGTGATTCCATCTTCACTAGTCCCTAGTCAAGGGGCGATGTCTCGAAAAGTACCGTTGCATGTGTCTAAGCTAATGGATTTCATGTCCTCTGAAATCAGAACCACGATCATATCCAAATTATATGGAGATCCTGAGCTATTCTTAGCTCTTCAGGCATTTCTCAATGGAGAACTAAAGGCGGGGTTACCACAATTTGCAAATATGGATAAACCCGACACGCTTCAAGATGAGGAGGAACATTGGGATCTACAACCCAACCTAGATGAAGATTCGGTCGTTGAAATACCTGTTAACAAGTTGGGATAGTACTTTGAAGGTGACGAATCTAATGCCACCCTCCCCATTACTACCAAGGGATTAACTGTAAAGGGAATCCTTGATGGTGGTGCTGGAGTGAGCATTGTGACCTCGAAGTCACAAACATAGTGGTTAAGATGGCAAACAGAACCATAGCTAAACCTATTGGAATGTTAAGGGACCTTAAGATCAAGGTCCTGGGATACAAGGTAAAACATACCTTCATTGTAATGGATTTCTCCAAGCATTCTATGTCATATCAAATGATCTTAGGACGTCCTTTCATGAGGGAAGCACAAATGGTGCATGATTGGTCAAAAAACCATGTCTACCTACAATTCCAGGACTCTCTCATTCGAGTTGATCTTGAGAATGGTTGTGCACATCCTTTAGGAAGCAAGGTTATCATTGATAATCGATCGGATACCACTATTCACTCCGCCCCATTAAGGTATTGCTATACATGCAAAAAAGAGACTGATGATGGGAAAGATTCTCCTTATATGGATGTCCTACCGGGTATGACTGAGTCGGATAACATGGATTGGGTACACCTAGCGGCAACCATAGACACATGGGGAAATAGAGGCACAAGTTGGGTAACACCTGAGGGGCAAGATATGCCACCGTTAGTGCCAATAAATATGATAGGTGTTATGCACTTGACTCCTGATGGCGAGAAAGTGGCAAACTCCACTGACACTGAAAGTAGCGAAGAATCTGACCAATGCAACTCTGAGTATGAATCTCAAGAAGAAACTAACTCTGAGCCTGATGGGGGGGATGAATCAAATATTCACCCAAATGTGAAAGCAAGGTGCTCAAGGCCTAGGACAATGACCTCCTGCAGTTCATCCGAAAGTGAAGATCAACCAAGTGAGTCCAAATCTGATAGAAACAAAAATCAAAAACTTGGTAAGAAGAAAACGAGACATAAGCGCCAACGCTATCGAGCTAATGTACGCACTACAATAAACAAGGAAAGATCCACTGCAGAATGGCTTAGTTATGTAGGAGCCATTGATGCTCATCGGAAGTTAGCAGATAATTGGGGACAATACCTCCAAAGTGTCATGTGGTGTATTCCGCAACCTCATGATGTCGCCCAATTAGAAATCGAAGAGAAGCCGAAACTAAGTCGTACTGCAAGAAGGCGGCAAAACCAAGAGTTGGCTCAGCAACAAAAGGAAGCGAAATTGAAAGAAAAAAACCTGGCACAACAAGAACCAGTAGACTTACACCCCGCACCCGAGCATTTCAAATCATTTACCACAGGAGAACGTAAAGTGGTCTACACAAAAGCCCAACGAACCCCTGCCAATGGGAGTAGCGGTGTCTACGATGGCCCTGCGGTAGTTAAGGAGATAGACTTAGCAGATCCGGGTGAGGAGTCTAAACCAGTTTTTATTGCTCAAGACCTCACCAAGGCGGAAGAAGTTGCACTTACGGAGCTTCTTAAAGAATTCAAGGACATTTGCTTGGACATATCATGATATGAATGGTGTTCCACCCTCGGTGGTGCAACACACGATTCCAATGATTAGCACTGCTAAACCAGTCCAGCAACGTCCCTACCCAATGAATCCTAAGTACACAAAGATTGTACAAGAGGAAATTGAAAAGCTTGTAAAATGTGGATTCATATATCCTATTGAGCACTCAGAATGGGTTTCTCCGATAGTCATCGTACCAAAGAAGAATGGGAAACTCAGAGTGTGCGTTGATCTCAAAAAGGTTAATGCAGCCACCAGAAGGGATCATTACCCCTTGCCATATTCTGAACATGTGCTTGAAAGAGTGGCAGGCAAGGAGGCATATAGCTTTTTAGATGGGTACTCGGGTTACAATCAGATCATAATTGCAGTCGAGGACCAAGCTAAACAGCATTTATCACGGAGTTTGGAGTGTTTGCCTTTCGCGTCATGGCTTTTGGCTTGACCAATGCACCTGCAACATTCTAACGATTGATAAACACGGCCTTTAAGGAATATCTAAGGGACTTCTGTGAAGCTTTCTTAGATGATCTTTGTGTTCATTCCTCTTGGAAAGCACTTGATGTGTTTACGAAAAATGTTTGAAAGGTGTAGATTATATCGCATCTCATTGAATCCTTTCAAATGCCAATTCTGGGTTAAACACGGAGTTATCTTAGGGCATATAGTGTCCAAAAATGGGATTTCCACTGACAAGAGTAAAATCAAGGTCATTCTGGAATTACCCCCACCCACCAACTATAAGGGAGTCCAACGCTTTATGGGCCACGTTGGTTATTATCGAAGATTTATTCTATTCTTCGCCGAGATAGCTCGACCATTGTATAAGCTTCTCATCGAGTTTATTTGGACCGAAGAACGTGACCGTGCTTATGAGCTATTAAAGAAGGCCTTGGCGAGTGCTCCAATCTTGAGAATGCCTAATTGGGATTTACTCTTCCATGTGCATATTGATGCATCAAACTTTGCTATTGGGTGTGTGTTAACTCAACCTGGAGAACACAAGCTAGACTACCCCATTAGCTTTGCCAGTTGCCAGTTGAATGATGCTGAGATGAACTACACCACTACGGAGCGAGAAGGGTTGGCAATGATATATGCAGTAAGGAAATCTCGTTATTACCTCCTTGCCACCAAGTTTGTTTTCTATGTGGATCATCAAGCATTGTTGTATCTGGTAAACAAACCATGCTCCACAGGAAGAATCACACGATGGCTATTGATTCTTCTTGAGTTTGATTTCACTGTTGTTGTGAGACTTGGCAAGAAATATGTTATGGTTGATCATTTGTCTCGCATACCTAACGGTGAGGCTCCTACGAGGGTTGATGATGACTTACCGGACACTTCCCTGTTCATGGTGGAGACAATGCCTGAATGGAGTGAGAAGATTGTTAACTTTTTGGTTAATGGCTTTCCACCCAAGGAGCTTTGTAAAGATCTAGCTCGAAAGCTGATCAAAGAATGCGAACCCTATTGCCTTATAGTCGGGACTCTTTATAAAAGAGGAAAGGATGACGTTCTTAGGCGTTGTGCCCGAGAGGATGAGTATCTATACATTTTGCAAGAGGCACATATGGGTGTAGCCGGTGGTCACTTCTCAAGAGACTTAACTGCGCGAAAGATCTTACAATCAGGGTATTGGTGGCCCACTATGTTCCAAGATGCATCACTCTTTGTGAAGGGATGCGATGAATGCCAATGATACAAGAAACCCCAACGGAAAGATCAGATGCCCCTACATCCGATCAAAGTAAACCAACCATTTGAAAAGTGGGGTTTAGACTTTGTAGGTCCAATTAGCCCAGCGGCCCGAAACACACAATCTCGCTATATTATTGTGGCCACTGACTGTATGACCAAATGGGCTGAAGCGAAGGCGACACGTAAGGCAGATGCAAGGACAACAGCCAAGTTCCTCTTTGAAAATATAATCACACGCTTCAGTTGTCCTTTTGAACTTGTGAGCGACAATGGTATGCATTTTATAAATGAAGTGATTAAGGAGCTCACAACAAATTTCATGATATCCCATCATAAATCTACTCCTTACTATCCGCAAGCGAATGGCCAAGCCGAGAGTACCAACAAGACCTTAATCTCTATTTTGACAAAGACAGTTGAAGCTCATCGCACGGATTGGGATCTAAAGCTTACAACAGCTTTATGGGCCTATCGTACTACGTACAAAGTGGCTATTAATTGCACACCATTCAAAATGGTATATGGCCAAGAAGCAGTCATGCCGTGGGAATTTGTCATTCCTAGTCTTCGTGTTGCTACTCAAGAGGGTTGGGATGGTAATCCCTTAGTAGAGCGTCTGTATATTCTTGAACGGCTAAATGAAGAAAGACAATTGGCTGTGTACAATGCCCTTGTGGAGAAGGATAGAAGGAAAAAATGGTTTGATCGCCACATGAAGGACAAAGACATCAAGGTTGAGGATAAAGTCCTGATGTATGGAGTGCATAACGAAAAGAAGAAGCTCAAATATGCTGGTAAGGGACCGTATAGAGCATGTGAAATTACCCCGCAAGGTACCATCCGAGTGGAGACTCTCGCGAGACGGAGTTGAAACCATTGGATTCCTTAATGGGAGTAAATTCAAAAGGTACTATGACCCCCTAAGCCAAGAGGAGTTACATGCAATCCATCAAAAGAAGGCAGCTAAAGAACAAGCTGAGCTTAAAAAGATACAAGCGAGAGTCGAAGCCAAAGAACGTCAACAGCGTGCTAGGCGACAACGAGAAGCCAACTTGGGAATTACACAAGTATTTTTCGAGGAAGTAGAGGAGGATGCACTGGAATATGACCCACCTCTAAGATACCCAATTGAGTTACAGAGTCCTTATGGGGAGGTGCTGTATAATGCATTATTGGATACAGGAGCTCAGCACAATTTGCTATCATATGGCGTGTGGTGTCAACTTGGAAAACCACCTTTATCCAAGAGTGCTATCCAAGTTCAAGGTATCAACAAGAAGAAAACCCCTGTCTCAGGAATTTTGCACACTCCGGTTGCCTATGACAAGGGGACCGTAATTCAAAGCTTTTTGGTTATGCCTGCTGGTACCATGGAAGGCACTGTAAACTTAGGGCGCAAATGGATGTTGGCCACTAAGTGCAATATCGATTGGGCAACCAGACTAGTCACAACGCAAGAACCAACACTCAGTATGACCGCTCAAAATCCTGCTCCTAAGCCATCGACTCTGGACAAAATGCTGGATAACGAAAAATCACCAAGTCCAGTGGCAAAACCATCTTTGATTGTTTGCCACCCCTCTAACGCTTCAACGCCAAGAGTGGAAACATGCAGGGTGGTCTCTAAAGCTCCACTTACTATGCCAAGAAAATACATACAAATGGGTCCCAAAAGCTTCATTAATAGCTACTTCCCCTGCTCAATCTCGTTCAACCACCAAGAAGCCTCGTAAAAGAAAAGCAGCTACCCACCCGAGAAAGGGAAATGTAACATCGCGATGGATCCCTAAAAAAATATTAGTAGCCCAAGGGTACTACGAGGGGAATGACCAGATTTGGGTCCCTAAACATAAGCTGAATCCCTCTACATCACCTATGAAACCTTGCAAACCAATTGTTGCCACCCCAACGACAATTCAAGATCGTGGTAAGGGAAAGGTAACAGAGTGCTCTGCACCACTTCTTCCAGAGTTAGTTTGGATTCCCAAACGATATCGATCATTACCACCTAGCTCAGGAAGGGGGGAGCCACATGAAGCTTCTAGCTCCTCATGCCAGGCACACGCTGATATAGAAGTTTCTACATGCTCTACACCTACTCTTGTCAACACCCAACAAAAAACCGATGAGTCTACGTCTCCCCTTGTAATAGTATCGTCGGAAACCATTTCCTCCATTCGTCAATGGGAGCGTACACTACCATCTATGCAATTGGATGTGGCCACAAGGGTCATAAAAAGCTATCTGCCCACATCACAACCTATGACCCACTGGACGAATTGGTTCCAAGAGGCTGCAACATCATTGCAAATAATATGATCTACCCAAGGAAAGGGGGAGCATGTACTCACGCTCGACATTCTAATGCTTCCTCCTTAACCTTCTCCCCTGACCATGTAATTGCCAAATTCAAGGGGATGTATATATATAGCTTCATACATTTTATAAAAAAAAACAAAACAAAGAAAAGAAAAACAAAAAATAGTAAAAAGAGCAAGAGCACAAAAAGAGGAGAAATATCCGTATACAATCAAGAACTAGATTGACCTGTCATAAACCTACTGATGCTATATCTGTGTTTGCAGATATGGCAGATGCACGATCATCATACACTTCATCCACTCCCACCTCTGGTGAGAGGTATCATATGTACCTTTCTCAGATATTTCACATGTGCTATCCTGTAATTGAAACTGAATGGGATCATATAGATGTACTAGCCAAAGAGGAAAATGTTGAGGAATTAGAATGGCTAATTTGCCTATTGACCATGACTGACCCCTACTCCGTAGAGGAAATATCCCCGATAGCCCAATGCTTTCCTTTTCTACAAGATGACTATCCTCGCATGGTTACATTCTTGATGAGTTTATGCGGATGGGAAAATGAAAAGGAAATATCTGACAATGATGAATGGACGGATGAAACTCATGGAACTACTGAGGTTGACTTTATTTATTTGGATGATGCGGATAGAGGCTTAGCCTTAGGGCTAGAGCCAGGACTCTACAACATCCTCTTACCGTATCCTCAGTAGTAGTGTGGTGACTGGTAGGTAGGTTAGTGTTTTCAATTTTTTTCTAGTTTGGATTCCTTAAACGAGTCTTTAATTTTTCACACTGATGTGCCTCTCGAGGTATAGTGCTTGTTAGTTGGTTGTACAGGTGGAAAAGTTTGAGGTGGGTTTGCTTTCAAGTCCTGAGATAGCCGCAACACTCATACATAAATATCTCATCAAATTGCGGGCATTTTTCTCATCGAATCAAGGAGATATCCAAAATACAGGTGTAATTCTTCCATACCCACTCTCTTTCATTTTTACTGTTCAATTAATTGCATGAACTATAATGCATGACCACATGGAAATTGTCAATGTACTACTTAGTTTTTGAAGTTGCCTGATGTGCTAGTGTGAATCATTAATGAGTTTAACCTTATTGGATATATTCTTGAGAATGCATGCAGTCTTTAGTTAACCTTGGAATACGATTGTCTTAGGTCTAGGATCAAACCATCTTAATGTTTGACACCTGGCCATGTGTGTGTTGACCTCTAGGACATAGCTTTTACCCCTTTGTCGAAAGGATGCAAGACAAATTATAGTTCAGAAGCGAAGATCAAAAGAAATTTATTTTAAAAAAAAGCCTACAATAAATGGCAATACAAATCTATGATGTGCTTTAATGTTGGCCTATCGCCTTATTGATACTAGGCGAGGAGTATTCTACTCCAGACTGATGCCTTGGTTGGTAGGGGGTAGCCTTGCCTAAGGTGAACTAATAGATTCCTGGATAATGCCTTGTGTTAAACATGGTACCAGGATCGATGTTAGTTTTGCCTTAGGAAGGTCGCCATTGTGTGTAAAAATTGTCACGTGCATTAAAAAAAATAAAGGCAAAAGGCTCCTGTAACTCTGATGTTTCTTGTGTCCCTAGGCTCATGGTATTAACTTGTTCTTAGAGTAGACACAGTGTGGTCATCTGTTTATTTATTAAGCTTGGTTATTTTCCTTGACTTAGGCCAGTTATAAACCTTGATTAACCTTTGACACCTTGCTAACTCTTGATTTACTTTCAATAATTATTAAACTCCTGTTAATTTGCTACACTAGCTCATTCATGTGACCCCTTAAACTAAGTTCTCATAGCAATATCCATTGTGGTCTAACATGCTTGAATTTATACACTTTATATCTTTTGAATTCCAGCATACTTTCACTCTACTTCCTTGTTTTGCAGATGGTCTACCACAACAACCCTATCGAGCTTACCATACCATAGCTTCCGAGGACGGAATCTACATCAAGAAAGGGGGCATGTTAACCTATGAGACGGACATTGAGACGTACTATGTTTTACGTCATTAATTTAAATATTCTGAGTCATGGGCTAGGCTTGTCTCGGCACCATATGTTAAGGATGAAGGGATTGGGTGATCACCGATGAGAGACGCACCTTGAATATCAGTAGGATAAGGGTTAGGGTCGGTCGGCCATGTATGGGCGCCCAAGTGTGAACGGCCAAGTCACCTATAAGAGTCAAATGTAACCCTAAAATCCTCATTCTCATGTGTTGTGAATACAAGAGTGCTCTTGCCTTATCTCCTTGGTTTCGTTCTCCTGCGTGAGAGAGAGAGAGAGAGAGAGAGAGTGAGAGAGCGATCGAGCACTGTGTAGCGGCACGGTGGCGGAGAGGCGGTAGAGCGGCGACGACGGCTCCTTCTTCACTGCGACGCGGGAATCCTTCAAGGTGGCCGTTGAGCGGTGAGTGACACACCTTTTGCATTCTATTTGAGCTTGCTTTCTTGGTTGTATGCTTGCAGCCATTCGTGGCTCGCATATGATGTTCGTAGCTACGACATGTGCGGCAAAAGCGCACAGTTTTTCCAAAACCGAACCCGAAAATACTTCCCTTGCCCGGAAAGCACGGGCGATTCCTCCAGGATAACTTTTCTCTAATGTAGTCAAAAGCCTTAACTAACTGAACTGATCTGACCGAACCCGTAAGTCCCATAGTTAGATCAAGAAAAAGATTGTACTTGGATCATAGAGACCAACGCTTTTTTCCTCATTGAGAGGCACAGCCGTTGATTCTTTTCCATAGAACAATTTTTGTCCGAGATTTACTTCATCTATCGAACCTGAACAAAATTGAGTCTCAATTTAGGGATCCATCAGTCTAGCCTAATCTCATCCAGAGTCCCATGGGTTAGCCAATCGCACAACCACTGTAGTGATGGGATCCAATTAAGAATTTGGTTAGGTTGTCCCGGGTATGAGGGAAAAGAGTTCCCAGGCTCCCTAGCCGGATATTCATGCAAACTTAAAACTAGTCACACCACTTACACACCCAATATGAAATTGCCTTTTTCACAGATTCAATAGTCTTTAAAACAATCATTTAATGAAACCATAGTGTCACTGATCATAATCCTCTAATTATCCAGTTGAATCCTTATTTCCAAACATTCCAAAACTGCTTTTTGTACACAATTAGGATATTATGAGTTCATTGTCATGCCCTTCGGTTTCACTAATGCTCCTGCCACATTTACACGCATGATGAACAATTTTTTTATATGTTATCAAAACTTTGTGATTATTTTCTTTGATGATATTCTTGTTAACAGTCACTCTGAAGAAGAACACAAGGATCACTTGAGCATTGTCTTTGATTTGTTAAGGAAAACTCAATTATATGCTAACCTTGAAAAATGTTCTTTCTTCAAACTGAGATGGAATATCTAGGCCATATAGTATCGGCCGATGGTATTCGAGTCGACCCTAAGAAAGTCCAAACCATTCAAGACTGGTCTACCCCTAAAAACGCCCATGAAGTTAGATCTTTTCTTGGTCTAGCAGGTTTTTACCACAAGTTCGTAAAGAATTTTTCCCTCATTGCTCTTCCATTGACTATCTTGCTTCGCAGAGAAGATAATTTTTTGATGGGGTGACAGTCAGCGAAAATCCTTCGAAACTTTGAAGTATTTATTGACCCATGCACCTGTCCTACAACTACCTCACTTTGACCGTCCTTTCTTTTTAGTTATCACATATGCTAGTGGATCTAGCATAGGCGCTGTTCTCATGCAAGATGACCATCCCATAGCTTATGAGAGCCGCAAGCTCAAACCCAATGAAGCCAAGTATAGTACCTATGACAAGGCACTTTTGGCTGTTGTCCATGCCCTAAAAATATGGACGCATTATCTCATGGGATGTGAGGTACTCATAAAGATGTATCAACAGGCTATTAAGCACTTGTTTACCCAATCTTTAATATCGGATTGCCATATCCAATGGGCTTCTTTTATCCAAAAATTTCACCCTATGATCCAATATCAACTAGGCCATGCTAATGTAGTTGCATATGCTCTTAGTCGTAGACCTTTTGATGATAAGCAAAGTTCTGTTTGTAATTCTAATTCATTTGATGAACTTAAACATGCTTATTTGAATAGTGTGTCTTCTATTTAAGTGCAATTTTTTGATGCCATGATTGACTCATATGTTGATGATCCTAATTTTTCACCTACATGGAATGCCATACATGCTAACAATTCTTTACATCTAAATGATTATTCTTATGCAAATGGATTTCTGTTCTTTCAAAAGAGACTTTGCATCACTGCACCATTTAGAGAACTAGCAATAACTGAGATGCATGCTCGTGCACATATGGGACACATAGAGGAATTCAATTGTAAGATTCCTCCTCAGCCTGAGTAATGAATAAGATTTTACCTCAATCCCTTGTAATCATCTCCTATTTCAGAATGCAAGAAAATATTATTTTCCCTTGTTTTGGCCTAGAGAGAAGAAATATTCTAGAGAGAGATAATTCAATATTGAGATATTTTTGGATATAAAAATTCTTCTAATATCTAAGATATATTACACTGAAATAGAAGCTCAAAATAAATTCTCCAACGTGCATTAGGAATCAATTAAATATGTGTATTAAAGGCCTTAGCCTAAGGGTCCACATTTCATAAATTTTTGGATTATGGTCCAATTAAGGTTTCAATGGGTCAATAGGATTAATCCAAGTGTTGGGATGAGAAAAATCCAAAGAATAAAATAAAATACCCAAAAATAAGTAAATGCTCACATAACATGAAGAGTTGACTGAGTACAAGGTTTATTAGTTAAAAATTAAGGTATAATAGTAAAAAAATGAGATATTAGGAGAAATGATGAATTTTTGACACCTTGGTAAGGAGGGGGAGCCCCATCAAGAAGGTGCCTTTTTCTTATTCATTACTTAGGTTTCTTAATTCAAAAAAATGTGATATTTTTTTATCTTTCCTCTCTCCTGGAGCAAATTGGATCAAAAAAGGGAGCCAAACGGGTCTAAATCTTGTCCAAAATTGGGTCAAACTGAAGCTAGAAAGCTCTAGAACCCAGTTGGACTTGGTTAGTGGCCTCCCTCACCTATAAATAGACCCTCATTTCTTTGTATTTTCATCTTTGAGCTATACCATGCCAGTATTATCTTAAAAATTAGCATATTTCTATTATCCCTTATCTTGCCTCTTCTCTTGGGAGCTTGGAGCTTCTCTACTCTCCAACATATCTTGAAGATTGCTCTTCTCCTCCTGGTGGCCAAGGACTTTCTTGGGGGTGTCACTGCTAATCAAAGAATCAAGCCAAACCTAGAGGTAATCCTATTTTTATAGTTTTTCTTCAATTATCTCAATGATTTTCTTCTTCTCAGCTTCTCTAAAGCTTGAGAAGCTTTCAAAGTAATGGTTCTTTTTTCAAATCAAGCTTTCCAAAGATTCATAATGTCTAATTAGAATTATGTTAATCTTTATGCTTAATTATAAGTTTTCTTTAAGAAAATCTCTCTCTTGAAAAGATTAATCATCTTTATGGCTAGATCCTTAGAAAAAGGGTGAATTTCAATAATAATATCTTGTTTCAATCTAATCTCTTGTTTCAATCTAATCTCTTGGCTTGATGAGCCAAAGAATGAGGTTTGATATTTTCATGATTTTTAATTTAGTAAAAATAATGGTTAATTCTTTTTAGCTTGATTATAAGTAGGAAAAATCACATTATTCTAAATTGAAAGAGGAATATACTAACAATTTCAGAAATGAGGAATGAATTAAGGAAAATAATCATAATTATGCTTATAATTATGCTAAGTATACATAATTTAATTTTAAGTCTAAAAGATGAGTTTCTTGTTGGAATTAGGGTTGCAGGAAAGCACACAAAGCTTGGAGAAGAAGAAGCAAGAATGCACACAACACAAAGTGTATTAGATTGTGTCAATGTACAAAGATAAGATAGCCCTAGAAGGATGGGCGTATATACAAGCCGGGGGAAAAAACCTCCTAAAGAGGGAAAAAGTGCCCCGGCGGTCCTAAGTGTGTTCACACACATCACTGCCTATATATATGGCAACAAATCCCCCCTGGGAGTGATGGTGTGAACGAGAGCTGGCACTCATGTATAGGGGAGTGCCATGCCCGAAGTAGATCAATCCACAAAGGGGAGCAAGCCCAAAGCTTTGCGGAAAGCTTCGAACTTCTCACGAGGAAGCGCCTTTGTGAAAAGATCGGCGAGGTTGTCCTGTGTTGGCACATAGGCCAAGCTGATCTCTCCTGCTGAGAGTCTCTCCCTGACATAGTGATAATGCACCTCAATGTGCTTTGTGCGAGCATGAAAAACTGGGTTTTTCGCAACTGCCAATGCGCTCTGACTGTCAGTGAAGATAGAGGTGGCAGACTCCTGTCCAACACCCAAGTCAGCCATAAGCCGTCTGAGCCACACACACTCAACCGTAGCTGTGAAAGCTGCCCTGTACTTAGCTTCACAACTAGAAGTGGCCACAGTAGGTTGCTTCTTGCTCAACCAAGATATGCATGAGCTACCGAGCATGAAACAGAAACCACTTGTGGACACTCTTGTGTCATAGCAACCAGCCCAATCTGAGTCCGAAAAAGCATGTAAATCTGGCGGCAACGATCCCCCCTTGGGATAAAACAACCCAAGATGTATGGTGCCACTCAAGTAGCGAAAGATGCGTTTAACTGCCTTCCAATGCTGAGACCCGGGGCTATGCATAAACCTGCTCACCTGTGAGACTGCAAACTGAATGTCCGGCCTCGTAATGCATACATAAATGAGGCAACCAACAGCTGTCTGATAGAGTGTGACATCAAAGTGATCTCCAGCATCATGAAGACTCAACTTCAAACCTGTCTCCATTGGAGTAGCAATAGGCTTGCAGTCTTCAAGGCCAAATCTCCGCAACAATGTCTCAATATACTTTGTTTGACACAAAGCAATACCTCCATCACACTGCTTAAATTGTATCCCCAAATAATGATGCAAATGCCCCAAATCTGACATTTCAAAAGAGGCATTCAAATCAGCCTTAAAATCAGCAATATGACTCTCATTTGGTCCTGTGAGCAGCATGTCATCGACATAGAGAGCAATGATTAGATGTACACCATCCACACGTTTAACATACAAAGTGCTTTCTGTTGGACTATTCTGAAACCCATGTGCAGTCAAATATGCATGTATCTTTTCATACCAAGCTCGTGGAGCTTGCTTTAAACCATATAAAGCCTTTTTCAACCTGCACACTTTGTTTTCCTGCCCTCTTTGAACAAAACCATGAGGCTGCGATACATACACCTCCTCATGCAAATCTCCATTCAAGAACGCAGTCTTTATGTCCAACTGATGTACATTCCAACCATTATGAGCTGCCAATGCACAAATGCTACGAATGGTAGTCATACGACAAGTGGGAGCAAAGGTCTCATCAAAATCAATGCCCTTTTCTTGAGCATAACCCTTTGCAACAAGTCTAGCCTTATAGCGATCAACACTACCATCTGGCTTTCGTTTCAATTTAAAAACCCACTTACATCCAATGGCCTTTTTACCAATAGGCAAATCACACAAAGACCATGTACCATTCTTCATTATAGCATCATATTCACTTTGCATTGCAGCCAACCAATTTTCTGAATTTTGTGCCTCATCAAATGAAAGAGGTTCTTCCTCTTCACACATACTAGACACAGCTAAAGCATAACAATCTGATGCATAAGAGGCATGCTGAAAACCTGAACGAGTACGACTAGTCATAGGTGCATCAATCTTACTATCACGCAAGGTTTGCACCAGCCATTTAGGCATACCTCTAGCCTGCTCATTTTCAGCCCTATCCTCATGAATTACATCCTGTAAATCTGCATCAGAAATAGGCTGATCTATGATGTCGTTTGAAATCTGCATAGGCTGAATATTTACCTCATTAGGACTTACATTTGAATTCCCACCTGTAAAGAGAGGCAACAACGTATCAAATACATCCC
Organism: Cibotium barometz; assembly: GCF_041138505.1. NCBI lineage: Eukaryota > Viridiplantae > Streptophyta > Polypodiopsida > Cyatheales > Cibotiaceae > Cibotium > Cibotium barometz. The sequence goes on from NC_141067.1 coordinate 17,473,747, forward strand.
GTGAGCTTACACCTGTCTCTTTGCTACATGATAACAAGGGCTGCACAGCATCTTCCACAAAAACAACATCTCGACTAATCAAGATACGCTTTGACTGCGGATGATACAATCTGTAACCCTTGCTCTCAGCACTGTAACCAACAAAAATGCATTTGACAGCCTTATCATCCAATTTTCTGCGTTGTTGCACAAGCACTAAAGCATAGGCCAAGCAACCAAAGACACGCAAGTGACCAATAGAAGGCTTCCTGCCATGCCAAGCTTCGTATGGAGTAATAGACTGCAAGGCCTTAGTGGGACACCTGTTGAGTACATATGCAGCACACATGACAGCCTCAAGCCAAAACGCATGTGGCAAAGCTTGGCTCTTGACCATACATCGTGCCATCTCCATAAGTGACCTGTTCTTCCTCTCAGCAACACCATTTTGCTGAGGGGTATACGGCACTGTACATTGGTGTTTTATCCCACGACTAGCCAGAAATGCATCAAACTCTTTAGACATGTACTCCCCCCCTCGATCAGTACGGAGGGTGCCCACAGTACAATTGGATACATTTTCAGCCATAAGAAAAAACTGTTTGAAGCACAAAAACACTTCGGACTTTGCCTTCAGTGGATATACCCATGCATGCCTTGAGTAATCATCAATGAAAGTTACGAAGTACAAGTGTTTACCAAATGACGGAGTTTGCATAGGCCCACATACATCACTATGTACAAGCTGCAATTTGCGAGTGGCCCGCACAGAACCATCCTTTGGAAACGAAGAACGCTGCATTTTGCCCAAAATACAGCCTTCACAAACATGTTTCAATGGTGCCTCAAGAGGGGGCAATGAAGCAACCATATCAAATTTCTGCAAACGCAGCAAACTAGCAAAGTTCAGATGACCAAAACGAGCATGCCATAGTTTTGCATCTGAAACTGCCTTTTCATCAGAAACTGCATTTGCTGAATCTTCCACACACTTGTCATAAGAATTGAGCCTATACAGCCCACGAAACAAGGTGCCAGATACAATAATCGTATCACCAGAAGTCAAATCATGAACAGTACATCTGTCATCCACAAATTTGATTACAAATCCAAGTCTAGCAAGCGCAGAGACAGACAATAGATTCTTCTTTATCCCTGGCACATACAAAGCATCTGAAAGTGTGAAAGCGCTGCCATTTGCAGCAGTAAGCATAATTTTACCAATGCTCTTCACTGGGTAAGAAGCATTATTGGCACATGTGACAGTATTCCCATTAGGGACAGCCTCAAGAGAAGTGAACATATCACGATGCGAGGTAATGTGCTTTGTAGCACCACTGTCAAAATACCAAACATGAGAGTCAACAGAAACTGCCAAACATGCATCATGTACAGATGGGTCATACTGGCAATACACGCTAAACGCCCATTCTGTATCCTACACAACATTTGCAGAATCTGCATTTGTAGAAGCATCCGCTATTGTGGCTGCATTTGACTCTTTCTTCTTTGCCTCTTTAGCCTTTAGCTTAGGGCAATTCTTAATGACATGATCATTTGCCTTACAATAGTTGCACCTGGTCTTTTTCTTGCCTTTATCAAGAGCCTTCTCAGACTTATTGTTGCTACCTGTGGAAGGAGAAGAAGTTGCAGACCTACTAATAGGAGAAGAAACAGTGGAAGGGACTGCCTTGCCACTTCTTCTCTGCTGCTGGGCAGCAATAAATGCTTGATCAACTGCACGCTGCCTGGCCCTGTTTTGCCTGGACTGCGCTTCTTGCAAGAGCTTGTTGACTAGAGTATCATACTTGACAGCATCAGGTCTGTCCTCATTAAGAAGTCTCCACGTGGAAGCAAAAGTCTGATATGTCTCAGGTAAAGCATCAAGAACAGTCTGCACAAGAGAATGATCAGGAATAATCTCACCTGCAGAAATCAACTGTTCTTTGAGATCTTTAATCTCAGTAAGAAAAACATTCATGTCATCATCTTCTTGCATAATCTTCAATTCTAGCTCTTTACGCAGGTAAGCGATTTTTGCCTCGTTACGACCTGCATACAAACCAGCTAGAATATCCCAAGCCTGTTTTGCTGTTTTAGCTGAACGAATATGTGGGGTGATGTTACGTTTGATAGAAAGTGCAATCAAGGCATGAGCCTGCGCATCTTTACCATCCCAACGAGCTTGTTCAGCAGTGGGTAAAACAGCAGCAACAGTAGAGCTGCTAGAACCTGCAACATCCTCAACAGATCCTACATCCACAGAACCTGGACGTACATCCGTACCCTGCACAATGTTCCACACTCCTTTTGCAACCAAAACATGCTGCATCATGTATGCCCAAAGTGGGTAGTTGCTGTCTCCATCCAGTTTGTCTTCAGCAGACAACATGCGAAATACATCATTGCTGTTATCAGCCATGGCCACTGACTGAAACTGATGCAAAAGCTGCCTGTAATGAAGCAAAGACTGAACAAAAAACAACTCGTGCTATGTAGCACGGTCCACAATAGAATACGTATGCCTGTTTTGCAGAAAACTGCACTGTCGAAATTTCTGCAGAAAATGACGAAAACACCTGTGCAGAACTTGAAATGCAAAAACGGAGCCCGAAACGATCTCAGATGCAAATTCTGAGAACGCAAAGCCGTTCGGGATTATTTGCAGAGTATAGGGACCTGCAAGCGCTCGTGAAAACTCACCTCAATCGGAGAACGTGAGTCGGAGGGTGCTGGCGGTGTTGCCTTGGGAGCCGATGCCTGCTCTGATACCAATTGTTGGAATTAGGGTTGCAGGAAAGCACACAAAGCTTGGAGAAGAAGAAGCAAGAATGCACACAACACAAAGTGTATTAGATTGTGTCAATGTACAAAGATAAGATAGCCCTAGAAGGATGGGCGTATATACAAGCCGGGGGAAAAAACCTCCTAAAGAGGGAAAAAGTGCCCCGGCGGTCCTAAGTGTGTTCACACACATCACTGCCTATATATATGGCAACATTTCTGTCGTATTTTCATTACAAGTTTTCATTCAATTAGAAAACTAAATATTATAAGTAATTGCAGCAGCATCGAAGCTATGGAATTTTTTTTTAGAAAAAAGGTAAATCTTAATTTTATGCATATTTTGAATAAAGCAAAAAGAGGAATCCCTATCATATTCTAGGTTTAGATATTTTATACAAAAAGAATGATTTTTATCATATTCATGAAAAAAAAGTTTTAGTATTTATGCATAATTATTTAATTAAGAGAAAAGAGGAATTTTTGATAAATTTATTTTCATGCATAAGAATTTAGATATAAAAAGAGGAATTCCCATGACATTCAGGATTCAAACATTTAAATGTTAAAAGAGAAATTTTTGGCATATTCCAAAATATGGATATTTTTACTTATTTAAAAAGAGGAATTTCCATTGTATTTAAGTAGAAAAACATCTAAATTAATTTTGATATTAAAAGAACTATTTTCACCATAATTTCACATAGAAAATTAGGGTATACTAATGTTGAAGATCAAAGAAAGAATATTTTAAGATATTTATATGTGGATAGATCAACAAAATGATATATACTCAAAATTGGATTATTGGAAGAAGAGTATTTTTATAAAATTATGTTATTCCAATATATAACTATTTCTTTAATTCTATTGTAGCTAGGAAGGAATGAATTTCATAAAGTTAGAATTTTCCTTATGGTTAGAAGTTGCGTTAAATTATTTGAAGAAAATCCTTAGGAATCAAAGTTATAAGTAAACCGAATAATTTTTGGTTAGACTACGACTGTGAGAATGGTGACCAATAAATTACTTGCCCATCTCTCAAATTTGAATCAAGCAAAAACCTCATGACCAATTTCAAATTTTTGATATAAGAATAGACTATCGCTGAATTAGAGAAGTTTTCTTTTAATAACAGAAATTACCAAGAATTAAGTTGGAAATTCAATGAAATTGATGGGTAGATTACCGCGATGCGAGACTAGTGATTCTCATTAAGAAAATCTGGATTGTGGAAAAAGGGTTTTGTGAAATCAAACTCAAACTGGAAATTCTACTTGCATAAAAACTCTGTTTTTTTAAGGATTGTTTTACGACACAATGCTGGAGGAAGCATTTGGCTTGTGATTAAAAACTAGGGAGAGTTTCGTCTTGCAACAGTTAGCAGGGAGTCATCAAAGGATGTCGCTCTTCGCGGGCAAAGCTTGCCAAGGTCTTGACTAGCCTTGGTATAGTTAAAATGGTACGCTTTTGGTACGATGGGCGAGCATCGATGAAGTGGTCCCTAAGTGAAGTGCTAGGACACCTAAGTAGGATCCTAGAGGGTTCTAACAAGGTGATACACGGGCTCGCGGTTGCAAGGACACCCATGCTGTGTATGTTGAAGAAGATATGGATGAACTGGAAAGGAATTATTTTTGTGAACTGGATTTTGATATTGGATCTCATTGGTTGACCAGCTATCTTCAACAGAGAGTCCAGATGATAATTTTTATAAAACAATGGACTGGATATTTTGGAGGATTATGATCAGTAATACTATGGTTTCATTGAAAGATTATTTTAAAGACAGCCAAATCTGTTAAAAAGGCAATTTCATATTGGGTATGTAAGTGGTGTGTCTACCTTGAATTTTGCTTGAAGCATTGGCTAGGGGGCCTGGGAACTCTTTTTCTCGGTACCCGAGACAAAATATAACCAAATTTTTATATAAAGGAATCCCACCAATACAGTGGTTGGGTGGCTTGATCGGGGGATTCCTGCGATACAGATAGATATGATTAAGTTACGTTAGTTAGATTAAGTCCTAGAAAGACCCTTGTTCTGTAGGAATGAAAGATCCTTGCCCCCTCCGCGCAACGGATTCGGGGGTGCTAGCAGTGGAAGTAGCACTCCTTGCACGGTGCAGGGTCCTCTCGGGGCCTCACCCATGGATATCCGGACAGGAGACTAATCCCTTGGTTCTTCCAAAACCGAACCCAGAAAAAACTTCCCTTGCCCAGAAAGCACGGGCGATTCCTCCAGGATATTTTTACTCTAACGTAGTCAAGGTCATTACTAACCAAAGTGATCCGATCGAGCCTATAAAGACACTCGGTCAGATCAAGGAAGAAACTTGCACTTGGATCATAGAGATCAACACTTTTTTCCCCATCGAGAGGCACAGCCGTTGATTCTTATCTATAGAACAATTACTATCCGGGATTTACTTCATCTATCGTATTATAACAGAATTGAGTCTCATTTTGTAGATCCATCAATCGAGCCTAACCCCATCCATTCCCATGGTTAACCAACCGCCCAACCACTGTAGTGATGGGATCCAATTTAAAATTTGGTTAGGTTTTGTCTGGGGTACCAGGGAAAAGAGTTCCCAGGTCCCCTAGCCGGATATTCATGCAAATTTAACACTAGTCATGCCACTTACACACCCAATATGAAATTACCTTATTCACAGACTCAGCCATCTTTAAAACAATCATTTAATGAAACCATAGTATCACTGATCACAATCCTCCAGAATATCCGGTTGAAATCTAGGATTGAGCAACAAAAACAAACTGAACCCTGCAACAAAAAATGTGCTAATGCCTCCCATAACAGCTTTGGAGAATTACAGGCAACAGACAGGGAAATCAAAGAGACGAATGGCGAAAAACGAGACCCATGCCCAAGCCCACAGCCTAAAGACAAATGCAAAAACCCATGTAGCCTGATAGCTGGACATCCAGGGTTTATAAAAACCTATATGTTTGTGAAGAAAAGCTTCTTCTGGCTAGGACTCAAAAAGGATGTACTTGATCATGTGCGGCGATGCTTAATGTGTCAGAGAGTCAAGGCAGAGAGAGTCAAGATGCCAGGGAAACTGCAGCCTCTAGACATTCCACAGATGAAGTGGGAATGTATCAGTATGGACTTTGTTACTGGATTACCTTCAGTGCAATCAGGTTACAACTCTATTTTTGTGGTAGTTGACAGACTAGCGCCATAGTTTCTTTCTTGCTGATTCAGCTTCCTTCATCGGAGTATCTATGGTATCATTGGCAACCAGAATGCTCACCACCTGTCCACTCAGGGGCCTTTTCAATAATTCCTAGCTCATAGTACCCGGAAATATATTCACTTATAAAAATCAAGATGGAATCTCCATTGAAGAACAGCAAGATCAACCAACAGATCCATCTAAAAAAAGCCATGGACTCATCCGTTTGTGAGGACCAGCAAGGTCAGTCAACTAGATCCATGCCCGGTTTCAGAAAACAACTCTTACTCCTTGTTCCAATATCTTCCACGACGCACGTGTGGGTATCTTCGGCGACCCAGAGCCTGAGCACCGTATGGTCAGCACTCTCTAGGATCCTTCGCACGTCACCTAGTGCTTCAGTCATAGGCTGCTTCCTTGGTCCCTCATCCACCGTACTGGAAGCTCACCATTTAAATCGAACCGAGCTGGTCAAGACCTCGGCCGACCTTGCTACGCGAGACGTCGTCAGCTGTTGCAACTTTATCAATTAGGTCTCCATGACCTTATTCACAAGACGGTCAAAATGCTTCCTCAGCATTCTTGACATAAAACAATCATTTACAAACAGGTCACAAATACAGTTTCTATAATGAACTCTCGTCTTTCCACATTATCTCTCACTAGTCCACATGACTTATTCCACATTCAATTCATATGTGTACCCATTCTCATCCAATCACGTCATTTTCCATCTCATCACATCAGATTCGTTCACATCACATATCATTCATTCACATCCCATATCATTCATTCACATCCTGATTCACATGTCATCACATCTCATCCATTCACTCATATCGACGTCACATCCTTTCACATACACATTCGCATTCATTATTCCACCTACACCTCCACATTCGTACATCCACATCCATATCCACATCTATACATCCACATCCACATCCGCATTCATACATCCACATCCATATCTACATCCATACATCCATATCCACATCCACATTCATACATCCACATCCACATCCACATCCACATCCACATCCACATTCACATCCATACATCCACATCCATACATCCACATCCACATCCACATTCATACATCCACATCCACATCCATACATCCACATTCACATCTACATCCATACATCCATTTCCACATCCACATTTATACATCCACATCTACATCCACATCCATACATCCACATCCACATCTACATCCATACATCCATTTCCACATCCACATTCATACATCCACATCCACATCCATATTCATACATCCACATCCATACATCCACATCCACATCTGCATCCATACATCCACATCCACATCTACATCCATACATCCATTTCCACATCCACATCCAAATCAACATCCACATCCATATATCCACATCCACATCCACATCCATACATCCACATCCACATCCACATCCACATTCATACATCCACATCCACCTTCACATCTATTCTTTTACAAACACATCCACATACACATGCATATCCCTTCTTTCATATATATATCCGTATTCACATCCGTGTACTTCCCATCTCACCCTTTCACATATCCTCTCAACCCTTTTCTCATCTCATTATTCACATTTACATCTATTTCCATTACATTACATCTTATCACATCCTATTTTCATCTTATCACATTTATTCACATCCTATTGCATCCCATACACACATCCATTCTCATCCTATCACAGCCCATACACATCTTATCACATTCATTCACATCCTATCTCATCCCATACACATATCCATTCTCATCCTTTCACAGCCATACACATCTTATCACATCCTATTTTCTTCTTATCACATCCAGTCACATGTTATTACCATTTAATAGCTTTTTCTAGATTGATGCCGATAATAGGACTTTTTCTAAATTTCAGCCAATTGCTTAGCCTAATTAAAGATTCTTTTTCTGACAACTAGTTGTGTATTCCTTCTCAATTCCTCAATTGAATTATATTCAATATTCTTCTTTTGAATAAAAGAATTCATGGGATTTGTAGAAATCGATTCTACCTATATTTTCTCTTATGGTAAAATAATCATAAATCGAATTTATACTGAAAAAGTCCTCTTCTTCCCATTTAATTTCTAGGATCCTAATTACCATGGGAATTCCTCTTTTCCCATCAAATATTTCTTAAAAAATAAATTCATTTAAAATATCCATTATTTCAATATGCTAGAAATTTCTCTTTGTCCATCTAAATGATGGAATTCCAAATGCAATAGGAATTCCTCTTTTAACATTTAATTATTTCTCATAGATAAATAAATTTATCTAAAAATTCATCTTTGAGTTTAAATGAATTACCCCATAATTTCAATATGACACAAAATTCTCTTTTTTCCATTGCATGATGGAATTCCAAATGTAATGGTAATTCCTCTTTTAACATTTAATTATTTCTCATAGATAAATAAATTTATCTAAGAATTTATTTTTAAAATTAAATAAATTATCCCATAATTCCAATATGATAGAAAATTCTCTTTTTCCCATCCAAATGATGGAATTCCAAATGTAATGAGAATTCCTTTTTTAACATTTAATTATTTTTGATAGATAAATAAATTTATCTAGAAATTTATTTTTAAAATTAAATGAATTATCCCATAATTCCAATATGATAGGAAATTCTCTTTTTCCCATCCAATGATGGAATTCCAAATGTAATGGGAATTCCTCTTTTAACATTTAATTATTTCTCATAGATAAATAAATTTATCTAAAAATTAATTTTTAAAATTAAATAAATTATCCCATAATTCCAATATGATAGGAAATTCTCTTTTTCCCATCCAATGATGGAGTTCCAAATGTAATGGGAATTCCTCTTTTAACATTTAATTATTTCTTATAGATAAATAAATTTATCTAAAAATTCATTTTTAAAATTAAATGAATTATCCCATAATTCCAATATGATAGGAAATTCTCTTTTTCCCATCCAATGATGGAATTTCAAATGTAATGGGAATTCCTCTTTTAACATTTAATTATTTCTCATAGATAAATAAATTTATCTAAAAATTTGATTAAATGAATTATCCCATAATTCCAATATGTAATGGGAATTCCTCTTTTAACATTTAATTATTTCTCATAGATAAATAAATTTATCTAAAAATTTGATTAAATGAATTATCCCATAATTCCAATATGATAGGAAATTCTCTTTTTTCCATCCAATGATGGAGTTCCAAATGTAATGGGAATTCCTCTTTTAACATTTAATTATTTCTCATAGATAAATAAATTTATCTAAAAATTTATTTTTGAAATTAAATGAATTATCCCATAATTCTAATATGATAGGAAATTCTCTTTTTCCCATCCAATGATGGAATTCCAAATGTAATGGGAATTCCTCTTTTAATATTTAATTATTTCTCATAGATAAATAAATTTTTTTAGAAATTTATTTTTGAAATTAAATGAATTATCCCATAATTCCAATATGATAGGAAATTCTCTTTTTCCCATCCAATGATGGAATTCCAAATATAATGAGAATTTCTCTTTTAACATTTAATTATTTCTCATAGATAAATAAATTTATCTAAAAATTAATTTTTAAAATTAAATAAATTATCCCATAATTCCAATATGATAGGAAATTCTCTTTTTTCCATACAATCAAGGAGTTCCAAATGTAATGGGAATTTACCTTTTAACATTTAATTATTTCTCATAGATATAAATAAATTTATCTAAAAATTTATTTTTAAAATTAAATAAATTATCCCATAATTCCAATATGATATTAAATTCTCTTTTTCCCATCCAATGATGGAATTCCAAATGTTATGGGAATTCCTCTTTTAACATTTAATTATTTCTCATAGATAAATAAATTTATCTAAAAATTCATTTTTAAAATTAAATAAATTATCCCATAATTGCAATATGATAGGAAGTTCTCTTTTTCCCATCCAATGATGGAATTCCAAATGTTATGGGAATTCCTCTTTTAACATTTAATTATTTCTCGTAGATAAATAAATTTATCTAAAAATTTATTTTTAAAATTAAATGAATTATCCCATAATTCCAATATGATAGGAAATTCTCTTTTTCCCATCCAATGATGGAATTCCAAATGTAATGGGAATTCCTCTTTTAACATTTAATTATTTCTCATAGAAAAATAAATTTATCTAAAAATTCATTAATTATGCATACACCTAAAAATCAATATTTCTATGATTACAATGAGAATCAATCAGTTTATCTAGGATGATAATTCCTAGAATATGGTAGTGTGACACGAAGTTGGGGTTTGGACTTCGGTCACTTCTCAGAATCAAAACACACTTGTATGAAACCTCACAACCTCCTCACCTCCCTTTCTCTCCCTAGATTAGGATAAAGATATACACATCAAAGGTGAGATCATAATTCATGGAAGGAAAGATGAAAGGCTCCGGAGAAGCAAGAATTTCTGCCAGTCTTGCAGCTCCAAACAAAAGGGCGATTCTTTGTTGGAAGAAAATCTTCCGACTCAGGATTATGTGAACGAAAACATACGGGGAATATTGGTAAGGTTCATCCGTTCGAATTGGGCGATTTGGATGGAACATATTAAAGAAAATGAATATGGCAATCACTTACAAGAGGATAAGACACATGGGGTTTGCCTTTTAATAAGAGATTAGGGGAAATTAATCATGATTAAGAAGAAAGAATGGCCAAAAGCTATAAAAACAGAGATACACAGAGAATTGCAGTTTTAAATCCATAAAGGCTGTGCAAGAGAGGATTATATAGATGCGTAGAGCTTGAAGAGAGCTTCGCGCCTATATAAAAACTTTTAAAAACGGGCAACCGAGCGAAAAGTTATGAGCATTTTACTGCAAGACTATAAAACTGCCAAAATTCTATAAAAACAGAGATACACAGAGAATTGCAGTTTTAAATCCATATAGGCTGTGCAAGAGATGATTAGATAGATGCGTAGAGCTTGAAGAGAGCTTCGCGCCCATATAAAAATTTTAAAAAAACGGACAACCGAGCGAAAAGTTATGAGCATTTTACTACGAGACTATAAAACTGCCAAAATTCTAAAAATTAGCAACTTTGGGAGAAATTCTAATCATCAATGAAGTAAGGGATTAAGAAATTAGTTACATGAGTGGAAAGAGCATAGAAAGAGCTTCCTAGCCATATGATCAATTTTAGAAAACAATACCCGAGTGATGAGTAATTACCGGTTGAAATTTGGGTATTGGACCACAAAAAACTGCACTTCTCTCTCTTTGCATGAAACCTCAATTTTCACATAGCCTCTTGCCTCTCATCTCCTTCATGATTCAAGCTAGAGGGTAAGGGTTAACATTGCTCAGCGGACAATCGTGAAGATTTACTTATGGTCCCCAAAGTCTTTCCAGATGCTCATTACCGCTAAAACCATTGGTACCTCCAAAGGAGGGCGGTAATAAGGCAAGGGCTACCTTGAGAAGTCACAGGCCCGCCAAGATAATAACTCCTTATCCCCCTTATCATGAATCATCAAAGAGGTTCAAAATTGGGTTAAGCATGAGGAGCTAATGCTAAATGAGACATTCACATGTAAAGAGAGTGTTTGAATAGGGGTTTGAAAGATAAGAGAATGGCAATGACACAAAATGCTCAATTGAGGAGGCTCATTCCTTGATTTGAAAGGGAGAGGAGGGCTCCTTTTATAGGTGGAGAATCACCCTCTCTTCCATTGTTACAAATTACAACATAAAAATCTTCAACCCTTCAGTGACATAAGGGTAGATGTCACCATCAATTGTCCTCTTAGGCTAAGTCTTCTATTGATTATTAAATTGAAGACTTTTTGACTTTGAGAGTGTGATGAGATAATAGCCAAGCCTAAGTGGCATGTAGGTGGAGACCGTACTTACACATGGCGGAATTCTCCTCTTCCATGTAGGCATTCTAGAAGAATCTTTCCCAATTATGCACCTACACACACTCCTCCACATGCCTTCCACACTCCCCAACTTGTAGCCTTATGGTGAATACCATATTAATAATACAATTAAAATCCATGTGAGCATAAAGGCCCACTTTTATTTTCCACATCACTAGCCTATCTACCATACCAAAGTATTTTTCAAGCATACTTGTGGCATTTACAATGTGTGCACCCTAAATCAAGTAAAACCATTATATTTGAAGGTAGAATGCTGTTATCGGGGTCGCCGCCAAGCCGCCACATCACCACGCCGTTATTCCATTGTGGGCGCCGCAATCTTCTTGGACAAGCTTCCACCTTATTACCATTGAGAAACCATCAAAATATGCACAAAATTGACAATGAAAGATATCAATTTTTCACGTCACATCTTTCCCCTCCAGCAGATCCTCCATGCTTGTCTGGGGGGTCTGCTGGCCATGGTGCTCGAGGGTAGAATATCTTCAGCCGGTACTCATTGGCACGTCCGGGAACCTCCTGGCCACTTGCATCCTCTAGAAGATAGGTGTTATTTTTGAACTTTTGCTTTATCCTGAAGGGGCCTTCCCAGCGTCGAAGAAGCTTCTTATCTAGCCGTTTCTCCACACGACCATCATACCTCATGACTAAGCTTCCTTGCTTGAGTTCTGGCTTCTTCTTCTTCCTCGTAAGAGTGTCATGCCTTGCCTTGCGCCGTTGTTGTGCAGCCTCCAAATTTTGAAGTGCCTAAAGTCGCCTCTCATCCAAGATCTCTAGTTGTGCTAGGCGTTGGGCATGTGTTTCTTCTTCATTATTCAAGCGTGCAAAAGATGTGCGAAGGCTTGTGATTTCCAATTCTATTGGCAAAATAGCCTCCATTCCATAAACTAACTGAAAAGGTGTGAAACCAAGAGAGAGTTTGTGAGTTGTCCTATAGGCCCATAGGACCTCTGGCAAATGCACATCCCACTTTCTCTTCATAGCATCCACTAGCTTAGACAAAGATCCACAAAGCAGTCCATTAGTTTTTTCTACTAAACCATTGCATTGGGGATAATAGGGAGTTGACATAGCATGCTTTATTTTTAATTTCTGCACCAAAGCTTCAATCAAGTCATTCCTGAAAGATCTCCCCCCATCCGTAAGGATTTCTAATGGACACCCAAATCGGGCACATATGTATTCCCTGAGAAAGGATGCCACAGCCACTGCTTTATTATTGACCATTGCCTTTGCTTCTGCCCACCTTGTTGCATAATCTGTGGCTACCAATATGTAATACTTCCCATGTGAGGAACGAGGAAGTGGGCCCACAAAATCTAATCCCCACCTTTCAAATGGACCATAGGCTGGGATAGGGTTTAAGGGTCCAGGAACCAATTGCTTATGCCCATATGCCTGGCATACTTCACAGCTTCTGCACCACTCATGGACATCTTTGCTGAGTCGAGGCCAATAATACCCTGTGTTAAGGATCCTCCGAGTTGTGCTGGCTGAGGCAAAGTGACCTGAACATTCATGACATAATTCCATAATCCTTTTAGACTCCTCTAGGCTCACTACCCTCCTAAGAATCTTATCCTTACCTTGCTTGTAAAGAACATCCCCTAGAATTGTGTAAGGATGAGCTTTCCTGGTAAGCCTTTGCTTCTGTTGAGGATTCAATCCAGGAGGGAAGTATCCTGTATCTAAATAGTGTTGAACATCTTGGAGCTCAGGCCAACCTGTATCCATTAATGCAAGAGTGGCTACTTTGAAAGAAGCCAAGGTTTTAGTAGCCAATTCATCAGCCTTTTGATTATCCTTTCTGTTAACATGCACAAATTTACAAAACTCAAAAGCTTCTTTCAACTCCACTCAGCCACATTATTTGATATAGCCTTTGGAAATTCCCTACCCTTGGCCCATACCTCTTTTCCTTCTGGATCGAATAAAACTATCCCCCCAGCCCCACATTGCCTGGAAGGGCTAAAGGCTCCATCAAAATGCATAGTGAAAGCAGTTGGTGGTGTCTCCAAATCTTCATGTACTTCTTCCTTTGCTCCTGTTCCTTCTTCCTCTTCCTTCCTGGTAAGCAAATCTGCAAGAGAGGCCCTAGTGGTGTTTTCTGTAAAAAAAAGTGAAAGAGAATTCTTGAAGCTCACAAATCCACTTTGCAAACTTCCCTCCTGCAGGATTGGGCTTGCGGACCAAGAATTGTAAATAAGGTTGAGATGTGAGGAAGAAAAAAGGGCGAGGTAACAAGTATGACCTGAACTTCTTTACTGCAAAAACAAGAGACAACCACCTTTCTCCATTTCACCATACCTCTCCTCGGCATCAGTGAGTTGTCGGCTTGCATAATACACTGGTTGCATACGCCCTTGCTCTCCCTTTTGCAAGAGAATAGCACCCACTGAATGTGATGAGACACTTGGGTTCACATAAAAGTCCTCCCCCCACCTAGGAGGCTGAACAATTGGACTTTGACTCATGCATTCCTTGAGCAAACAAAAAGATTGAATTTGATCGGGCCCCCATTGGAAAGAAACATTCTTCTTTGTTAACAGATTTATAGGATACATCTTTTCAGAGAACATGTCAACAAAGCATTGGTAATACTTTGTTTTACCCAAAATCCTCCTTACCTCCCTTACATTGGTAGGTGGTGGGAGGGCCACAATTGCCTGCACCTTCTCAGGATCCATCTCTATGCCTTCTTCTGAGATAACATGTCCCAAGAGAACCACCTTTCTTCGTGCCAAGCGGCATTTCCCAGGATTAAGACACCCTTTTGCATCATCAATACTTTGCAAGGCCAACCTCAACTTTTCCAAGTGATCCATGCGGCTTGAATAAATGCAAAAATCATCCAGAAAGACCCTTATAAACTTCCCCAAGTAAGGTGCAAATACCTGACTCATGAAGCGTTGAAAAGTTGCTGGTGCATTGGTCAAGCCAAATGGCATCACCCTATAGGCATACACTCCCCAAGGGGTGATAAATGAGGTTTTCCTTTGATCTTCTTCACAAATCCGGATTTGAAAGTATCCAGAGTATCCATCACACACTGAATACAACTCATGACCTGCAACTTGATCCAAAATCTCATCCTGAAAGGGTAGAGGATAATAATCCCTCTTTGTGCATGCATTCAAAGGGCGAAAGTCCACACACACACGCCATTTTCCACCCTTTTTGAAAGGGCGAAAGTCCACACACACACGCCATTTTCCACCCTTTTTGGGAGTGACTACAACTGGGGAAATCCACTCTGAATTCTCTACTGGAAAAATAAATCCAGCTTCTAGCAAATTAGTTACCTCCTTCTTAAGCACCTCCGCTTGCACTACTCCCAAACGCCTTAGCGGCTGTACCACTAGCTTACTTTGGGGCTTGAGATCAATCTTGTGCTCTACTAGGGTAACTTGGCGTACTTGTGAGTAGCTGTTTGCAAAAAGGTTAGGAAATCCATCCAACATTTTTAAGTAATTCTCCCTTTCAGTACCTGCTATGGACTCATCAAGAAGAAGTTCATTTTGTTGGTGAAGACTAGTGAGGTCCACATCCCCTTTCTTGCACATGGTTGAAGAAGCTTCCCCTTCCAAGGCTCCATTGTCTTCAGCATCCCCTCGATCCCTTCCCAGGGAAAGACCAAATGCAACTCCCTCCACCTCTCCTTCTGAGATGGAATCCTCGGAGCTACCACTTGTCTCTTCTTCATCGAATGACTCTGACTCTGAACTTTTGGAAGTTGAAGGTTCACCTCTTACCACTTTCTTGCGACGACTCTTGATGTTGTAGTGGACCTTCTTATTCTCACCTTGTAGAATAAGATCACCTGTCTCCCACTTTTGAATTGCCTTCACCTGGCGAAGCCATGGCCTACCCAATATCAATGGGTAAGCCCTAGCATCAGGCTTTGTAGGAATGACCTGAAAAGTTGTAGGCACAGAAATACCACATACATCCACTCCCAAATTCCTGACAATTCCTAAGGTTTTCACCCTAGTATTATCAGCAAGTTTGATGCGATAGGGAGAGTTAGTAGAAGACAACTTTACATCAGCATCTTTCATTGTTTTTTCACTCATGACATTGATTGACGCACCTCCATCAATGTATGCATTAGAAATTGTTTGCCCCTCAATGATGACATCAATCACAGGCACATCATCTCCTACATCAATATCCACCTTCTGAACCATAGGAGTCCCATTATCCCTCTTCTTCTTTTTCTTAGATTCCCTTGTGCTAGCCAGCTTACCCCATTCCTTTCTGAGCTTGGGAGAGAGTGCCAAAAGCTGCCCAAATGTGATTTGTGCCGTTTTCTCCCTAAGATCTGTCAAGAGGTCATAACTAAGAGATCCTTGTCCAAGAGGAAAATCAGATTGTCCAATTTTTCTCCTGAATGACTACTTCTTCTTCTTATTTTTCTCCTCTTCTTCAGATTTATCTTCTTGTTCTTCTTCCTGACTTCTAGTTTTACGATCCCTTTTTGCCATTAGTGGCATCAATGTTTCCTCTTCTTCTTCTGAGCATGTTTCCTCTAAAAGTGCTAAACTTTTATCCTCACTTTTCCTCAACTTTGGACACTCAGTGCGATAGTGCCCCTTCTCTTGACATTCATAGCATGTGACACTACTTCTATCCCTAGGTTTATCCTCAGCTCGTGGAACCCTAGGTGGCCTTGCATTGACTAAGTGTAACTTCAAATCAGCAAATTCTGCCATAAGTTGTGCAATGTTATGATCCAAGGATGGAGCTTGTACCTGAGATGTTGAGGCTATCTCTACTCGTGGTGGGGTTGGCACACTTGGAGAAGATTGGAATGTGGACTCAATATGAAGAGTGGCCTCCTTCTTCAAAGCAATACGAAGGGCCTCTTTAAAACTAGTGGGATCTTTGCTAAGAACTTTTCCATGCAAGCGGGGATCCAAAGCCCTGATAAACTTGCTCATCTTAAGGTGCTCCATTGCTAAAGAACTCTTTGAATCTTCCATAGAAGGTGAAGAAGAAGAAGCAACAACATGTAAAGCAGCTTGTTGATATTTGATGAATAAGGCTTCATACCTCATTGAAAAGGCAGAAACTGACTCTCCATCCTTTTGGAAAATTTGATCCAATTGCAATAGTAAAGCATTTGGCGACTCCACTGTCCCAAATCTCTCCTTCATTGCTTTGGTCAACCTTTCCCAATCATTCTTGGACTCCTCTGGCAAAGCCTCATGCCAAGTTAAGGCTATACCCTCCAAGAAATCTGGAAGTATTTCTGCCCTCTCCTTCATAGACCAACCCGTCAAGCGGCATGCTCGGTTAAACTCTCGGAGATAACTCCCCGGGTCTTCTCCTTCCGATCCACGGAACACCGGAATGTTGAACATCTTGCACCAAAAGATGAGTAGTGACAAGGGAAATTTACTTGTTTCAAAACAACTTTCCTTTAATCATGCGGGACCTTGAGTTTAAAATAGAATAATTCTAAGTAAAACTTGCCCGCCGTCTCCACCAAAAGATGTGACACGAAGTTGGGGTTTGGACTTCGGTCACTTCTCAGAATCAAAACACACTTGTATGAAACCTCACAGCCTCCTCACCTCCCTTTCTCTCCCTAGATTAGGATAAAGATATACACATCAAAGGTGAGATCATAATTCATGGAAGGAAAGATGAAAGGCTCCGGAGAAGCAAGAATTTCTGCCAGTCTTGCAGCTCCAAACAAAAGGGCGATTCTTTGTTGGAAGAAAATCTTCCGACTCAGGATTATGTGAACGGAAACATACGGGGAATATTGGTAAGGTTCATCCGTTCGAATTGGGCGATTTGGACGGAACATATTAAAGAAAATGAATATGGCAATCACTTACAAGAGGATAAGACACATGGGGTTTGCCTTTTGATAAGGGATTAGGAGGAATTAATCATGATTAAGAAGAAAGAATGGCCAAAAGCTATAAAAATAGAGATACACAGAGAATTGCAGTTTTAAATCCATAAAGGCTGTGCAAGAGAGGACTATATAGATGCGTAGAGCTTGAAGAGAGCTTCGCGCCTATATAAAAACTTTCAAAAACGGGCAACCGAGCGAAAAGTTATGAGCATTTTACTGCAAGACTATAAAACTGCCAAAATTCTATAAAAACAGAGATACACAGAGAATTGCAGTTTTAAATCCATATAGGCTGTGCAAGAGATGATTAGATAGATGCGTAGAGCTTGAAGAGAGCTTCGCGCCCATATAAAAATTTTAAAAAAACGGACAACCGAGCGAAAAGTTATGAGCATTTTACTACGAGACTATAAAACTGCCAAAATTCGCTAAAAATTAGCAACTTTGGGAGAAATTCTAATCATCAATGAAGTAAGGGATTAAGAAATTAGTTACATGAGTGGAAAGAGCATAGAAAGAGCTTCCTAGCCATATGATCAATTTTAGAAAACAATACTCGAGTGATGAGTAATTACCGGTTGAAATTTGGGTATTGGACCACAAAAAACTGTACTTCTCTCTCTTTGCATGAAACCTCAATTTTCACATAGCCTCTTGCCTCTCATCTCCTTCATGATTCAAGCTAGAGGGTAAGGGTTAACATTGCTCAGCGGACAATCGTGAAGATTTACCTATGGTCCCCAAAGTCTTTCCACATGCTCATTACCGCTAAAACCATTGGTACCTCCAAAGGAGGGCGGCAATAAGGCAAGGGCTACCTTGAGAAGTCACAGGCCCGCCAAGATAATAACTCCTTATCCCCCTTATCATGAATCATCAAAGAGGTCCAAAATTGGGTTAAGCATGAGGAGCTAATGCTAAATGAGACATTCACATGTAAAGAGAGTGTTTGAATAGGGGTTTGAAAGATAAGAGAGTGGCAATGACACAAAATGCTCAATTGAGGAGGCTCATTCCTTGATTTGAAAAGGAGAGGAGGGCTCCTTTTATAGGTGGAGAATCACCCTCTCTTCCATTGTTACAAATTACAACATAAAAATCTTCAACCCTTCAGTGACATAAGGGTAGATGTCACCATCAATTGTCCTCTTAGGCTAAGTCTTCTATTGATTATTAAATTGAAGACTTTTTGACTTTGAGAGTGTGATGAGATAATAGCCAAGCCTAAGTGGCATGTAGGTGGAGACCGTACTTACACATGGCGGAATTCTCCTCTTCCATGTAGGCATTCTAGAAGAATCTTTTCCAATTATGCATCTACACACACTCCTCCACATGCCTTCCACACTCCCCAACTTGTAGCCTTATGGTGAATACCATATTAATAATACAATTAAAATCCATGTGAGCATAAAGGCCCACTTTTATTTTCCACATCACTAGCCTATCTACCATACCAAAGTATTTATCAAGCATACTTGTGGCATTTACAATGTGTGCACCCTAAATCAAGTAAAACCATTATATTTGAAGGTAGAATGCTGTTATCGGGGTAGCCGCCAAGCCGCCGCATCACCACGCCGTCATTCCATTGTGGGCGCCGCAATATTCTTGGACAAGCTTCCACCTTATTACCATTGAGAAACCATCAAAATATGCACAAAATTGACAATGAAAGATATCAATTTTTCACGTCACAGTAGGAAGTCCTCTTTTCATACTTTGAATGAAAATGTTTTATGTGTAATTTTTACAAAAATTTCACCATAGCTCCGCTGCTATTACTGATAAATCTCAATTTATTCTAAAAGAATGAACTTTAACATTATGGATATGATTAGAATGATCGCTAATTGGATCATTAACCCATTATGGATTGAATCATAAATTTTCATGAAATAACTAACTTAAAAGCATAAAAAAGCCATTAATTTGGCCTCCAATTAAACAAGCATAGAATTTATTCTTGGATTAGGGAAAAGCTTTATGAGAAGCTTCATTTGGATTGAGAATAGGTCATGGGAATGACCATTCTTTGAGTGAGAGAGAGAAATTACATAAACACCATTAAAATTAAGCATAAATGAAAATTTATGTATTTTCTTACTACCATTCGTCAATTAACTTCAATAGAAAAACCGTTTCGCCCAACCAGCACCAATCGTGTAACTTTGTGATGATTGGAGGGGTAGGATCCCCATGGACCCACTCCCAAAGTATAACCTTTATCGGGCACTGTATGACAATGATTTCCCACCCAAACTCAAGATTTCTTGCATAGGGGACCTCTTGGGCACTATGCAAAAAAATAGCGGATAGAAACACACCGTCACGTCCATCTAGTGTTTGATGGTGGTCAAACTTTGTGAGTGGAGGAGTAACATCCCAATGGACCCACTCACAAAGTTTCACCACCATCAACATTGTATAACAACGATGCCCCACCCAAATCCCCTATTTTTTGCATAGGAGACTCGTTGGGCACTATGCAAAAAAATAGCGGGTGGCAACATATCGTCCCACCCGTAACATTGATTCATGCTTTCTCACTGACCCTAGAAGGAAAAGCACATCAATGGTTCTAAACCCTCAAAACTGAAGATAAGGTTAATTTCACATGGCTCAAGTATGTGTTTGTGCTAAGCTTTGCCAGAAGTGGTGACAGATGGAGTCCTTTGTGGGCATAACTGCACAACATCAAACAAAAGGAAATGGAGTCAATGCGAGACTATGTGTCTTGGCTAAAGCACTGAAATTGAAGGTGCAAACTATGGGAAAGGAGAATTGATGTCAATTATTGCCTTGCTTCTGGAGAGGAGTTAGAGACCAGAAGATGCATGATTATCTGGTATTAGCCCGCTAGTATTAGCCCGCCGACCGGCTACTTTGGATGCATGTTGTAAACTGCAAATTGAATATGGAGATAATATGCTCGAATTTCCAGAACCAAAAGCTGTCAGAATATCTTCGGCATAGCAACAACTTCGTGTGTTTTGAGTCACCACCACAAGAGATTGGAACTCAGAGAAGCAAGTCGGAAACATGACTGTGGATGAACTCGGTAATACAATACTTGAAAAATTGAAGGTAAAGGATGGAAGAGAAACATCTAGACATGGGCATACCCATCTTTACCCTCGTAGAGAATTGGTGTGGTTCTCTCTGTGCAAATTGAATCTACCACCAAATGCCCATATTTAAGAGCAAGGCCACTGCTCTATTATGTACACTGTGTAAAATTACAGAATCATAACACCTCCATGTGCAGATATCCAAGGTCCCAAACAGTAGCACAGCTGCCAGCACCTCCAGCTCCATTGGCCTTACTAGCACCACCTGTACAAATCATTGTAGCTGCAGGATAGCCAAACTCTTCCTATTTACCTAGGGGGATGTTTTGGGTACAAGACAAATCAGCTTTGCCCCACCTGTTCTACCACCAAAACCACCATAGGCTAAAATCAACCAAGTATTGATTGAAGAGCCATCAGAAGATATGGATATGGTGCGTGAAGTAGAACTCATTGGTGGAGAGTACTATGAGGAAGCTACGGAGATCGCACCAGCATTCTATGTCCTACTACAGAATAATACGCCAATACCTATGTTTCAAACCACGGTACAGTGGAAAGGTAAGGACATAAACTCAAACATGAGGAGAGGACCACTACAATGTTTTGGTTGTGGGGGACCGCATCAAATCGCTGAGTGTCCAAACAAGAATGTGGTTCATAATGCACCAATCCCAACAATTGACTGCTCCACCCAATGACATGCCAGTACTTACTTGTACTAAATGTGGAATTGATCATTTGATCAAAGATTGTCCATACCGCACAAGTGGTTGGACTTCCACTTCTAACCAGGACACCATCTGGTGTGCAGTCTAGAAATATCATGCCGCTCAATGTCCTGACACGAGCCCAGGCCCGATTGAGGGACAAAGGGAAGAGCCCAACAAAGGTGACCACTTCCAGAGAACTGGTTGGATAAGGAGGGTGAAAAAAGTGGGTAAGGGTGACACCAGGGTAAGGGTGAAAAAAGTGGGTAAGGGTGACACCAGGGTCACAATCCAAGATGAATCCGAAGAAGATACGATCGATAGCGGATCCACCCAATCAAGAAAAGAAGGGGATTAAGTAATCAAACAAAAAGAGTCTGGCCTAGAGATGTAAGGGGAAAGACCATCAACCCCTCAAGGAGTCGGTGAATACGCAAATGCTCAAGAGGAGATAAGGAAGCTTGAAAACCCAGCGCCTTAGTGGAAGAGTGTCAACAACTTCACGAAGCCAAGTTAAGGGCTAACAGGGTCATGGATACAATGTATCCAAGAAACGAACCAACAAGGAAAAGGGAATTGGACGTACCTACTCTAATTCTAGAAGAGATGGAAGACGGATCTCAAGGAAACACGATGTCAAGAATGTTTGAAGAAGATGTGCAAGATGAATCCATCCATCCATTCCCTAGGAATGGATGGATGGATGTCTCGTATCCATCCATCCATTCCCTAGGGATGGATACGAGACACACACATGGAAGGAACCCTCTGCCAGAGAACCCAGAGATATAGGCAGCCTCGCAGCCGTACTATCCACTTCTGTGCAAATGCCATTGGGACAACTGCTATGTAGTTCACCAACATTATGAGTAGACATAAAGGAATGGGTAGAAGGCGACCAGCCGACACTACAGAGGATGTTATGTCACCTCTAGAAGAAAGAACCTTAAAACACATAAGGGAAATAAAATTTGAGTCATCAAGTTACCAATTAATCAATTGGAAAATTATTACAAAAGTGACAACACTAATGCTACAATCCCAATTCATCATAACGGGTGCCGCACTGGCTATCCTGGATGGTGGAGCGGGGGTTAGTATCATCACAAAATGGTGTTGGGAAAACCCGATCTACAAAGAATAGATCTTATCGTTAAAATGGTAGATGGAACATCTTCAAGGCCCATTGGGCTTAGAGAATGTGAGACTCAAACTCTTTATGTTTTGCTACCATCATACATTTGTAGTAATGGACTTTCTGTGCCAACCACACTCATATGCCATAATATTGGGGAGACCCTTCATGAGGGAATCCAAATTGGTTCACGATTGGGCATTAGATCATGTGTATGTACATAGGGATTTGCCAATTTTAAAGATAGATCTGAGAACATGGAGAGCACACCCCGTGGAAGGGCAACTCTTTGGTAATGATTTGGTCAACTGAGTCAA
The DNA here is from genome assembly GCF_041138505.1 of Cibotium barometz. Classification (NCBI taxonomy): domain Eukaryota; kingdom Viridiplantae; phylum Streptophyta; class Polypodiopsida; order Cyatheales; family Cibotiaceae; genus Cibotium; species Cibotium barometz. The sequence continues at coordinate 17,496,756 of NC_141067.1, forward strand.
CTGAGCAGAACACATCCGTACAAATATGCTAGCCCACACTAGAAAATTCCAAAGAGGAAGAGAAAACGAAAATGTATGCATCACTTCCTCCTCCGTATTTCAGTGAAAACTGGATGCATGTGCTAGATACCATAGATGTGATGCAACCCCAAGGAACCCAATATGTGGAATCTAGAACTATTTCCACTACCTCTATCTGTATGGTCAATTGGCAAACCATTGATGAGGAACTAGAAGAGGAGGTCTCTAGCATAAAAGGGAGTGGATCACAAGGTCATACTAGCGTCCAACGCCTTAGAAGATGGCGAAAGAAGAAGCGATATATCGCTCGATGAAATGCCCTACTATATGAAGAAAACCCACAGATACCCAGTGGTTGAGATACCTCAAAGCCACTAAGGTACATGACGAGTTTTCTAAGGATTGGGGTCAGGAATTGAGTAAGATATCACTTGAAGGGAAACATGAGGAGGAAGTCATCTTTCAAGAACTAGAAATGCCTAAGCTTATGAAAGCTGTCCACCAAAAGGGAAACAAAGCTTTGCCACAGAAGCTGAGCGAGAGGCCAGGAAAGTTATGGCTAAAACAAAAAGTGAGAATGAGGATAAACCAGACTTGCTTTCAGTACCAGACCATTTCAAAACCTACACAGTTGAACGAAGGAAAGGTGGTTCGATTGACGGCAAAAAGAGTTAAGGAAGAAGGAAGTTGATATTGCGGGACCAAGGGAGAAGCCAAACCTATTTATATCGCTAAGGACTTGACTTTGATTGAAGAAAATGAGCTTGTTACTCTCCTTAAGGAGTTTAAGGATTGTTTCGCCTAGAACTACAAAGAGATGAAGGGTGTACCACCTGAGGTGGTGCAACATACGATCCCAATCATGGAAGGATCAAGACCAACCATGCAAAAACCATACAAGATGAATCCTTAATATGCAGCAATCGTAAAGGAGGAAATCAATAAACTCATTGATGTGGATTTCATCTATGAGATAGAACATAGGAATTGGTTGTCACCAATCTAATCAATTTTCACTTTATTAAGAGTAAACAATATGAAAAGTTTAATTCCATCAATTTGATTACACATCTAGGATAAAGAAAGTCTGAATTCAATAATGAAGAGAACGGGAAAATCCTTTCCAGCAAGGCATAACATCCATTTTCATTTTAAAGAAAGTAAAAATCAGAAAACCATAAAATAGAATAAGAAAAAGTAGAATTTCTAACTTACTAGGAGGTTTGTGAGATTTCCTTTGGCTTGATGGTTTGAGGGATCTACTCTTGTTTGCAACAAGAGTGGCCACCAATTCTTTTGAAGAGGAAATGGTCAAAAACAAATGAATTATGAATTCATTGTTTTTGGCTCTGGGGAGGAGTAGAGTAGCAGTGCATAAAACACTATTAACCATTTACAAAGGGGGAGGCTTCATTTATAGGAAAAAGTGAGCCTCTAACCAAGCAAACTGATTCTAGAATTTTCGAGATCAGTTTGGTCAATTTTTGACCATTTTTAGGTCAGTTTAGCTTACTTTTTGGATCTAGTTGAAGCAAGAGAGAGGAGGGATGAAAATATCTCATTATTTGTGAGTTTAAAACTCAACCACACATGTGAATCAGGTGCCTCCTTAATGAGGGGAATTCCCCACACTGAAGTGTCAAAAATGCACCATTTCTTCTACATATCTCTTCTTTTTTAACTAATAACCTTGTCCTTAAATCAACTCTTCATCTTATGTGAGCATTTACTCATTTTTGGGGGATTTTATTTTATTCTTCAATTTATCTCCTCCCTACATTTGGATTAATCTAATTGGTCCTCCATAGGAACCTTAATTCAAAAATTTCGGAAAATCTAGACCCTTAGGCTAAGGTCCTTTTTACTTGATTTCAATTTATTCCAATTGTACATTGGAAATTTCTTTTTGAATATCTATTTCAGGGGAAACCATTTTAGACACTAGGAGGATTTTTATATCCAAAAATATCTCAATTTTGAATTACCTCCCTCTAGACATTTTCTCTCTCTAGGCTAAAACAGGGTAAAACAAGATCTTTCTTTTATTTCAGAGAGGGAAATAATTATAAGATCAGAAGGGAGGTTCTTACACCTACACACCTCAAAAGCCGGAGGGAGGAATCTTACAGGCATCATTATCATACGGTATCCGATGGTGGTGAAACTTTGCGCGCGGGTCCATAGGGCTACTACCCCTCCGCTTTAAAATTTTCACCACCATTGGATGATGGATAGCAGGTTTGGGTGGGGCATCGTTGTTATACAGTGTCGATGATGGTGACACTTTTCACAGCGAGTCCATGGGACTCCTACCCCTCCACTCGCAAAGTTTCACCACCATCAAATACCAAATGGCGGGACGCTGTGTTGCCACACCTGGTATTTTTTTGCATGGTGCCCAAGGGGTCCCCTATGCAACGAATAGTGAGTTTGGGTGGGGCATCATTATCACATACGATGTCCAATGGTGGTGGAACTTTTCAAGCGTGTCCATGGGACTGCTACCTCTCCACTTGGAAAGTTTCACCACCATCCGAAGCTTGATGGGTGGGAGGGTCTGGTACCACCCGCTATTTTTTCCATAGTGTCCAAGGGGTCCCCTATGCAAAAAATAGCGAGTTTGGGTAGAGCATCATTATCATACGGTGACCAATGGTGGTGAATCTCTGTGAGCAAGTCAATGGGGATCCTACCCCTCTGATCGAAAAGCACCATCGGACGTCGAGGGGCAGGACGTTGTGTTGCCACCCGGGGTTTGGGTGGGACACCATTATCATACGGTGTTTAGTGGTGGTGAAACTTTGCAAGCACATCCATGGGACTGCTATCCCTCTACTCGCAAAGTCTTACCACCATCTCAGGCTGGACAGGTAGGACAGTGTGTTGCCACACGCTATTTTTCGCATAGTGCCCAAGGGGTTCCGAATGCAAAAAATAGCAAGTTTGGGTTGGGCATCATTATCATACGGTATTCCATGGTGGTGAAACTTTGCAAGTGGGTCCACGGGGCTCCTACATCTCCTCTCCTCTTGCATAGGTTCACCACCATCAAACGATTTCAAATGGGCGGGATGGTGTGTTGCAACTTGCTATTTTTTTGCATAGTGCCCAAAGGGTCTCCTATGCAAACAATAGTCGGTTCAGGTGGTGCATCATTATCATATGGTGTTCGATGGTGGTGAAACTCTGTGATTGGGTCCATGCAGCACCTATATATCTTTCCATAAATTTTCACCAAACGACGGATGGGTAGGACGCTGTGTTGTCACGCGCCCAAGGGGTCCCCTATGCAAAAAATAGTAGGTTTGGGTGGGGTATCATTATCATACGATGTCCGATGGTGGTAAAATTTTTCAAGCAAGTCCGTGGGACTCCTACCCCTCTGCTCATAAAGTTCCACCACCATCAGACGTCGAATGGGTTGGACACCACCCGCAATCTTTTCGCATAGTGCCCAAGGGGTCCCCTATGCAAAAATACCAAGTTTGGGTGGGGCATCATTATCATATGCTGTCTGATATGGCGTTGAAACTTTGCAAGTGGATCCATAGGGATACTACCCCTCCTCTTGCAAAGTTTTATGACAATCAGATGTCGGATGGGTGGGACAGTGTGTTGCCACACCTGCTATTTTTTGCATAGTGCCCATGGGGTCCCCTATGCAAAAAATAGCAAGTTTGGGTGGAGCATCGTTGTCATACAGTATCAGTTTGGTGGTGAAACTTTGCGAGCGGGTCCATGGGGCTACTACCCCTCCACTTGTAAATTTTCACCACCATAGGATGCCTGATGGGCGGGATGGTGTGTTGCTGCCCACTATTTTTTTGCATAGTGCCCAAGGGGTCCCCTATGCAAGAAATAGCGAGTTTGGGTGGGACATCACTTTCATATGATATCCGATAGAGGTGAAAATTTGGGAGTAGGTCCATTGGTCTCCTACCCCTCCACTCATAAAGTTTCACCCACGATCAGACACCAGATGGGCGGGACGGTGTGTTGCCACTAGCTATTTTTTGCATAACGCCCAAAGGGGTTCCCCGTGCAAAAAATAGTGGGTTTGGGTGGGGCATCATTATCATACGATGTCTGATGGTGGAACCACTTTGCAAGTGGGTCCATGGGGGCTCCTACCGCTCAACTCGCAAAGTTTCACCACTATCAGACACCGGATATACCTGTCCACCGGCATCACTTGCATTATTAGAGACATTGCCTTGCATGCCTATTCTATGACTTCATCCCTGATATTCTCGTATTTGGCTCCATTAGAGTTGTACAAGCTCTTCTTTAGCATTTCATCTAGTTGCATCTTGTCAAAGGCATGTGTATGTATTTTTACTGGTGGTGGGAGCGGCAGGGCCTCACGTATCAAATCCTCTATGATTAACACTTGCTCCATGGTGCCATCTGCTTTAGTCACTGTCCCGCTCTTGGTGGATTTGTCGTACGTCTTTATATACTCTGCACATAGTTATGTGTCTATGTTTTGGGGGAGAATCTGTGCCATCCACCCAAGCCACCTTCTCCAGCTTGTCTTTAACTTTTGCATCTTCTAGAATCTGGAGGCACTTCGAGCTATGGTATTGTAAAGCCACCTTTCCATGCACTGTGTGGATTTATTTGTTGATTATAGCGCCATGGAATGCTTGGGCGTATTGACCCAGGGAGCTCATTTTCGGGCATCATGTTGGTCTTTTCTTTTGGCTCACTAGGGATCTCGTTGCACTGGCTTGTGTGACCACGGGGGTCTCTACGGCTTTTGGGTCGGATGTTTCTGAGGTCGACATCTATACATGGAGAAAAAGATCAGCTGGTGGGGCATATGCCATGCCTTGTTTTTGTCTTTTCTTTTTCTTTTTCTCTTTTTCTCTTTTTCTCTTTTTTTCTTTTTCTCTTTTTTTCTTTTTTTCTTTTTTTCTTTTTCTCTTTTTCTCTTTTTTATTTTTTTTGATGGTAACAAGGTTAATTGTGATGGAAAGTGTGTTAGTGGTGTGAGTATTAAAAGACTAAGGTTATGTAGAAGGGTGAGAGAAGGGTGTGAGTGTGAATGGACTTAAGGTCCACTAGCTCACCTATCTAAAGGTGAAGCCATGAGGCATTTTGTATGAGAGCAAGGCCTAGTTGTATGTATAAACAACTTAATAAGCAAGATATTATTCTTGTACTTTTTGAGTCTCTCCTCTCCACATACTTGATCTAGCATGAGCACCATGTTTTCTCAACATGGTATCTAGAGCCTAGGTGATTTGAACCACTTGTGGTGTAGATTAGGTCAAAAATATCCATTTTTTCCTTATCTTTCTTGTGTGGAGCTCAACCCTCTTCCATTGGGGGCCTTCCAGCAGCCTGTAGAAGCCTTAACTCGCCGAGATTTCTTCAAGAAACTTGTAGAAGAGGCGTGGACATTCACATTCTTACTGCTAATTGCTGAAAATCTCCTCTCAACTCGGTGGCATTCCGATTGTAGCAAACCGGCGCAGTTCTGAGCTGCAGGCGTGGTCGTACATCGATTCACCCTCTACAGTGCATTATAGCATGCACAAGCTTAGGGCTTGTGTAGGCCCATGAGAGGAGGACCTACAGCTCTGATTTGAGCTCCAACAATGCAGCAACATGACGGCTACACGAAAAAAACCAAGCGCCACTTTCATCTTTCACTCTCAAGCTTTCCATTAAAGCTTGTTTTTGGGTTTTTCTTGCTCAATCATCACTCCCTTGCTTTAATCACTAAAATGGTGGTGTGAATGCTTAGTTGCTGAGTTCCTCTCTTGTTTTTGAAGAGTTCTTATTCATATGAGGTAGCCATAAACCTCATGCCCATCAAGCTTCAACATCAACATCAAGTTTTTTAAGCTTTCAAAGTGATTCAAAGTGTGCTTTTAAGCACTAATTGTGTTGTTTAACACTAATTAAGCTGTGAATCCAGCAAAGGGAGGTTATTTTTAAAGTGTTCTTAAACACTAATAGTGTTATTAACACTAATAGTGTTATTAAACACTAATGGTGAGTTAATCACCAAAATAAGTGTCATTTGACACTAAAAATGTGCTTTTTAGCACTAATTGTGTTTTATACACACTAATGGTGATATTAATCATCAACTAAAGTGTTACTCAACACTAAGGTGGTCTTAACCATTAAAAGAGGAGGTCATTTACATTAAGGAGGCTCTTCTTCATCAACATGGAGGCCGGGCACACACCATAAGTGCCACATTCAAGTCTTCATCGTCAAACCGTTTCCTCCAAAGAGAAATGGTGCAACCATGAACCAATTGTCTTCACCTCATGAGTCAAAGAGGTTGAAGAATTCTGGTTTTTTCATCATCAAACTCAGATTTTTGAGTGGTTTTAAAGTTGAACACATGTACACTAAGTGTTCATCTTCAATGTTTATGTGTTTTACTCTTGAGGCCCTTGTTTGTAAGAGGCATAGGCATGCCATAAGCCATATGTTCTCACTTTCCAAGCCCAAGCCATGTCATTCGGCTGCATATTCTGCATTTTCATCGTCTAAGATGAGTTGTAAGGTTGAGCATAGCATCCCTAAATGCTCTACCTTGTTGTTTGTCATGATTGTAAGCATCTTTTGGCATTGTTTTTGTAAGAGGCATTGGCAACATTATGAGCCATGCCCTCTCCTTCTTGATCCAAAGATGATAAACCTTATTTGTTTGAGTATTTACCTCAACCAATTACTCATTAAGCTTGTAACTTCAAACCCTAAACTTAACCAACATGCATAAAAGCTATTGTAATTGTGGAGTAGACACTACCCTTGACCAATGCATAAGGCAAGTGGTAAGACCCTTCCTTTCCCTTTCCCATTTAAATCTACCTCATTACTCATGGAGGAGATATATTATTCAAGGAAGCATAAAGCATGTTGGAGGACCATCTAAAAGCAAACCACTTAAGCAATGGTGGCAGCCTGCTTATGATCATTGTGTGAGAATGGTCAAGGTGGAAAGCATATGGTGGAAGAAATGGCATGTATGTCTCAAGCATGTCATCTACAAGAAGCCAAGCAAACATAAAGAGTGGGGTGCACCATCATTGAGGTGTACATCTTCATCGACAACAAATAAAGACTTAAATGGCAACAATGTATTAGCCTCTAAGGCTCTAGGAACACATTTGTAAATCCTAAATAATCACACCTATATTCCAAAACCTTGTACGCCTAATGTCATAAAGGCATCCTATGTCCAATACCACCCATTCCATTCTTTCATAGTTGGTATTGAGGGGGGGTATTAAAAGACTAAGGTTATGTAGAAGGGTGAGAGAAGGGTGTGAGTGTGAATGGACTTAAGGTCCACTAGCTCACCTATTTAAAGGTGAAGCCATGAGGCATTTTGTATGAGAGCAAGGCCTAGTTGTATGTATAAACAACTTAATAAGCAAGATATTATTCTTGTACTTTTTGAGTCTCTCCTCTCCACATACTTGATCTAGCATGAGCACCACGTTTTCTCAACAGTGAGCGGGGTATATAAGTTGTGATATGACAGGGTCCAATTCCCATGATTGGGTGAAGTACCATGAAAGTGCAGGTGTTAAGGCCGTGGAAGTGTAGGCCATGAAGGGTAATCCCATTGAGAATTAGTTTCGTGAGTTGGAATTCCGTGAGTTTTAGTTACATGAGATGGGATAAACCCATGAAGGTTAATTCCGTGAGTTTGCAGGTTTTTGGCTATTGTCGTGATCTAGTAGGTTTTTGGCTCCAACTGTGATTTAGCAAGTTTTTTGGCTGTGAATCATTTAGGTTTCGTTTTTGATAAATTTGATGAATGCATGTTTTGATTGAATCGTAGAGCGGGGTTCATGCAAGGATGATCACAAGGGAAAATCGATGGGGTTATGACATTGTTTTGACAATCAAAGACATTGTTCGACAAGCAAAGACATTGCTCAACAAAGGCATTCAATGATTACAATCAATGATTTGAACACATGAAAGAAAAGAAAACACAAAGGAAAGCCCCAATCTCCCACCTCAACCTGTATGTGTCGATTTGTACTCGAAGAATTGAGGAGGAAGGCGACGCAAGGAAGGGCTCGATTGTTGTGTTGTGCACATGATGACTGGCGAATGCAAAATGACAAAAAAGGAAGGAATTTTAATTTTATGGCATAGCCGTCGAACTAGGCGGTTGCCTTAATGAAGAATGCCACATGTCTTCTTACGATTGGTCCAAAAAAGTAACTGTTTCACGGCGTGAAGCATTTTGGACCAGTTCATGGGCGTGAAGCTTTTAAGACCAGTTCACGGCGTGAACCTCTTTGGACCATGTGTGTGCAAGATTGATACCCTATATTTCTCTTCATGCTCAGACACTCAACCATGCATTCAAAGAAGTGAGTGATACCCAGTTTTGCCTTGTATCCATTTTGTGACTAATGGATACCTTCATCTTTTTATTGCCATGGAAACCAAGGTGGTACTTTGGCACTTCTGGGGTAGGTATTGTTGTAGACGTTTTAACTCTGTGTGAGAGTGCCTAATTTTTCCCTCCACCCAACTAAACATTGTCTCTACTGAGTCTTGTGGATTGGGGCTTATATCAGTGTCCATTTGTTGCACCTTTTTTTTCCTCCTTTCAATGTCCTTGTCTAGCTCCTTGATCATCGAAGTGGTTTTACAGGTGTTGGTTTTGTTATATTTAACCCATGTTGTTCGGTTGGTTTCTTCTTGCACACCACTGCTTGTGCTCTCTTAGCATTGATTTTAGTTGGGAGTTGGGTCTGAATGCCTTTACTACCCTTTTCTTTGTATTCGGAGGTGTTTGCACAATGGTGTCCCACTGGGTGGAGTTTGGGCACCCATACTACTGTATTTCCTTGGTAATAACCTTGTGCCATCAGCAAGTCCTTTTCCAAACCCATTTCTTACTAATGCTTTGAGGAGTGTTGTTTTGGTTAGAGTACCGCCAACTTACCTATGAAGACCATTTCTATCCCTTGTCTCCATTTTGAACCCTTCTTGTTGGTTCCTTATATTGACACCCTTCTTATCCTTGTAGAGCTGATTTCCAAGTTGATTTTTAGGCACCCACTGTTGTGTACCCTATGACTTGGGTTGCTTTTTGCGTAGAAATTACGTAATTGATGCCTTTTTTGCTTCATGAGCTGATGTCACCGTGCTTGGTAATTCTATATCCTCAATCATGCCTGCTTCCCTTTGTTTATCAGGCTCCATAAGGGTACAAAAATGACATTGTTGCCCTCGTTTAGCAGTGCTGTCCTCTTCTCCCATTGGATATTACATTTGCTAGGCAAATCCAAGATCATCCTAGGATCATTTCCTCCTCCATGAAACCTGTAGGCATGACAAACACCTTCCCAACAACCAAGGAATTATTTCTGATGGTGGTAACATTAACACTTAAAAATCCCTCAAATTTCGTAGTTATCGAGTGCACATTGCGTACTTATGCATTGGTGGTTTCAAGGTGCGGTTTATCTAAGGCTACCCATGTCTCATATGAGATTAGGTTATGACTTGATCCCGTATCTATCCATGCAATGCTTGTTGCATGACATTCAACCATAGAGAGTCCCACCCTGAGTTGCGCTGGCTCAATGCTTAGTTCCTCTTTCATCTACTAGGAGAGTTAGTGAAGCCATGTTCACATGCAACATTCTCTTTTGGAGTATCTGTTTGGCTTTGGCCTCCCTTGCCTTAGCCTCTTCTTGAGCTTGCTAGATTTTTTCTTTTGCGAGATCCTTCCGTTGTTTAAAAGATGTTCTTGCGAGAGCATCTCTTGGGTCAGTGGTCCAAAATATTTTTTTAAGTTTTCTCCCATTGACATAACCCTCCATTTGTATGCCCTCAATTATCTCAATTCTAACTAACCCATGAGGTGTGATCTCGGACACTCGGAAGAGTCCTAGACCTCTATACTTGAGTTTCTTTTTTTCAGTGCTCCCTATACCATACATGAGGACAAGGTCCCCCATTTCCAGTTCTTTGTGTTTTAAGTTATTGTCAAACCAATGTTTTCTTCCTAGTTTTTTGCCATAAGTCCATGCGATGCAATTAGTTTGGTCTCATCAAGATTCTCTAAATCAATTAGCCTTTCAACTAATGCATTTTTCGTCAAACGTTCTTGCACTGCAATTCTCAAGCTTGGAACTAAGTATTCCACAGGCATTACTACCTCAACACCATGAGCTAGATGGAAGGGAGTATATCCCGTCGCTACCTTATATGATGTTCGGTATGCCCATAAGGCTGTTGTTAGCTTATGCTCCCAATCCGTTCGACTTGCTTCCAATGTTTTTGTCAAGATAGTACACAAATACTTTTTTGTACTCTCTGCTTGACCATTAGCATGTGGATAATAAGGTGATGATTTCTGGTGGACTACTAGGAATCTAGCACAAGTAAGTGATCAATCACCTCATTAATGAAATGTGAACCATGATCACTGACTAGCTGCAACAACAGGAAACCGAATCTCAAAATAATTTGCTCATATAAGAACTTTAATGTTGTTCGTGTATCCGTTCGCTCTTAGAGGCTCTGGCTTCTACCCATTTTGTGAAATAGTACGTGGCCACGATTACATATCAGGTTTGTGATGATGGATGCACCGCTGGACTAATAGGTCCAATAAAATCAATCCCCCATTTGTTGAAAGGTTGACTTACCAATAACATGGGTGAGTGGCATCCTGTCCCTTTATTGTGGGATAGCAAATTGCTGACATTCTTTACACTTTTTGACAAACTCTATGGCGTCCTTGAACAACATAGGCCACCATACTCCTTCTTAGAGCACCTTACAAACCCTAATCTCTCCAACAAAATGTCCTCCATCCCTGAATGTGCTTCATCCAATATTGTGAACGAACTCATCTTCTCTCACACATCTTCTTAGGACATTGTCCTTACCTAGCTTATATAGTTCTCTCGTAATTAATTGATAAGGTGCAGCAAGCTTAATAAGCCGGCGTATTTTATCTTTGTTCAAGGGTTGTTCTTGCAAATAACTATAAGCTAGATAATTGGATATTTCCTCGCTCCATTCGGGCACCATGTCTAGTTTGAACAAACAAGCATCAGGGAGGTCATCATCAGGGAGGTCATCATCATTAACACCAGTTGTTGGTTTCCCATTTGGAATTCTCAACATATGATCAGCCAACACATGTTGTGTCTCCTTTCTCACTGTAACTATGAAGTAAATTCCAATAGTAATAGCAACCAACATGTGATTCTTCGTCGCATGGTGCATGGCTTGTTCACCAAATATAATAAGGCTTAATGGTCCACGTAGAACATAAATTTGCTAGCCAATAGGTGATTTCAGTACTTCTTGACTACATAAACCATGGCCAACCCTTCTCGCTCTATGGTAGTGTAATTCACCTCTGCATCATTCAATTAGCGACGAGCAAAGCAAACTAGGTAGTCCAATTTGAACTCACCAGGCTGTGCTAATACGCATCCAATAGCAAAGTTTGATGCATCGACATGCACATGAAATATAAGGTCCCAATTATATGGTCTCAGAATTGGCACGCTAGCCAATGCTTACTTCAATCTATCGTATGCTTCCTTGCATTCCTCAGTCCATTCAAAGACAATGAGCAGTTTGTATAATGGCCTAGAGATTTCAGCATAGAAGATTATGAAGTGGCGGCGGTAATACCCAACATGGCCCATAAATCTTTACACACCTTTGTAATTATTGGGTGGTGGCAGTTCCAAGATCAACTTGACCTTGCTGTCATCTGTGGATATACCATTCTTAGACATAATGTGTCCCAATATCACACCATGTTTGTCCCAATATCACACCATGTTTGACCCAAAATCGGTTTTTTAAAGGGTTTAGGGATATAGGATATAATCAACATCACTCAAACACCTTCCTTAATCAAGCTGGATGGTCTATCCATCGAGAGTGTACACACAGATCATCAATGAATACCTCTAACCACTTCTGCAAGTAGTCTTTGAAGGTTGTGCACATTAATCGCTTGGAATGTTGCTGGGGCATTGGTGAGACCGAAAGGCATGACTTTGTAAGCAAACTTCCCCCCCACATCATATTGAAGGCTATCTTATGCTGGTCTTTTGGTGCTATAGACACCTGATTGTAGCCTGAAAATCCGTCCAAGAAGCTGTAAGCTTCTTCACCAGCTACTCTCTCCAAAACGTGTTTCGTATAGGGCAATGGATAATGGACTTTCCTAGTAGCTGCGTTTTTTACCTTTTTAAGATTGACACATACCCTAAGTTTCCCATTCTTCATTTTAGCAATTCAGTCATCCTTAGCATCTGAATCCTGCATTTGTCTCATAGTCTTGTAGTTAGCGTTGCGCATCTTGAAGTTGTTGGGATCAAATAAATTTGTTGTTCCAGAGCAGCCTCAGGTAAAGGAGTATCGATGTTGGAATTATGTTGCAAACGAATTGTCACTTGATGACAGCATATGAGTGGAGACTTTGGATGAGGTGCTCCTTGTTTGTTAATTTCCTTCAAATAAAGGAGAGAGAGAGAGATTGAAAGATACTTTACTTCTCTCTCCTTCAAATAAAGGAGAGAGAGAGAGATTGAAAGATACTTTACTTCTCTCCTCAAAGAAAGAAATGTATACTTCCTTGAGATTTTTTTAAAAAGAATATATATATATATACATATTTCTTTCAAAAAAAAATATAGGTTGTTGCTTCCAAACGCCGGCTGCTCCGTTTCTTTGTCTTCTGTTGATGAAGCAATGGTTGCACTCCTGGGCCGCAACTAACGTGAAAGAGACTTGGGCTGCACTCTTGGGCGGCTATTTGATGAAGCGCCGGCTTGCGTGTCTTCTTGATGTCACACGTTGTTATTGCTACCTTCACACTCTATCCTCTCGTTTATATTTTGTTGACACTGCTGTTGATACTCTCCTTCGAACTATTGCCCGTGCTATGTGGTAATTTGTTGTATCTATTGTACCGTTTCTTGGCAATTGTTGGTGCTGCTGGTGTGCACTGCTGATCACAGAGATGCTGTGTGTACAGCACGATTATCAACGCCCTCTCATGGTTGTTGATGGCTCTGTGTTGTTGCCATCTGTGACGTGGGGCTCTGCAGACATTACTCATAATTACCCCAAAGCTTTAAAGGCCCTCAAAACCATAAACCATAAGCGGCTATAAAAATGTTTATATATATATATATATATATATATATACTTCTTGAAAATAATTCAAGCATTTTGAAATTCTGAAGCTCTTGACATGATGCACTGCTACGTCCTTTTCCCTTCTCTCTTGCTTTGGACGACTCCACCAGGGTGCTCTGATACCGATGCTGTCAATAATCCCCCATAACCATAGCTTCATGCTTTTCAAATAAACAAGAAGAAGATAAATAAAGTTGACAAGAAAAGAGTAAGTTCAATCTCCACCCATGCATGAGTGAGCACTATTCCTCATACACGTATTTATGTATTAGCTAAAAAGTGTTAAATTTACAACAATGTGATGAGCTATAGTGGATCAAATGCTAGAATCAATATCATTAGAAAAGAGATTAGATAATAATTAAGACATGATTAGTGAGCAATTAACTGATAGCTTAATGTAGGCATGGATAATCAAAAACCAGTAAATTTTTATTAGGCCAATGCCTCAATTTATAGAGTTTACATCCAAGCATCCAATCCCACTCATTTCTCCTTGATTCACTCCACCTCTTTTGCTTGATTCTCTCCACCTCTCCCAGAATATCTCCACACCTCCTAAATCTCCTCATGCTACCCTTTATTCTCTCCTCCCAATAGATACTTTTCACCTATTCACAGGTTCTGTCACATTTACAGATTCTCTTTTACAGCCTCGCACACACCCTATTCACTTATATATTTCAACAGCCTCTTACTAAGGGCTTGTTCTCGCACACACCCTATTCACTTGTATATTTCAACACCTCCCCTCAAGTGAATACTCCTAGTAGCACACCTGGACCCTATACTAAGTTTCCTTCTTATTTGATAGTCCGCGACTAGTGCCTCAAGTCCCTAAACTCATAGTCCTTGAAACTCTCTCTCTCTATGTGTCCAAGGCTACTACAAGTGCCCGTGACCTTGACAAAAGTGCTCACACATACATCTACCACATGGCCTACATCATCGGTGGCTCATAGGTGGTTTTACTCTGTTGGGGCAGGTTACATTAGGTTGTGGAGTTTCACTCTCTCTCTCTCTCAGAAAAGATGATCTGACTCCACTTCCTTATTAGGAGCCTCCATGAAGTTTGTTGATGTCGTTCCTTCTCCACTGGGTTTGCTGTAGTAGCAGTCTCTTGCCATGTGTCCTGGCTTTCCACAGTTGTGGCAAGTGAGGGTCCTTCCTCCTACTCTGCCTCTTCCTCGTCCTCGTCTTCGTCCTCGAGAGAATCCTCCTCAGGTGATTGAAGAATGTTTTCTTCTCCTGCTGTTGAGTCCAGCCATTTCTTCTCTTTGTCTCTGGTCTCTTGCTCTAGTAGATCTCCTTCTATCTTGTGCAGCTTCAATTCAGGTACATTCTTTAGTGTTGCTACAATGTTTTCATATTCACCTTTGTCCACACTCTTCAGAAGCACTGCTAGTGCCTCATCATCTTCTACCTTTTTGCCAATTGTTGCCTAGTGCTTTTATATTTGTTCAAGTGTGTGATTAAAGGTTCACTTTCCTGCATATCCAATTTGTAGAATTGCATTAACAGATTTATCTTTGAATTTTTAGCTTGTGTGCCAAATAATTTATTGAGTTCATCCCATGCATCTTTTGCCCATTATATCCCTGTGATGTGATGAATGATTTCATCATTAAAACTGAGTGCAATAAGTCCCAATGCTTTCTCATTCCTGCTCTTCCACTCATTTTTCCCTCTCACCTCTGGGCATTCATCTCTTCCCTCAACTAGCCCCCACAGATTTTTCCTCATGAGCAGAAACATAGTTTTTGTCTACCATGTGTAAAACTGTTCCCCATTAAATTTGGCTATCTCTTGTGCCATAGTCATGATGATGTGAAGGGGGTCTTACCTCTTGATCCAATTCCAAGATTCAAGGGTAGTGTCTACCATGTGTAAAACTGTTCCCCATTAAATTTGGCTATCTCTTGTGCCATAGTCATGATGATGTGAAGGGGGTCTTACCTCTTTATCTAATTTCAAGATTCAAGGGTAGTGTCTACCCTTTTACAACTCAATCTGGTATTTAGGTGATGATTACAACAGATTTATTAGCATAAAATTACAAGAAATTACATTAAACCAAGGGTAACAAATTTGTACGGAATGGTTGGAGTACCAGACCATCTCCGAATTGCAATTTGAAGTTATAGGGATCTGTATCAGATATCCAATGGTTAATTTGAACCCTCAATTGTACCAAAAAATAGTGTGATTAGTGTTGATTAATCATTGATTAGCAAATTAATCCTTTGTTTTGTGTTCAAAAAAGAGAGTATGTGGACAGATCTAAGGCCTTAGAGTTCAAATGAGCTCAAATCCTTTCAAGTCCATCAATAGCAATCAGTCTAGTAGAGGATTAAGCCAAGAAACACAAGATTTGACCAAACATTGAATGCTTAATCTTTGTTTTACCAAAGTCACCTGCAGATTTGATGAAGAGCTTGGATCTCACTATAGACTTAATCAAATCAAAAATTGTCTTCACCAACTTATAGAGCACCCTTGAAAACCTCTACGGCTAAGAGGAATTAGAACCATTGCATCTGGAGCAGCAAAAATCTCAAATCCTTCTTTTTAAAAAAAGGGCGCTAGAAAATTAGCAAAAATCTACAGTTATACACGGCGGTTTGGTAAATTTTTTTGAATGGGCTTATGCCTTGAGAGTATGAATATGTATGGCTAAGAGCTTGGAGGCTATTGTTAAGCCTGGAGGGAGATCAAGCCCCTCCACTAGCTGGGGGTACAGAGAGCTTGTTGAAAAAGAGGTAAAAATCTTAATTATTAACTAATCCTAATTAGCCAGGTGATTAGCAAGATAATGGGCTCATAAATTGATGGATTCTAGGCTAGGCTCTGATATCATGTTAAATTTGCAGCAATGTGATGAGCTATGATGGATCAAATGCTAGAATTAACATCATTAAAAAAGAGATTAGATGATAATTAAGATGTGATTAGTGAGCAATTAACTAATAGCCTAATGTAGGCATGGATAATAAAAAACCAGCAAATTCTCATTAAGCCAATGTCTCAATTTATAGAGTTTACATCTAAGCATCCAATCCCACTGATTTCTCCTTGATTTACTCCACCTCTTTTTCTTGATTCTCTCCACCTCTCCCAAAATATCTCCACACCTTCTAAATCTCCTCATGCTACCCTTTATTCTCTCCCAGTAGATACTTCTCACCTTTTACAGATTCTCTTTTACAACCTCTTGCTAAGGGCTTGTTCCCGCACACATCCTATTCACTTGTATATTTCAACAAAAGGCAAGTGCTCATCACAAATATAGCTTGATACATTCTACTTTGGGCCATTAATATCAAAAAGTAACTTGGTCCCCAAGCTAGTATATTTACATTAAAATTGTAGCAGTTTAATTAAATGAAACTATGGGCGGGCGATGATCGTTGCACATCAAAATACGACATCGCGCACTGGCCAAAATCCATCCCACGCTACTCCGTGTACCGATCTCCCCACCAAAAACACAAGACACATTAAATCTTACTTATTCACCCAACATGTTGCGACCACTGCTCCATGCTCTCGCACGTAGCCAGTCACGACCATGTGGCAAATGAGCGTACGATAAATATCACATAAAATAATTCCATAATTAATTCCATATTTCTCATTTCCATGATAGTCTGATAGTCCTGAAACTTTACGAGTGGGTCCATAGGGCTCCTACTCCTCTGCTCACAAAGTTTCACAACCATCGAACACCGGATGGGTGGGACAGTGTGCTGCCTCCCGCGTTTTTTTGCATAGTGCCCAAGGGGTACCCTATGCAAAAAATAGCAATTTTGGGTGGGGTATCACTATCATATGGCATTCTAAGGTGATGAAACTTTGCAAGAAGGTCCATGGGGATTCTACGCCTTCACTCCCAAAGTTTCACCACCATCGAACGCCGGATGGGCGGAACAATGTGTTGCCACCCACTATTTTTTGCATTGTGCCCAAGGGGTCCCTTATGCAAAAAATAGCGGGTTTGGGCGGAGCATCATCATCATATGGTGTTTGATGGTGGTGAAACTTTGTAAGCAAGTCCAACCAACTCCTAACCCTTTGCTTGCAAAGTTTCATCGCCATCGAACATCGGATGGGCGGGACGGTGTGTTGCCACCAGCTACTTTTTTGCATAGTGCTCAATGGGTTCCCTATACAAAAAATACAAGGTTTCGGTGGGGCATCACTATCTTATGGTGTACGATGGTGCTAAGACTTAATGAGCGGTCGTCGATGGGGCTGCTACCTGTTTACTCGCAAAGTGCCCATGGGACATCGGATGGGTAGGACAGTGTGTTGCCACTTGCTATTCTTTCGCATAGTGCCATGGGGTCCCCTATGTAAAAATATGACGTTTGGGAGAGGCATCATCATCATACGATGTCCGATGGTGGTGAAACTTTGCAAGCAGTTCCATGGGATACTACCCCCCCTCTTGCAAAGTTTCACCACCATCGGGATGGGTCGGTGTGTTGCCACTCGCTATTTTTCTCAGGGGGGTCACTCATGAATGTGTAAGCGTAGCACACGTGGGTTCAATAGAAGGGGTTTTTTTAATTCCTTTTTTAACAAAAATTTTACATACATAAGGGGGTATTTACAGATAAGGGCATGTTTTATTCACAAGAAATTTTTAGATAAGGGGTTTTTACATAAGGCCTTGAATGCACGTGATATAGAGAGTTTACATATAGTGAACCCCCCAAGCTATTTTTTCGCATGGTGCCGAAGGGGTCCCCTATGCAAAAAATAGCAGGTTTCGGTTGGGCATCGTTATCATACGGTGTCGATGGTGGTGAAACTTTGCAAATAGATCCATGGGACTGCTACCCCGCCACTCATAAAGTTTCACCACCATCAGACACCAGACAGTGTGCGATTGTGGTGAAACTTTGGGAGTGGGTCCACGGGAATCCTACCCCTCCACTCGCAAAGTTTCACCACCATCGAATGCCAGATGGGCGGGACGGTGTGTTGCCACCCGCTATTTTCCGCAAGGGGTTCCCTATTAAAAAAATAACGAGTTTGGGTGGGGCATCATAACCATACGGTGTCTGATGGTGGTAAAATTTTGTGATTGGATCCATGGAGCTCCTACCCCTCCACTCACAAAGTTTCACCAGCGTCGGACTCCAGATGAGCAGAACCGTGTGTTGCCACCCACTATTTTTTTGCATAGTGCCCAAGGGCTTCCCCTATGCAAAAAATAGCGGGTTTCAGTGGGGCATCATTATCATACAGTGTCCAATGGTGGTGAAACTTTCCAAGCCATACATGGGACAGCTACCCCTCCACTCACAAAGTTTCACCATCATACGCTGGATGGGTGTGGGACTATGTGTTGCCACCCGCAATCTTTCGTACAGCGCCCAAGGGGTCCGCTATGCAAAAATAGTGGGTTTGGGTGTGGCATCATTATCATACGGTGTTTGATGGTGGTGGTTAAATTTTTGTAAGATGGTCTGTGGGACTCCTACCCCTACACTCATAGAGTTTCACCACCATCTGACGTCAGATGGCTAGGACGGTGTGTTGCCACCCGTGCAATTCTTTCACATAGTCCACAAGCGGTCCCCTATGGAAAAATACCAGGTTTGGGTGGGGCATCATCATCATATGGTGTCTAATGGTGGTGAAACTTTGTGAGTGGGTCCATGGGGCTACTACCCCTTCTCTTGCAAAGTTTTACCACCATAGGATGTCGGATGGGTTGGACGGTGTGTTGCCACCCATTATTTTTTTGCATAGTGCCCAAGGGGTCCCCTATGCAAAAAATAGCAGGTTTGGATGGGGCATCGTCGTCAAACGGTGTCAATGGTGGTGAAAATTTACGAGAAAGTCCATGGGTCTACTACCCCCTACTTGCAAAGTTTCACCACCATTGGACACCAGATGGGCGGGATGGTGTGTTGCTATCCGCTATTTTGTTGCATAGTGCGCCCAAGGAGTCCCCTATGCAAGAAATAGCAAGTTTGGGTCGTGCATCATTGTCATACGGTGTCTGATGGTGGTGAAAATTTGGGCGAGGGTCCTTGGGGCTTCTACCCCTCCACTCGCATTGCAGAGTTTCAGCATGATCGGACACGGCATGGGTGGGACATTGTGTTCACATCCACTAATTTTCGCATAGTGCCCAAGGGGTTCCCCGTGCAAAAATTAGCGGATTTGGGTTGGGCATAATTATCAGACATTGTCTGAT
Organism: Cibotium barometz; assembly: GCF_041138505.1. Taxonomy (NCBI): domain Eukaryota; kingdom Viridiplantae; phylum Streptophyta; class Polypodiopsida; order Cyatheales; family Cibotiaceae; genus Cibotium; species Cibotium barometz. The sequence goes on from NC_141067.1 coordinate 17,516,167, forward strand.
GGTTGTGAAACTTAGCGAGCAGGTCCATAGGGATCCTACCCATCCACTCACAAAGTTTCAACACCATCATGCACCAGATAGATGAGACAGTGTGTTGCATCCTCTAGTTTTTTGCATAGTGCCTAAGGGGGTCCCCTATGCAAGAAATAACAAGTTTGGGTGGGACATCATTGTCATCATATGATTTACGATGGTGGTGAAACTTTGGGAGTGAGTCCATGGGGCTTCTAACCCTCCACTCGCAAAGTTTCACCACCATTGCCGGATGGGCGGGACGATGTGTTGCCACCCGCTATTTTCTAGATAGCACCTAGGGGATTCCCTGTGCAAAAAATAGCGGGTTTGGGTGGGGCATCACTATCATATGGTGTCTGATGGTGCTTAAACTTTGGAAATGAATCCATGAAGCTCCTACCCCTCCACTAGAAAAGTGTCACCACTATTGGATACTGGATGGGGGGGAGGCTGTGTGGCCACCCGCCTCTTTCGCATAGTGCCCAAGCGGTCACCTATGCAAAAAAATAGCGGGATTGGGTGGGGCATCATTATCATACAATGTCCAAAGGTGGTGAAACTTTATAAATGGTCCATGGGGCTACTATCCCTTCATTGGCAAAGTTTCACCACCATCACACACCGAATGGCCGAGACAGTGTGTTGCCACCCCTTATCTTTCGCATAGTGCCCAAGGGGTCCCCTATGCAAAAATAGCGTTATTGGGTGGCGCATCATTATCATACAGTGCCCGAAGGTGGTGAAACTTTGTGAGCCAGTCCATGGGGCTCCTACCCTTATGCTCACAATGTTTCACCACTATCAGACGCCAGATAGGGAGGACGGTGTGTGGCCACCTCCGCTATTTTTTTGCATAGTGCCCAAGGGGTCCTGTATTGCAAAGAATAGCGGGTTGGGGTGGGGCATCATTATCATATGGTGTCCGATGGTTGTGAAACTTTGTGAGCAGGTCCATGGAACTACTACTCTTCTGCGCACAAAGTTTCACCACCATCAACGCCGGATGGGTGGGGCGGTGTGGTACCACCCACTATTTTTTGCATAGTGCCCAAGGGGTCGCCTATGCAAAAAATAGTGGGTTTGGGGCGGTGTGGTACCACCCACTATTTTTTGCATAGTGCCCAAGGGGTCGCCTATGCAAAAAATAACAGGTTTGGGTGGGGAATTATTATCATACAGCGTTCGACGGTGCTGAAACTCTAGGAGTCGATCCGTAGGGATTCTACCCCCTTTCTCGTAGAGTTTTAGCACCATCCGCCGACGTCCGATGGGTGGGACGGTGTGATGCTATCCGCTATTTTTTGCATAGTACCCAAGGGGTCTGATATGAAAAAAAATAGCGGGTTTGGGTGGTGTATCACTACCATATGGCGTCCAATGGTGATGAAACTTTGCAAGAGATTCCGTGGGTATTCTACCCCTTCACTCCAAAAATTTCACCACCATTGGACGCCAGATGGGCGGAACAGTGTGTTGCCACCCGCTATTTTTCTGCATAGTGCCCAAGGGGTCCCTTAAGCAAAAAATAACGGGTTTGGGTGGGGAATCCTTATCATACGTGATGGGTGGGATGGTGTGATTCCACTCGCTATTCTCTCGCATAGTGCAGAAGGGGTTCCCTATGGAAAAAGTAGCGGGTTTGGGTGGGGCATCATTATCATACAGTGTTAATGGTGGCAAAATTTTGTGAGCAGGTCAATGGGGATGCTACCCTTCCACTCGCAAAGTTTCACGACCATCGGACACCAGATGTGTGGGACGGTGTGTTGCCACCCGCTATTGTTTTGCATAGTGCTGCCCAAGGGGTCCCCTATGCAAGAAGAAGCAAGTTTGGGTGTGTAAGTTTCCTCCCCAAGCCCTCAAGATGTCCAGCATCTTCCCCTGTAATCAATTCCCTCTTCAGAAATATAAAAGATTTTGTTTCAACCAGTTTTGGCCTAGAGAGAGAAAATATTCTAGAGAGATAATATTCAGATATTAAATATTTTTGGATAGAAAAAATTCTCATCTTATTAAAATAAGTTCCCCTGAAATAGAAGTTCAGAAAGATTTTCAGAAGGTGCATTAGAAATTGAATATAATCTGTTCAAGAGGCATTATCCTGGGGGTGAAGATTTTTTCGAAATTTTAAATTAAGGTTCCTATGGACCAATAAGATTCATCCAAATGTAGGGAGGAGATAAATAGAAGAATAAAAGAAAAATCCCCCAAAAATGAGTAAATACTCACATAAGATGAAGAGTTGACTAAGGACAAGGTTAATAGTTAAAAAAGAGAGATATTTAGGTGAAATGATGCATTTTTGACACCTCTGCATGGGGGAGTTCCCCTCATGAAGGAGGCGCCTATTTCACATGCTTGAATGATTTTTAAACTCCCAAATAATGGGATATTTTTATCTCTCCTCTCTCCTATTTCAGTTAGATCCAAAAAGTGACCAAAACTGACCTAAAAATGGTCAAAAATTAACCAAACTAATCTGGAAAATTCTAGAATCAGTTGGCTTGGTTAGAAGCTCACTTTTTCCTATAAATAGAAGCCCTCCCCTTTGTTGAAACTTAATAGTGTTATGCACTGTTACCCTGCCTCTCCCAAGTGCCAAAAACAGTGAATTAAATTCATAATTCATTAGTTTTTGACCTTCCCTCTTCCAAAAGGCCACTCTTGTCTCAAACAAGAGTTGAACCCTCAAACCATCAAGCCAAAGGAAAGCTCTGAGATTCATTAGTAAGTTGGAGATTCTTCTCTTTTTTATTCAATTCATGGTTTTTTATGATTCTTGTCTTCCCTATCTTGCAAATGCTGTTATGCCTCATTGTAAAAGGCATTCCCCTCTCTTCTCTAGTAAATCAACCCGTCTTTATCCTAGCTAAGTGATAATTGATAGAATTAAACTTTTTATAATGTTTTCTCTTGTATAAGTGAATTTTGATTAGTATAGATTACTTTGAATCAATTAGAGTTAATTTTTATGACAAAATCAAGTAGGGAAAATTAAAAAATGGTCAGCCATACAATGGAGGTTATGGTGAAATTTTTAGAAATAAGAATTATCTTTATTATGCTAAAAGAGTAATTCCTATCAATTCTATACTCTAAGAGTGTCATTTTCATGCATAGAAAATGCATATGGATTATTATTATTTTACACTCTGTACAGAGTCATGCAGAAACAGGTGGATGAGGAGATAGCTGCAGAAGCAGTTAGAAACTATGACAAGGATACACATCAGACCTACATCAAAGGGGTCACAATTCCAGTATCAAAGGAAAGTCTGAAGCAACACTTAGGGCTACCAGACAAGTTAGGAGGGAAGAGCTGGACACCAGAAATGGTTGTCTAGTATCTAGGCAAAACTGAAGAAGAGGTAGCAAAAAGGAAAAAGGGAGCCCAGGGAGTGCCCACCTAGAGCCTGAACAAACACCAGAGGCTGATGAAGTTTGTAGCTCAAGCACTCTGCCTCAAAAAGGATGACAAGTATCTCTCAGAGCAGGTATTCATGGAGGCAGTGAGGGTTTTTGAGGGTGGCCAGTGCGACTTGGCCATGATGCTAGAAAAGACCACGACCACTCATATGGCTGCATTGAAAGAGAAAGGGCAAAAACTATATACCCGTGCACACATCTGGCAAGAGCTGTACGAGCAAATGGCGAAGGGCTCTAAGGGGAAGAAAAGGCTCAGCGAAACGTTGATTTTCAGGGATTCAAAAAAAGCCAGGATAGAAGGCCAACCATCAGGGCAGGAGACCAGCCAGGAAGAGCCCAGCTCCTCCCAGACACCAAAGAAGGGGGCCCTGGAACTAATGCACAGCTTTAGGAAGGGGGAAGCCAACCAGTCTGGGGTCAGCTGAAGATAAACTTAAAGGTCTACTGGACACATTGGTGAAGCCTGCCTCAACCCCCCGGTAAATAATCAGCGCGATTCCAACACTTCAGGAGCTCAAGTGTTCTTCCTGAGCCTCAGGGCCCATCAGAAAACCAGCAACCAGCTAGCCAAAGCACCCTACCAACAACATCTGCTCAAACTAGCACAGTGATGTTGGAGAGGGTTTGGGAAGAACAACAAAGAAGTTTAGAACTGCCATTAGCCACCATAAGGATGAAGGCCTTAGAACCATCGGTAGGCTTGCCATTCCCAACTATGCCAGTACTATCTATTCGGGACGAGGCAAGACCTCACTATCAACTGGAGGCCAACCTCAGGGCAACAATGATAGCCATAAACACAATGGCTCTTCAGATGAAGCATGAAAAGGCCAGTCTGGATATGGATGTTCAATGGCTGGCAGAAAAACTTCTGAAGGCAAGAATAGAAGTGAATCGACCTGCTTATGGCTCCTAGCTAGCCACTGCTTACTGGTGCACTCAACTGGCTAGGGTTAGAGTCAGAAGAAATCCTTCTATGGTGGAGAACACGAAGGATGGGAAACGCCGATGCCAACGACTGCACCTGTTTGAGTAAATGAGAGCACCAGAGATCTCCAAAATTCAGAAGCCCAGTGTGACAGTGCAGTGGAGCAAGCTGAGGACTTAGAAAGGGAGAGGGGAGAGCCGTATGATCAGCAATTGATTCAGGGGCTCCACCCAGACCATGAGCAGAACTTAATGAAAATCATATCTCAGTCTAGAGCCAACTGGGGGAGAAGAAATTGACAATCAGCTCAGTTCAAGAAAAGGGAGAAGAGTGTTAAGGGTGAAAAAGTATAAGTCGCCCAACGGCCAGCAGAATAACTAATCAAGATCAAGAATCAGTTACAGTCAGGCAAGATGGGGATGGTGAGCTGAGGAGCTGGATATAAAAGGAAAGAGAATCAAAGAATGAAGGCGCGGAAGCCCTATTGCACAAGAAAGCAAGTGTAATCCCATGTGTGTAGTGGGGGTGTGTGAGTTTGGTGGCCATGGTGCGCCACTGTAATTACTTGCTGAATTAGGCACTGATATCTTTATATAAGTTATCTGGTTGGTCTGGGTAAGTGTCTGTCTGGTCTCTAGGCTGGTATAGCCAGGGAGCTATTACCAGGGCTGGCTAACTCAGAGCTCCTCAGTCTAGTTCAGTGAAGACTGAAGAAGCAAGTTCAACACATACGCATGGGTGTCCTAAGCACCGCGAGCCCGTGCATCGCCTGGTCAGAACCCTCCAGGATCCTCCTTAGGTGTCCTGCCACTTCACTCAGGGGGACTGCTTGGTCGGCCCTCACCCATCGTACCGGAAGCACACCATTTTACACCATACCCAGGCTGGTCAAGACGTGGGCAGGTTTTTGCCACATGAGCCGTCCTTTGAACACTCCCCGTCAGCTGTTGCAACCAAACTTCCCTTAGAAAAAACACATATACCAAATGCTCCCTCCACCAGCATTCTGGCGTAAGACAGTCCTTTAAGAAAATAGGGTTTCTATGCAAGTTTTCAGTTTTAATTTTCTTTTGAATACAATGGATATATCTTAACTTCGTATCCCAAGACTTCTAGATCATAGGTCTGGATTCCCAAGCGGAATTCCTCAAATTCTGTAATCTTGATCCTTTGATCAAAAATCAAAGATCTCAACTTAGTTTCAGATTTGGTGGGTGATTTGAGTGCAGATTACTGAACTGGTCACATCGTCTATTCTTCAAACTGACGAAGGAGTTATGTCTTGGTCATAGTCTGATTCAGGTTTTTAGAGACTGGAAAGGTTCTCTCTGAATTATCTTTATCGAAGGGTAATATTTCAATTACTACTTTACTGAATTTCATTCATTGAGTATTTACTTAACTGAATTCAAAACTAATCAATGAATTCCTCAGAGGGATAAATTAATCATTTAACTAAAATTCTGACTTCGATAGATTTTCTCAATTTTCTCATTATCATCCTAGAGAATATGAAACAATAAAATTATCTTTCCCAGAGTATTTACTTAAATTCATTTACCCATATTCATGGGATTTAACAAGTATTAAAGAGAACTCTTGTTTTGATTAAAAAAAATTTTGTATGCATCTATTTATGCATAAAATCCATTTTCTATGGAAATAACACTTTTATATAAAAGAAAATCCTTTTATGCATAAAAATCAATATTAGTGAAAGTAACACTTTTACAATTAAAAAATTTCTTTTATGCATAAAAATCAATATTAGTGAAAGCAACACTTTTACAATAAAAATTTTATTTTATGCATCATTTTACGCATAAAAATCAATATTAGTAAAAGTAACACATTTACAATAAAAATTTTCTTTTATGCATCATTTTATGCATACAAATCAATAATGATGAAAGAAACACTTTTAGAAAAAAAAATGTTCTTTTATGCATCTATTTATGCATAAAAATCCATTTTGATGAAAGTAACACTTTTAGAATAAAAAAATGCTTTTATGCATACAAATCAATAATGATAGTAACAGTTTTAGAATAAAACATATTCTTTTATACATCATTTTATGCATACAGATCAATAATGATCGTAACACTTTTAGAATAAAAAATATTCTTTTATGCATCATTTTATGCATACAAATCAATAATGATGAAAGTAACACTTTTAGAATAAAAAATATTCTTTTATGCATACAAATCAATAATGATGAAAGTAACACTTTTATAATTAAAAAAATATTCTTTTATGCATCTATCTATGCATAAAAATCCATTTTGATGAAATTAACACTTTTGTAATAAAAAACATAATCAATATGCATCTTTCTATGCATAGAATTTAATTCTAATGAAAATCACTCTTTTATAATAAAAATAATATTCAATATGCATCTTTCTAAGCATAGAACTTAATTCTATTGAAAATCACTCTTTTATAATAATAAAAATAATCAATATGCATCTTTCTATGCATAGAACTTAATTCTATTGAAAATCACTCTTTTATAATAATAAAATAATCAATATGCATCTTTCTATGCATAGAACTTAATTCTATTGAAAATCACTCTTTTATATTAAAAAATAATCAGTATGCATCTTTCTATGCATAGAACTTATTGAAAATCGCTCTTTTATAATTTAAAAAAATAATCAATATGCAACTTTCTATGCATAGAACTTAATTCAATTGAAAATCACTCTTTGATAAATAAAAAAATAATCAATATGCATCTTTCTATGCATAGAACTGAATTCTATTGAAAATCACTCTTTTATAATTAAAACAATAATAAATATGCATCTTTCTATGCATAGAACTTAATTCTATTGAAAATCACTCTTTTATAATAAAAATAATAATCAATATGCATCTTTCTAGAACTTAATTCTATTGAAAATCACTCTTTTATAATAAAAATAATCAATATGCATCTTTCAATGCATGAATGAAAATGACACTTTTAGAATACATAAACGATGGGGATTACTCTTTTTGATTAATAAAAGATGAAATTTATTTCATAAATTTTAAGAAAATTTTGCCATAACCTCCTTTGTATGGCTGACCATTTTTCAAATTTTCTAACCTTAATCTACTTAGGAATTATCCCCAATTGGTTTAAAGCATTCTAAACTAATCAATTTTCACTTTTAAGAGAGAAACAATATGAAAAGTTTAATTCCAACAATCAAATCACTTAGCTAGGATAAAGAAGGGCTGATTTTAAGATTGAGAGAGGGGGAAAGCCTTTCCAACAAGGCATAGAATCAAATTATCATTTCAAACAAAACAAAAATTAGAAAACCATTAAAAGAGTAAAGAAAAATATAAGATTTCTAACTTACATGAATTCTGGGAGCTTTCCTTTGGCTTGATGGTTTGAGGGATCAACTCTTGTTTGTAACAAGAGTGGCCCCACCAAATCTTTAGAAGAGGGATTGGTCAAAAACTAGTGAATTATTAAGAAATTCACAGTTCTTGGCTCTTGGGAGGAGTAGAGTAATAGTGCATAAAACACTATTAAGCTTCAACAAAGGGGGAGGCTTCTATTTATAGGAAAAAGTGAGCTCCTAACTGTGAGGTGAAAAAAAGAAGAAAGAACCTGCCTCTATAGCCCTTCCACCTCGCAAACTTGGAATAACACACACGAACGGGGCACCACCAGCCACCGGCTGGAACAATTTTCACACTTCACCACCCAACCCACGCCAGACAGACAGCCCAAAACAGGGGCACCGTACTCAAAGCAAACACCCAGCAATATATTCCAGATCAAAACATTTCATACAAGCTTCTCCCGACACAGAAGCTTTACTCACACAACTCACAAACACAACACTCAGGCCTGTCAGCCGAGGATACACCACATCCCCGATCACCACATAACCCACTCGCCTGCCTGCTGTACCAAACACACCAGAATGAACCCGGCCACTCTCGCTCCAGAAGGCGCCCACACCAGCTAACCCTCGAGTCCTCTCTGACCCATCACTTCTGCATGTGTCGTCAGCAGCAGCTACACCATCATCTCTCTCTCACTCTCTGTCTCTGTGCTGATCCTCTGTCAGCTTCACCCAAACCCAGGCAGCTTATCTGCCTTGCTACCGGCCCACCACCAAGCAGCAACCAACCATTCTCTCTGCGCCTGACTCGGCACCCTGCTCTGTCCACAACCCTGTCTCACCTACGGGCCCACACCAGCCTCGTAGATCACGTGCAGCTTATTTGCACCCCCAACTTGTCCACAGCCACAAGCCCACTTCTCTTCTTCTCTCACCACGCCTCTGCAATGCGGCCCACTAGCTTGCACCTTGCCCTCAGCAGCTCCCACACACGGCTGCAACTCTTTCTAGTCCCTTCACTCTGTCCTGCGGCTCTTTCCAACCGGCGCCCTTAACTTTGTCGCCCGAAGCCCCTCTGGCTTCTACACGCCAACAGCCCGTCTCTGTCCAGCGACCTCACACTAGGCGACCACCACTCGCCTTCACACTGCACTTCTGCGCCCACTTCATCTCTTTCTGCAAGTTGCCAGCCCGCCAGCTGCGCTCCAACCCTGCTTCTTTTCTCACGCGGTCAGCCCGCTTGGCACTGTTTCCACTCGTTGAACCTTGTGCTGTCAGCCCATCAACCAGGCTCTACTCGACCAGCTACCTTGCGCCAACACAGCAGCGCCCTCACCAAGGTTTTATGCTGCCTGTACACGCTAACAGCCCGTCCACTTCTTCACCTGGGAGGCCCACCACCACTGCAGCCCGTTTCAGCAAGGCGACGACCTCAGTCTGCACCTCTCACTCAACTGCGCTCCAGCCCTGCTTCTCTGCAGTAGGACCACCGGAGAGCCCCCACGCTCACAAACGGCGACCTTCACCTTTACTGCAGCACACGCCGACTTCCCCGCCACCTTCGATCGGCTTTTGGAGTATGCGCTGGCAGCCACCCTCAGCTCCACGCTTTCGTTTCCTTTTTGGCCATTAATTTTATATATATATATATTTTTTTGCCTAAGATGGCCACTCCCCCCATTTCACACTCATATGCCCATACTACCTTGGCCATTCTCTTTTGATTTGCCCATGCTTTCCATACCTTCAAACATCTTCGGCTGGTGCCCAGTCCATTTTTGACGTGCCCACACATATCAAACGGCCGAGCAGCTTGAATCAACCCAGCGAACCTCTTACCGAACAGGCCTGCAACCAGCCCAAAACCAAAAGCATCCACACTGAACACCTGCACACGCTTTCAAAGCCAACCTCTGCACACAAGCCATGCACCCATATGTACACTAGCCAAAAAGACGTCTCAGAAAAACGCCTGACACTAACCAAGCAAACTGATTCTAGAATTTTCGAGATGAGTTTAGTCAAATTTTGACCATTTTTAGGTCAATTTAGCTTACTTTTTGGAACTAGACTTTAGGAGAGAGGAGAGATGAAATATCTCAATTTTTGATAATTTTAAACTCCACCACACATGTGAAGTAGGCGCCTCCTTCATGAGGGGGCGAATTCCCATTGTGAGGTGTCAAAAATCCATTTTTTTAGTATTTCCTTTGATCCTTAGTCCACTCTTCATCTTATGTGAGTATTTACTCATTTTTGGGGGGGAATTTTCTTTATTTCTTCTATTTATCTTCTCCACACATTTGGATGAATCTTATTGGCCCCTCAAAACCTTAATTTAAAATTTTCAGAAAATCTAGACCTCTTGAACAGATTATACTTGATTTCTAATGCACCTTCTGAAAATCTTTTTGAACTTTTGTTTCGGGGGAACTTATTTTAATAAGAAGAGATATTTTTCTATCCAAAAATATTCAAAATCTGAATAATCTCTCTCTAGAATATTTTCTCTCTCTAGGCCAAAACAAGTAGAAACAATATCTTTTATATTTCTAAAGAGGGATTTGATTACAGGGGAAGATGCTGGACATCTTGAGAGGCTAGGGAGGAATCTTACAGAGCGAGTCCATGGGGATGCTACCCCTCCACTCGCAAATTCTCAACACCATTGTGCACCAAATAGATGGGACGGTGTGTTGCCATCTACTAGTTTTTTGCATAGTGCACAAGGGGTCCCCTATGCGAGAAATAGCAAGTGTGGGTGGGGCATCATTGTCATACAATGTCCGATAGTGGTGAAACTTTGGGAGCGGGTCCATGGGGCTCTTGCCCCTCCCCTCGCAAAGTTTCACTACCATTGGATGATGGATGGGCAGGATGGTGTGTTGCCACCCGCTATTTTTTGGATAGCATCTAGGGGGTTTCCTGTGCAAAAAATAGAGGGTTTGGGTGGGGCATCATTATCATATGGTGTTCGATGGTGGTAAAACTTTGCAACTAGATCCATGGGGCTCCTACCCCTCCACTCAAAAAATTTCTTCACTATTGGACACTGGATGGGCGAGGGGCTGCGTTGCCACTCGCTATCTTTTGCATAGTGCCCAAGGGGTCACCTATGCAAAAAATAGTAGGATTGGGTGGGACATCATTATCATATAGTGTCCGAAGGTGGTGAAACTTTGCAAGCATTCCATGGGTCTGCTGCCCCTCCACTCGCAAAGTTTCACGACCATCACACACTAAATGGCCCCAGGACGGTGTGTTGCCACCCGCTATCTTTCGCATAGTGCCCAAGGGGTCCCCTATGCAAAAATAGCAGGATTGGCTGTCGCATCATTATCATACCGTGTCCAAAGGTGGTAAAACTTTACGAGTCAGTCCATGGGTCTCCTACCCTTATGTTCACAGTTTTCCAGCACTATCAAATGCCAAATAGGCGGGACGGTGTGTGGCCACCTGCCCTATTTGTTTGCATAGTACCCAAGGAGTCCCCTATCCAAAGAATAGCCGGTTGGGGTGGGGCATCATTATCATATGGTGTCCAATGGTTATGAAACTTTGAGAGCAGGTCCATGGAACAACTGCTCTTATGCTCACAAATTTTCACCACCATCAGACGCCGGATGGGTGGGAAGGTGTGGTGCCACCTGTTATTTTTCGCGTAGTGCCCAAGGGGTTGCCTATGCAAAAAATAGTAAGTTTGGGTGGGGAATCATTATCATATGGCATCCAATGGTCGTGAAACTTTAGGATTGGATTCATAGGGCTTCTACCCCTCTTCTTGCAAAGTTTCAACACCATCCAATGCCGGATGGTTGGCACAGTGTGATGCTACCCGCCGCTATTTTTCGCATAGTGCCAAAGGGGTCCCAAATGGAAAAAATAGCTGATTTGGGTGGGGTATCACTATCATACATTGTCTGATTTGGGTGGGGTATCACTATCATACATTGTCTGATGGTGATGAAACTTTGCGAGCAGGCCATGGGACTTCTGCCCCTTGAATACCAAAATTTCACCACCATTGGATGGAACGGTGTGTTGCCACCCACTATTTTTTTGCATAGTGCCCAAGGGGTTCCTTATGCAAAAAATAGCAGGTTTGGGTGGGGCGTCATTATCATATAGTGTTTGATGGTGGTGAAACTTTGTAAGCAAGTCCAAGGGGCTCCTAACCCTCTAGTGGGGACGGTGTGTTACCACTCGCTATTCTTTTGCATAGTGTTCAATGGGTCCTCTATGCAAAAAATAGAGGGTTTGGGTGGGGCATCATTATCATACAGTGTCTGATGGTGGGGTTAAATTTTTTTAAGAGGGTCCGTGGGACTCCTATTCCTCCACTTGTAGAGTTCCACCACCACTAAAGAGCCTAATCTAGAAAGAGTGAGCCCGAGGCAACTCCAAGCTGCTCTGAGCGCAAGAGAATGAAGCGTGACTCATTGAGACCTTTGGTAAGAATATCTGCAATCATCTGGTCACTTGGACAATGTTCAATCATGATAGTGCCTTTGCGTACTTCGTATCGAACATAATGGTAATGCACAGCAATATGTTTTGACTTGTTATGTTGGACATAGTCTTTTGCAAGACTAATAGCACTCTGATTATCACACCGCAAGGGTGTACTAGAAAGAGGAAAATGGCCAATATCTGTCAACACTTGTTGAGGCCAAATGAGTTCACGAGCTGCAAGTGATGCCGCAACATATTCAGATTCGGTTGTAGAAACTGCAACACAACGTTGTTTCTTGCTGGTCCAAGAAATAAGACAACCATTAATGAAGAAACAATTGCCACTAGTAGATCGCATAGATAAATGTGAGTTGGCCCAATCTGCATCTGTGTAACCCAAAAGAGAAAGAGATGGAATGGAGTCGAATATGAATTGTCGTTGATAAACCAAACCATAATCTGCAGTGCCTTTCAAGTATTTCAACACGCGCTTTGCTGAACACCAATGCTTAAGAGAAGGACATGCAAGGTGTTGCCCAAGATAGTTAGCAATAAACAAAATGTCAGGACGAGTGTTCAAACCAACAACTTGAAGACATCCAACCAAATTAGCATATGGTTGATTTGTAACAAGCTGGCCACCACCATCAGAAGTGTTTTTCATGGAACTCGCAAGACAAGGAGTAGTTGCTGTTGAATGTGCAGATTCCAAACCAAACTTCTTAATAGTATCTTCAATAAACTTTGACTGTCGAAGTAATAAAATACCTTTGTTGCGATCCCTTTGAATCTGAATGCCAAGACACGAGTGAAGCTCTCCAAGATCCACCATATCAAATGCCGAAGATAACAACTGCTTACTTTGGTGTAAAAATCCCAAATCATTGGAAACAAGGATTGTATCATCCACATAAAGGGCAAGGATTACAAAACTACCATTTTGGTGTTTGGTAAATAAGTTGGGATCAGAAGAGCAAGAGAGAAAGCCATGGGAGGTAAGAAAAAGATCAAACTTGATGTACCAGGCCCGTGAAGCTTGTTTAAGACCATATAAATCCCTATGAAGACGAGCAACAAGATCTTCCTTACCTGCAATAACAAATCCTTCTGGCTGTTCCATGTAAATTTCTTCATTCAAATCTCCATTCAAGAAAGCTGTGCGCACGTCCATCTGATGAATTTCTAAGTCAAATTGAACAGCAAATGCCAATAAAACCCGAATACTAGTAATGCGAATAACTGGTGAAAAGGTTTCATGATAATCAACGCCAGCAACTTGAGAATAACCTTTGGCAACTAAACGTGCCTTGAATTTGTCAAAGGATCCATTTGCTTTAAATTTTGTCTTATATACCCACTTACACTTAATGGCAGTACGACCAAGAGGCAGCTCAGTGAGTATCCATGTACCTTTAGAGATAAGAGAATCGTACTCTGCTTCCATAGCCTCTTGCCATTGATCCTTTTGTGGAGAACATATAGCATCACTGTATGTGGCAAGATCTTCAGAAGTAGAGAAAACATTAGCCTCAAAATCTTCATCATAAACATGACAAGAATCATGCTCAAAATCAATAGGCACATCAATAAAAATGTCAACATCATCAATGATAGCATTCGGAATCAATGGTTGTGAAGAGGAAAGTTGCTCTTTAGATGGTTGTGAAGAGGAAGGTTGCTCTATAGAAGAAGATTCATCATCACACAAGAATGGAAAAGCTTCAAGTAAAGATTTAGTATCATCAGAATCATCCATGGACCATGTACCGCCCATAAGCTGTTCATTGAAAATAGCATCACGATTCACAAGCACTTTCTTGGAGGACGGGTCATAGAATTTGTAGCCTTTGGAAGTGTCAGAATACCCAATAAAAATAACTTTAAGCCCAGGAGCATCAAGCTTTGCTCGTGTTTCTTTAGGAACATGAATATAAGCAATACATCCAAAGGTTCAAAAATGAGATACAGAAGGAATTTCACCTGTCCATGCTGTGATGGGTATCTTACCAGAAGGAGCAGTAGTAGGAAGATGATTCTGAACAAAGACTATTGTCAAGAGAGCTTCACTCCAGAAAACACGAGATAACCCAGAATGAATCAGCATACATCGTATAGCATTGATAATAGTGCGATTCTTACGTTCAGCAACACCGTTGTGTTGAGGTGAATATGGAATAGTATGTTCATGATGAATACCATGGTCCGTACAATAACTCTCAAACTCATGAGACACATATTCTCCACCATTATCACTGCGAAGTTTCTTGAGGCGACGACCAGTTTGAAGTTCAGCAGCCTTATGAAATTGCTTAAAAACAGATAACGCCTCAGATTTTTGTCGAAGCAAGAAAACAACTGTATACCGTGAGTAATCATCAATAAACGTAATGAAATAACGATGTTCTATTCTCGATGGAGGCAAAGGTCCACAAATGTCGGTATGAACAAGATCCAACAAATCATGAGAATGAATTGAATTTGAGTGAGGAAAGGGTTTACGATTGTGTTTGCCAAGAGCACAAAACTCACAGATTCCCATATGAGGATGAGATTTAAGATCCATGCCGCGTACAAGACCTTGACGATGAAGATCAAGAAGCTTTGAGAAATCAGCATGAACAAAGCGATGATGCCATATCTTGCAATCATGATCACCTGGAGTAGTGACAACATTTGCTACAGCATCATTAAGAGAGAGCTCAAACAAATTGCCATTACGAGAAGCAATTGCAATAATCTGTCCATCTTTCTCAATGCGGCATTTGGTGTGGTCGAATCCAACAAACAAACCAAGATCAACAAGTCTTGCAACTGAAAGAAGATTACATTGAAGTTCTGGGACATGTAAAACCCCTCGTAAAACTCGAGTTGAAGAAGATAAGGTGCCAAGATATAAATCTCCAATGCCCTTGACTTGGCAAGTTGTATCATCGGCAAGATAAACAACACGCTTAACAGGTAAAGAATGATAGTTATGTAGCCACTTAGATTCATATGTCATATTTCCTGTAGCACCAGAATCAATAAAGAAAAGTAAACCATCACGTACATGAAGTATTCTGTCTGGGGGAACTGAACATAAAACACACTTGTTTCAGGCACAACATTATCATGATGCTCGACTGCATATGCTCGATTTCGATCTACATCAAATCGACGCTTAAAGCACATGGAAGAGGGATGATCAGATTTTCCACAATAATCACAAGAAGAAGAATCTCTAGATAAACGTGGTTGTTTTGTGGTAATGTTGTGTTCTTCATCATATTGACGTGCCCAACAGTCATCTTCAGTATGACCATTCCTATTGCAGTAAGAACAATGCTTGTTAGGAAATTTGAGACGAGAGAAACTACCACCACGATGACCACCTCTACGGTTGCCTCGTTGAAAAGGATGCCTTCGCACATAAAAGGCCCGTTCCAACTGTTGTGACTCAGGCTCCTCTTGTTGTGAAAACATAGCTGCATCATGACCAATGCTACATCGTTGTTGACGTTGAGAATACTCAATCAAAGATATGCAAGTTTGGTCAAAATCAAGACCGTCCTTGTTAGAAAGAATGGTAACAATGTTGTCATAAGACGGATCCTTTATCGTATCAACAAGAAGAATTGTAATAAGTTGCTTTCGTGGAACAGGATCACCCGTAGTAGCAAGTTGATTAATAATAGATTTGAAAGAATCAATATGCCCCGTCATAGCAGTACCAACTTCATACTGTAACTTTGAAAGCAAACCTCTCAAATAAAGTGTTTCTGTAACAGACTTTTTCTGAAAATTTACTATAAGATACTCCCATACATCATGGAAAGTAGGAAAGTCATACACATCAAGCATGAGAGAATCACTAAGAGCAGAAAGAATGTACCGACGAGCTGCTTTATCATGCCTCTGCCAATCCATATAAGACGCCATGCATCAAAAACAGGGCCTTCCGTGATAAGAACGTTGTCAGAATCCGGAATAGTAGGCTGGGACGGACATAGAGTATTGCCAATAACAACATCTGAGAGCTCATCGCCTTCAAGAATTAACAGCATCTTTGCTTTCCAACCGGGAAACCCTTGGCCTTGAAAAGAAGGAATAGAACGTTGTCCAGAAGGAAAACCATTGACGAGAACACTCAGCCATATCTATCTGCGAGAAGACGTATAAGATAAAATCACAAAATCTGCACACCATAGACAAGGACGACCGCAAGAGATAAGAGACGTCAATAAGAAAAGAGTCCTCAAAATAGCGAGATGTGGGACACAAGACTCATTGATAGATGCTTGATGAAAAAGCTAGATTGGTCGTTTTGCTAAAAATAGCAAAATAATAAGAGACGCTTGACGAAGAAGCTAGATTTGGCGATTTGCTAAAGACGCTTGACGAAAAAGCTAGATTTGGCGGTTTGCTGAAGACGCTTGACGAAGACGAAACCTGTGTGCTCACAAAGATGCTTGACAAAGACGAAACCTGTGTGCTCACACAAAGAACCTGTTTGCTTATTCAAAGAACCTGTTTTGCTGTTTTACAGATGCAGTTTGCCTGAACTGTCATAACTTTTGACTCACAACTCCGTGTGATGAGATATGAATGGTTTTTGTTTTAAGGACGCGATTAAGAAACAACTCTAATTACAACAAGTTAAGCTATAAAATCATGTAAACAATACATAATCAAAGAACAATCTTGTAAGACATGAAATTATAATCATGAATTTAACAAGAAGACATAGATGCTTCCCTTATAGATGCTCTGATACCATGTTGAAATGTAGAGAGAAAGAGACGAGACAAGAGACACATCATGTACGCTCCCAAAGACTGATTCATATTGAGGACAAGATACATATATATAGGTGAGACCAAGTTAGGTAGAGTGAGCCATATATAGAGCTCTAACATCGGACACCATATGATAACGATTTCCTACCCCAATACGCTATTCATTGCATAGGGCACCCCTTGGACACTATGCAAAAAAATAGCACAGGTGGAAACACACCATCTTGCCCATATGACGTCTGATGGTGGTGAAACTTTGCAAACGGATGGGTAGGAGCCCCATGGACCGGTCGCATAGTTTCACCACCTTCGATAGTGATGCCCCACCCAATCCTGCTATTTTTTGCATCGGGGAGGAACGCTTAGGCACTATGCAAGGAAACAGCCGGGTGGCAACACACCGTCCTATCCATCCGATGTTCGATGGTGGTGAAACTTTGTGAGTGGAGGGATAGAGTCCCCATGGATGTGTTCACAAATTTTCAAGACCATAAGACACCGTATGGCAATGATAGCCCACCCAAACTTGTTATTTTTTGCACAAGGAACCCCTTGGGCGCTATGGCGAAAATAACGGGTGTGGCAACACATCGTCCCCACCCATCCGGCATCGATCATGGTGAAACTTTGTGAGTGGAGGTGTAGGAGACCCATGGACCCACTCCCAATTTTTCACTACCATCAGACACCATATGACAATGATGCCCCACCGCAACTCGCTATTTCTTGCATAGGGGACCCCTTGGGCACTATGCACTGTCCCTCCCACTTGCTCTTCGATGGTGGTGAAACTTTGTGAGTGGAGGGGTAGAACCCCTATGGACCCGCTTGCAAAGTCTTATAGCCATCGACACCGTATAACAACCTTGCTCCTCCCAAACCCGCTATTTTTTGTTGCATAGGAGACCCCTTGGGCACTATGCAAAAATATAGCAGGTGGCAATACACCAGCCCACCCATCTCACGTCCGATGGTGGTGAGACTTTACAAGAGGAGGGGTGGTAGCCCTATGGAACTTCTCGCAAAGTTTCACCACCATCATACATCGTAGGACAATGAAGCCTCACCCAAACCTCGTATTTTTGCATAGGCGACCCCATGGCACTATGGAAAAAATTACGGGTGGCAACACACCATCCCACCCATACAATGTTCCATGGGCACTTTGCGAGTGGAGGGGTAGCAGCCCCATCAACCGCTCACAAAGTTTTACCACCATCATATACCGTGTCATAATGATGCCCCACCGAAACCCACTATTTTTCGCATAGGGAACCCATTGGGCACTATGAAAAAAAATAGCAATGGGTGGCAACACACTGTCTCGGCCATCCAGTGTCGGATGGTGGTGAAACATTGCAAACGGAGGTTTAGGAGACCCATGTACTTGCTCGCAAAGTTTCACCACCATTGAACACCGTATGATAATGATGCCCCACCCAAACCCGCACTATTTTTTACATAAGGCACTCCTTGGGCACTATGCGAAAAATAGCGGGTGGCAACACACCATTCCACCCATCTGGTGTCTGATGGTGTTGAAACATTGGGAGAGAAAGGTTAGAAGCCCCATGGACCTGCTCGCAAAGTTTTACCACCATCAGATACCATATGATAGTGACACCAGACCCAAACGCACTATTTTTTCCATAGGGGACCCTTTGGGCACTATGCAAAAAATAGCGGGTTGTATCACACTGTCCTGCCCATCCAGTGTCCGATGGTTGTGAAACTTTGTGAGCAGAGGGTAGAAGTCCCATGGACCCGCTCCCAAAGTTTTAGGACCATCGGATGCCGTATGATAATGATGCTCCACCCGAACCCGCCATTTTTTGCATAGGGGACCCCTTGGGTACTATGTGAAAAATAGCATGGCAACACACCGTCCTTTCCATCCGATGTCTTATGGTGGTGACAATTTGTGAAAAGAAGAGAAGTTCTTCCATGGACACGCTTGCAAAGTTTCACAACCATCGGACACCGTATGATAATTATGCCCCACCTGAACTCGCTATTGTTTGCATAGGGGACCCCCTGGGCACTAGGAGAAAAAATAGTGCGAGTGGCAACACACCGTCCCGCCCATACGATGTCTGATGATGGTGGAAATTTGCGAGTACAGGGGTAGAAACGCATGAACCCTCTCATAATGTTTCACCACCATCAACACCGTATAACAACAATGCCCCAACCAAACTCGCTATTTTTTGCATAGGGGACCACTATGTGAAAAAATAGCGGGTGGCAACACATGGTCCCACCCATCCAACGTCCAATGTCAGTGAAACTTTTCAAGCGGAGGGGTAGTAACCCCATGGACCCACTCGCAAAGTTTCATCACCATCCGACACCGTATGATAATGATGCCCCACCCAAACCTGGTATTTTTGCATAGGGGACCCCATGGCACTATGCGAAAAAATAGTAGGTGGCAATACACCATCCCACCCATTCGACGGTGGTGAGACTATGCAAGCGGAGGTTTAGGAGCCCCACAAACCCGCTTGCAAAAATTTGACCACCATCAAACATCGTCGTATGATAATGATGGCCTACCGAAACCTGCTATTTTTTGCATAGGGGAGCCCTTGGGAACTATGCAAGAAAATAGCGGGTGGCAACACACCGTCTTGTCCAGCTCCGATCGTGGGTGGTGAAAATTTACGTGTGGAGGGATAGGATCCCCATGGACCCACTCACAAAGTTTCAAGACCATAAGACACCGTATGACAATGATACCCCACCGAAACCCACTATTTTTTGCATAGGAAACCCCTTGGACACTATGGCGAAAATAGCGAGTGTCAACACACCATCCTGCCTATCCAGCATCCGATCATGTGCTGAAACTTTGCGAGTGGAGGTGTAGGAGCTCCGTGGACCCTCTCCCAAAGTTTCACCACCATCGAACATGTATGATGATTATGCCCCACCCAAACTCGCTATTTCTTACATAGGGGCCCCTTGGGCACTATTGAAAAAAATAGCGGATAGCAACACACCATCCCACCCAGCTGATGTTAGTAGATGGTAGTGAAACTTTGTGAATGGAGGGGTAGAATCCCCATAGACCCACTTGCAAAGTTTCATAACCATCGACACTGTATGACAACGATGCCCCTCCCAAACCCGCTATTTTTTGCATAGGAGACCCCTCGGGCACTATGCACAAATATAGCAGGTGGCAACACACCGGCCTACCCATCTGACGTCTGATGGTGGTGAAACTCTTCAAGAGGAGGGGAAGTATTCCCATGGAACCGCTCGCAAAGTTTCACCACCATGACATCGTATGATAATGATGCCTCACCCAAACCTCGTATTTTTGCATAGGGGACCCCATGGCACTATGTGAAAAAATAGCAGGTGGCAACACACCGTCCCACCCATCAGACGTCCCATGGGCACTTTGCGACAAGTGGAGGGGTAGCAGCCCCGTCGATGGCACACAAAGTCTTACCACCATTGTACACCATATGATAATGATGCCCCACCAAAACCTGCTATTTTTGTATAGGGAACCCACTAGGCACTATGAAAAAAAATAGTGGGTTGGGTGTGGCAACACACTGTCCCGCCCATCCGGTGTCCGATGTTGGTGAAGCATTGCGAGCAAAGGGTTAGGAGACCCATGGACTCACTCGCAAAGTTTCACCACCGCCATCGAACACTGTTAACCCAATTCTAGGGTTAACAAGATCTACCGCCATTATCTTACATCAAGGAATCACGATAAATACACCAAAGGGTCATACATTCAAGATATGAAGCAATGGTGTCAAAAGCTACAACTTGGATGGGCGCCCACCGTAATGGTGTGACAAAGTATTGATGGCGATTCCCGCTTCAAGAGCATGTGGTAGCAAGCTAGGATGAAGTCCTAAGTGATGTGCTTCATGGATATATTATGAGAGTAGGCATTGTAATAGCATTAGTCCTCTTATGAGCCTAAAGTGTCCGGCCAGCCATAGTTTGAGTGTGAACACTTATGGCCATGTATATAAGTGAATATCTCTCATAATACAATATACTCTGCCATTGTGCAATTGAGTCTTGCTCTTGCTAATCTCTCTCCCTAATGCATGCTCGTGAGTGTGTGTGAGTAAAGTGAGGTGAGAGGAGGGACGAGTACCTGTAGTGCAACAGAGGGCGGTGTGACAATGCTCGTGGGATTTGCGGTGGAATTGCTTCTCAAGGAGTTGTAGAGTTTGGAGACCTCAAGGGTTATAAGCTCAGCCATTGGAAAGATCCTCACGACAGTTGCGGTTCACCAGGTAATCTCTTTTTGGATGTGTTTCAAGGAGGGTTAGGGTGAGCCTTAACATTTTTGGTGCCGCCTACCGGGGAGCCATCCCTTGGCTTTTTCATTTTTTTCCTCTAATCTATGCATTACCCATTGCCCATTATCTTGATTAATGGTTTTTCATAAAAAAAGATGTGGATTTGTGTGTGATTTGGTGTAGAATAGCTCTCTTTTTTGTTTTTGTAAAGAATGCTTTTTGCTTAATTTTTAGCTTAATTTGTTGTTTTTATTATTGTTATTGTGGTTTTTAATGTTCTTAGGGCTTGCACATAGTTTGTATTAGGCTTAGTTTGCATCCATTGCATCAAACAATGCAATAGAATGTAATTTTTAGTGAATGTTAGCTCTCCTTAGTGTTAAACATAGAACTAAGATCATTAAACATAGAATGTAATTTTTAGTGAATGTTAGCTCTCCTTAGTGTTAAACATAGAACTAAGATCATTAATTTTAGTTTAATTATGTTTATTTTTGAAATTATTTGGATTAGAGTGTTAGCAAGCATTAGGAGTAGCTTAATCTTTCAAAAAATTTCTTAAAACCATCAAAAAACCCTTGAATTTGACTAATTTCTCTTAATGGACTGGTTTTTGTCATTAAGGGTGATTAATCTTGTTCAAGAGGTAAAAAATTTAGAAAATGTGTTAATTGAGATCTAAATTGATCATATGAATAGTCGAAATTGGTGTTTTTAAGTGTTTTGAGAGCATCTAGCATCAAAACACCTAATTACATCAATTTTTTCATTAATTGGAGAAATTTGACTCTCTTTGCTTAATTTTGCCTTAAAAGAGGAGACCACAATTAAGAGTCTAATTAATCCTCTATTTTAGATTAATTTACACATTTGTTGATGCACAAAGATTAGCATTCCCTTGCTCTATCCAATGATGTGCTCAATTGTGTGAATTAATTAGGAATTAGTGATTAATTAGAGTCCTTGATTAGTTTAAAAGAGGAAAAGATTAGTGAAAAGATTAATTATAGATTAATTTTTAATCACTTTTTTAAATAACTCATTTAGGCTAATGAGCATTCAATGAGTAGATGCTCATGAGTTGTCAAATTATCCATTTTAGGGGTCATTTATGAAGGGTGTAAGGGATGTCATAAAAAGGTTGACTTTTTTGGTTCTCACTTACCTTTTTGGGAAAATGCCCATATCTCTTTAATTATTATAAACTCAAAAAATATCCCCCCCAAAAAAGGAAATTCGTATTTCCCACTAGACTCCCAAAAAAAAACGAAAAATGGTTCACGTTGTGAACCATTTCTACAACTTCACGGCCTAAGGGTTCATGCCCTAGGATCCTGCGCGCCGGAAAAAAAATGAATTTAATTTTTTTGTGAAGTCTTCGTGATCTTATAAGGATTACCGGTGTGAGACCCTTCGTTTATATGCGACAAAAAAAAAGAATTTAATTTTTTCGTGAAGTCCACCGGTTCACGGCGTGAACCGATAAGGATTCACGGCATGAGACCCTTCGTTCATGCAACCAAAATAAATAAATTATAAAATCTGTGAAGTCCATTTCATGGCATGAAAACGGGTTCGTCGGTTTTTTTTTTTAAAAAGGACTCTGGAAAACACCCCTATTTGTTGGAGGCCCTTATCTCCTAAACCGTGTTTCCGATGAAGGCACTCTAGGACTTGTCCCAGAAAGCTGACTTCGAGCTCTTTGACTTTGGACTTGGCTGTCCGAAGTCAAAATTGATCATTTTGGCCTCTGACCAAATAGCCTCAAAATTTGACCCAAAAATTGAGGTAATAAATATTCCAAAAATCGACGAACCATATTCGGGATACTCTTTGAGGATCTAAACAACAAAATTACGGACGACTCAAGAAAACAAAGCTGTAGTACTTCAAAAATACTATAACTCTCTGACATACATAGTTTTTCAAAATTCCTTTTGGAACATCCTTTAAAACATGCCGCAAAACATGGGAAAAATTTCCTGGAAAATTTTTTCATCTTGAAACAGTGATGGATGAGATCTATGCCACAAATGCCCCTCCCTATACCATTGGCCATGCCTATAACAAGCATGCCATCGGGTTTTACACCCCTTGTCACTTCTTCAATCCCACCGGGCTTTGGGTCCTTACCTAACATTCCCACCAATCTTATAGGTACCAACCCTTTTCAACCCCTGGATGCCCACACCTTAGATATACTGACCAATCTAGGAAGGGGGGTAGCCCAAGGACTCACGAGTCTCTCCCAATAAGAGCACTCACATACGACCTCAGTGACACATATGGAAGTACGGTCGTACAAATTTTCAAAATCATGGGCAAATACAACGGAACAACAGATCCTGTTCAATTCATACAACTGTTTGAACACAGATGTGAAGCCTTTGGAAATCCCAATTGTTCCGCCAAGATACATGCACTGAACCTATGCTTAGAGGGAAAAGCTAGTCAATGGTTCATCACATTGATGCCTGCGATCAAGACGAACTTCAAAACCTTGAAATCAACCTTACATGGCTTTTCCAGACAAGGTAATCAGTGGAGTGCAGTAACAGAACTCTATTCAATTGAGAGTCAACCAAATGAACCCATTAGAGACTTTATCCTTTGGATAAAACTCTTGGACTCACGATGTGAGCCATGGGAAAAACTAAACGATATTCAATTGAAGAGATGTTTCATTATGGGCTTGAAGAATAACAGCTTACACAACTTGATCATTGTATCCAATCCGGAAACATTTGATCAACGTTGTAAAGAGGCAATACATTTAGATGACAACATGCTGGAAGATGATCATGTTACAAGGTGTTCCTCATCTAAACCAATGGTAAAAGAAGATCGATCTTGGAATTGACATTCCCCAAATTCTATGCAGCCTTGCTTAAAACCTTTCAATCAACATCTCTAAGACAGTATGAACTCCTTCAAAACTAGACATCCTTAATGCATCTACAAGTAAGGAATGAAATGCCTTGTGTTGAATGCAATGACTATGACCATCCCCATCCCCATTGTGCATACAAGACACATGTTTTCTATACTGCATATATTGTAAAACCTTTGACCATGATACTAAAAAGTGTCCCACTTCATCCACAATTGACTCAAAACCTCCATCTCCCGTGCACCAAACAGAAACAATCCAAAGGATAGAAGCTGCTTCATCGAACACTTCAATGTTTCTATTGTCGTGGATCTCACAAGGTGGCAGACTGCACAGTTTGGAATACTTCCATGCCCATAGTCATTGTCACCTTACGACCCATGTGTGAACAATGTAGCATTGATCACATGTTCCAAGATTTCCCAAGATGAGTTTCTTCAATGCAACTTGTCTCACAAATAAAACTTTTAACATCTTAAGTGTCCACGGTACCCGTGAATGTGCTTACAAGCCAAGGCACGAGAGACGGTGAAAAAGAACGCAAAAGATAATACCTCAACATGGGTAGAATAACATGCTTTAAAACAAAACCCAAAATAGAAAAAAAACCCTTCTAAAACCAAGAAAGACAAGGGACTACAAACTATCGAAACCAAGGTTGAATTAAGAGACAGAGAAAAGGATCATGTAGAGGACATAAACCCAAAAGGGGACATGAACCCAAAAGAGCCAAAAGCTATACATGATGCAGAAGCATCCACCTCAAAGACCACCACACAAACCTCAAAACCCATTTGTATGACACATGGTACAAAAGCCCGAAAGAAAATTCGATCTTGTCGCGTGGGGAAACATAATGAAAAATTGGCAATCTGCAAAAAGTCAGAAAATGAAACAAGTTCAAGTATGTCTCACTAAGTGAGGATTAAACAAGTTCTATGTAAGATTCCTCTCTCCATTGCTTTTGAGGTGTAAAGGTATAAGAACCTCCCCTTCTGTTCTTGAAATTATTCCCCTCTCTGAAATAGAAGAAAGATCTTGTTTTCCCCTGTTTTGGCCTAGAGAGAGAAACTATATAGAGAGAGATAATCTAAAATTGAGATATCTTTGGATATAAAAATCCTCCTAGTGTCTAAAATGGATTCCCTAAAACATAAGGTCAAAGTGAACTTTCCAATGTGCATTTGGAATTAATTGAAAATGTGTACAAAGGACCTTAGCCTAAGGGTCTACATTTTCAAAAAATTTTGAATTATGGTCCAATTAAGGTTCGATTAGATTAATCCAAGTGTTGGGATGAGATAAATCCAAAAGAATAAAAGAAAATACTCAAAAATGAGTAAATTCTCACATAAGATGAAGAGTTGATTGAGTACAAGGTTTATTCGTTAAAAATTATGAGATATTACTAAAAAAATGAGATATTTTGAAATAATGATGCATTTTTTACACCTTGGTAAGGAGAGGGGGACTCTTGAGGTAGGCGTCTATTTCACATGTGTGGAAGGGTTTTTTATTCAAAAAAATTATGATATTTTTATCTCTCCTCTTTCCTGGATCAAACCAAATAAAAAGGGAGCCAAACTGGTCCAAATCTTGTCCGAATTGAGTCAAACTGAACCTGGAAATTTCTAGAACCCAATTCGACTTGGTTAGTGGCCTCCCTCACCTATAAATAGACCCTTAGTCTTTTGAAAAAAAAATTGTGAGCTATACCATGCCAGTATTACATTAAAATAATCATATTTTCTATTATCCCTTAAAAATCCTCTACTTTTGGAGAGCTTGGAGCTTCTCTCTCTCTTTAACAACTCTTGGAGCTTTCTTCTCAACTTGCTAAACCAATTGATTGGTTGGGGGCTTCACTTCTAGAAAAAGAAGCAAGCCAAACCTTGAGGTAAGAAAAATTATTTTTATGCAAAAAGAGGAATTCCCATGATAATTGAGATCCAAGTGATTAAATGGCAAAAGAGGAATTTTTGATAAATTTGTTTATGCAAAAAGAGGAATTCCCATGATAATTGAGATCCAAGTAATTAAACGGTAAAAGAGAAATTGTTGATAAATTTATTTTATGCAAAAAGAGAAATTCCCATGATAATTGAGATCCAAGTAATTAAATGGTAAAAGAGGAATTTTTGGCATAATTCAAATTATGAGTATTTATCAATAGATGTGGATGTGAATGTGATGTAAACAGATGTGGATGTGAATGTGATGAGAGATAAATGAGATGTGAAAGGATGTGATGTGATGTAAATGGATGGGAATGAGATGTGATGTGATAGATATGCATGTGAATGAATGGATGGATGTGAATAGATGTGAATGTGAATGAATGGATGGATGTGGATGAATGTGATGAGATGTGAATGGATTTGATGAGATATGGATAGATGTGGATGTGATGTACTGTGGATGGAATGAATGTCATGTGATATGGATGGAATGAATGTGATGTGATAAGAATAGATGTGGATGGAATGTATGTGATGTGATGTGGATACAATGAATGTGATGGATGTGAATGGGTGTGATGAGATATGAATAGATGTGATGAGATGTGAGTGGATATGATGAGATATGAATGGTTTTGGTTTTAAGGACGCGATTAAGAAACAACTCTAATTACAACAAGTTAAGCTATAAAATCATGTAGACAATACATAATCAAAGAACAATCTTGTAAGACATGAAATTATAATCATGAATTTAACAAGAAGACATAGATGCTTCCCTTATAGATGCTCTGATACCATGTTGAAATGTAGAGAGAAAGAGACGAGACAAGAGACACATCATGTATGCTCCCAAAGACTGATTCATATTGAGGACAAGATACATATATATAGGTGAGACCAAGTTAGGTAGAGTGAGCCATATATAGAGCTCCAACACATTCTATGCATAAAATCAAAATTGATGAAAATAACTCTTTTGAAATAAAAATATATTTCTTTATGCATCATTCTATGCATAAAATCAAAATCGATGAGGATAACACTTTTGGATTAAAATAAATTATTCATACATCTTTTCATGCATAAATCCAATTTAGTAGGAATTACACTTTTAGAATAAAAGAATTTCTCTTATGCATCTTCCAAGGTGATGGTGCTGGCTTTGGTGGGACTTTGACATCAAAGGCTTTGGCGAAATATTTCACCATCCGAACTGCTTCGGTCATGGAAACTGGCTTGGCATTCTTCATCAGGATATTCAAAGGTTTGTTCAGTCCCCCAATGAACCTGGCCATCAAGTGTTCTTCATTCAGTGGAGGCGAGTATCTGAGGAGGAGGGCGAATGCTTGGTGATATGCTTTAATAGTTCTACTCCCCTGGGTTAACTCTAAGAATTTGTTCATTTTTGTTTCTAAAAAGGTGAGAGGACAAAACCTCGTCCTTAGGTAAATTTTGAGATTAGTCCACAGTATAACTGCAGCTCTTCACTGGTGGCAGTATATATGAGTAAATCTAAGACTAATCCATCGGTTTTTCCAAAACCGAACCCGAAAAAACTTCCTTTGCCCGAAAAGCACGGGCAATTCCACAAGGATACCTTTTCCCTAACGTAGTCAAAAGTCTTAACTAACTGAGCTCATCTGACCGAACCCGTAAGTCCCATAGTCAGATCAGGGAAAAAGACTGTACTTGGATCATAGAGAACAACACTTTTTTCCTCATTGAGAGTCACAGCCATTGATTCTTTTCCATAGAACAATTTTTGTTCGGAATTTACTTCATCTATCGAACTAAACAGAAATTGAGTCTCGATTTACGGATCCATGAATCCAGCTTAACCCCATCCAGTCCCATGGGTTAGCCAACCGCCCAACCACTGTAGTGATGGGATCCAATTAGAAATTTGGTTAGGTTTTGTCCCGGATCCAGGGAAAAGAGTTCCCAGGCCCCCTAGCCGGATGTTCATGCAAACATAAAACTAGTCACACCACTTACACCCAATATGAAATTGCCTATTTCTCAGCATCAGCTATTTTTAAAACAATCCTTTAATGAAACCATTGTGTCACTGATCACAATCCTCAAAATCTCTGGTTGAATCCTTATTTCCAATCATTCCTTCATCGGTGTACTTATGGCATCATTGTGGCAACCAGAACGCTCATCACCTGTTCACTTAGGGGCCTTTTGGATAGTTCCTAGCTCATAGTAACTGACAATATATTCACATAACAAAACGGAATCTCCATGTAAGATCAGCAAGATCAGCCAACAAATCCCTATAAAAGAGTCATGGACTCATCCATCGAGGACCATCAAAGGTCAATCAACCAGATCTACACCCGAATTCAGAAAACAACTCTTTCTCCTTGATCCAAATCTTGCACGACGCACGTGTGGGTATCTTCGGTGACCCAGAGCCCGAGCACCGTATGGTCAGTACCCTCTAAGATCCTTCGCAGGTCACCTAGCGCTTCACTCATAGGCTGCTTCCTTGATCCCTCATCCACCGTACTGGGAGCTCACCATTTAAATCGAACCGAGGCTGGTCAAGACCGTACTGGGAGCTCACCATTTAAATCGAACCGAGGCTGGTCAAGACGGTACCGGAAGCTCACCATATGTGTACTCATTCTCATCCAATCACATCATTTTCCATCTCATCACATCAGATTCATTCACATCACATATCATTTATTCACATCCCAATTCACATGTCATCACATCTCATCCATTCACTCATATCGACGTCACATCATTTCACATACACATTCGCATTTATTATTCCACATACACATCCACATTCGTAAATCCACATCCATACATCCACTTCCACATCCGCATTCATACATACATATCCATATCCACATCCACATCCATTCATCCATTTTCACATCCACATTCATACATCCATATCCACATTCACATTCATACATCCACATCCACATCTACATTCATACATCCACACATCCATTTTCACATCCACATTCATACATCCATTTCCACATCCACATCCACATCCACATCCACATCCACATTCATACATCCACATCCACATCATCCATTCATCCATTTACATCAACCCATATCATTCACACATCAAACCACATCATCCATACATCAATCTACATTAATCTACATCATTTACACATCAAAACACATCATCCATTCATCCATCTACATCAATACACATCAAACCACATGATCCATACATCCATCCACATGAATCTACATCATTCACACATCAAACCACATCATCCATTGACATCTGATTCACATGCCCTCATTCATTCACATCCCTTATCATTCATTCATATCACGATTCACATGTCATCGCATTCCTTCACATCCTATACCATTCATTCACATCCTAATTCACAAGACATCACATCCATTCATCCATTTTCATTTATCTGATTCATATCACTTCCATCCATCCATTTACATCTATCTGATTTCTATCACATCTCATCACATCTATTTATAGAATGTAAGAGAATTCTAATTTTTTTGATATAAAGATTAATTAGGCATAAAGATAACTTTAGTAGGAATAACACTTTTGAAAAAATCCTTTTATGTATCTATTTAGGCATAAATTCAATTTTAAGGAAAATACTTTCGAATTAAAAATAAACCTTTTATGCATTTTAGTATGCATAAATTCCATTTTAATGAGAATAACACTTTCAAAATAAAAATAAATCTTTTACGCATCTATCTATGCATAAATTCATTTCTATCTATGCATAAATTCAATTTTAATGAAAATAATACTTTCAAAATAAAAATAAATCTTTTATGCATCTTTCTATGCATAAAATCAAAATTGATGAAAATAACTCTTTTGAATTAAAAATAAAAACTTTATGCATATATTTATGCATAAAGTCAAAATTGATGAAAATAACTCTTTTGAACTAAAAATAAATTTCTTTATGCATCATTCTATGCATAAAATCAAAATTGATGAGAATAACTCTTTTGAAATAAAAGTAGATTTCTTTATGCATCATTCTATGCATAAAATCAAAATTGATGAGAATAACACTTTTGGATTAAAATAAATTCTTTATACATCTTTCCATGCATAAATCCAACTTAGTAGGAATTACACTTTTAGAATAAAAGAATTTCTCCTATGCATCTTCCCATGCATAAAAACTAAATCCAATGAAAAATAACTCTTTTAAAATAAAAACTTTCTTTTATGCATAAATTCAATTCTGATGAAAGTCACACTTTTATAATAAAACATTTTCTTTTATGCATCCATTTATGCATAAAAATCATTTATGATGAAAATCACACTTTTAATATTTAAAAAAAAATCTTTTATGCATATGTTTATGAATACAAATCAGTTATGATGAAAATAACTCTTTTAATATAAAAGAATTTCTTTTATGCATCCATTTATGCATAAAAATCATTTATGATGAAAATCACACTTTTAATATAAAAAAAATCTTTTATGCATATGTTTATGCATACAAATCGTTTATGATGAAAATCACTCTTTTAATATAAAAGACTTTCTTTTATGCATAAAAATTATTTATGATGAAAATAACACTTTTATAATCAAAATAACAATTTCAATATGCTTCCTTCTATGAATAGAATTTAATTCTAAAGAAAGTAACACTTTTTTAATAAAATATTTTTAGGATGCATTTTTCTATACCTAGGATGAAAAATAACACTTTAAGAATACATATACGATGGGAATTACTCTTTTTGAATAAAAAAAAGTAAACTTATTTTACACAATTTTAGAAAATTTTGCCATAACCTCCTTTGTATGGCTAACCATTTTTCAATTTTTAACTCTCTAAAATTAATTAGAATTTCACCAAGAGTATTTAAAACATTCTAATGTAAACGTTTTCTACTTATTTAAGAGAAACATTATGAAAAACTTGATTTTATCCATTAATCATTCATCTAGATAAAGAATGGTTGGATTTACTAAAGAAGAGAGGGGAATGCCTTTTTTTAATGAGGCATAACATCATATTCATTTTAGAGAAGCCAAAAATCATAAAAACCATAAAATGAAATAGAAAAGAGGAGAATCTCCAACTTACAAAGGAATTTGAGAGCTTTCCTTTGGCTTGATGGTTTGAGGGATCTACTCTTGTTTGAAACAAGAGTGGCCACCAATCTTTAGAAGAGGGAAGGTCAAAAACTAATGAGTTATGAGTAAATTCACAGTTTTTGGCTCTTGGGAGAAGCAGGGTAACAATGCAAAAAACACTATTAAGCTTCAACAAAGGGGAAGGCTTCTATTTATAAGAAAAAGTAAGCCTCTAACCAAGAAAATTGATTCTAGAATTTTTGAGATCAATTTGGCCAATTTTTGATCAATTTTTAGGTCAGTTTAGCTTACTTTTTGGAACTAGACTTGAATTTAGAGAGAGGAGAGATGAAATATCTCAATTTCTGATAATTTTAAACTCCACCACACAAGTGAAGTAGGCGCCTCCTTCATGAGGGGGAATCCCCATCTTGAGGTGTCAAAAATTCATCGTTTCACTAAATATCTCTTCTTTTTTAACTAATATCCTTGTCCTTAGTCAACTCTTCATCTTATGTGCGTATTTACTCATTTTTGGGGGGATTTTCTTTATTTCTTTCATTTATCTCCTTCACACATTTGGATGAATCTGATTGGCCCCTCAAAATCTTAATTTAAATTCTTTAGAAAATTTGGATCCCCAAGATAAGGCCTTTTGAACAGATTATAATTTATTTCGAATGCACCTTCTGAAAATCTTTTTGAACTTCTATTTTGGGGGAACTTATTTAAATACAAAGAGATATCTTTCCATCCAAAAATATCCAAAATCTGAATAACCTCTCTCTAGAATATTCTCTCTCTAGAGGCCAAAACAGGTAGAATCAAGATCTTTTATATTTCTGAAGAGGGATTTGACTACAAGGATAGATAGTGGACATCCTGAGAGGCTGGGGAGGAATCTTACATTCTACCCCACTTAAAAAACGCGAGATGTCCTCATCTCGCAGGTAGAGTATGATCTCTTTCATCTTCTTCTTCTTCTTCAATCACTTCCAGCGTTCCTGCCTTGGAAGTGGACGGCCGATTTGGGAACAACTCTCTTTGACTTCCCCTATTCTGAGGTGGAGGTCTTGCATTACTTTGGATTGAAATTGCAAGTTGGGTAGAGGGTCTACCTCTGGGATTTCCTTGATTTTGGCGGATAGAAGCCTAATTACTCTGGAAGGAAGGGGCTAGAGTCTGGAATCTTGATCCCTGATTTCCCTGCCCTAAAAACCTTGATCCAAAAGGAGTTGGGTAATCCATACTGCGATGTCCAAATCCTTGACAGTTATAGCATTTCACTGTCTTGTTCAAGGGTGGAACTTCTGAAGTTTAAATCTAAGGGATTGAGTTTCGAGAAAAGGACATTTCTTTCATTCTGGAACTTCCCATATCCTGGGTTTGACCATGATGTCTCTTAGGCGGAGGAAGGTTGGAATCATCTTCTGGGAATAAAAACCTTTTGAAAGGTGATGGTGCTGGCTTTGGTGGGACTTTGACATCAAAGGCTTTGGCGAAATCCTTCACCATCCGAACTGCTTCGGTCATGGAAACTGGCTTGGCATTCTTCATCAGGATATTCAAAGGTTCGTTCAGTCCGTGAATGAACCTCGCCATCGGCTGTTCTTCATTCAGCGGAAGCGAGTATCTGAGGAGGAGGGCGAATGCTTGGTAATATGCTTCAATAGTTCTACTCCCCTGGGTTAACTTTAAGAATTCGTTCATCTTTGTTTCTAAAAAGCCAGGAGGACAGAACCTCGTCCTTAGGTAAATTTTAAGATCAGTCTAGGTTTAGGTATTTTGGTCGAGACGGTTTGTCTCGCAGTGATTCCTCCACGCAACCCTGGCCGTTTTGACAATCTTTAACCTGGCGAGAGCCATCTTGCTTCTTTCATTGTAGCCAGTTACATCAAAGTATTCCTCCATGGCCTCAATCCATTTTTCTACAACTTCACCTAACTGTTCCCCTTCACCCTTGAAGGGGAACAGTTACATCAAAGTATTCCTCCATGGCCTCAATCCATTTTTCTACAACTTCACCTAACTGTTCCCCTTCACCCTTGAAGGGACCAGGTTACGAACTATGAAGAGTATTATGAACATCCAGGTTGAGCTGTTCTTCATCGAGTTGGGGGTTAACATTTCTACCACGACGACCTCGATCCATGTTCCTATCAATACGACAATTCTTGTTAAGTCTCTTTATTTATGATTCAATCCAATTTTAGATTCAACTGATTCCGGGGTTCTCTAAATAGGTCAGCTCCCCACAGAATCAAGGGATAAGGGTACTCATATAGAACGCATTATCAGTTCATTCAGAAAATCTCATTCATATCTTTAACACAATAATGGTCCATCAGACTATTTTTTCCCATCTGAACAGTCCTCCATGGGGATTTCAATTTTTCAGATTTTTAATTTATCATCCCTTAACTTGATCCACTGATCAAAAGTTAATAGTAATAATCTGCCAGCACAATCCACTAATCTCATAGTGATTTGCTGAAGTTATTAACGTCATTCTAGCTACGAACATTATCACAGGGACTCGTCCCATTCATCCTCTTACATTTCAACCAAAATTTAGGAATCTTCATTTTTCAATCAAAATCCAAATCAACTCATCAGTTCTCAATCAGAATTTAAAATCATATCAACCACATTCGTATTCATCATCTAGATAGTATAAATACATATAATTTCAAGTCTTAGATTTACTCGTATATATTGCCAGTAAAGAGCTGCAGGTATACCCTCGATATATATGGGTAGTCACGGTCCTTGGAATTATAAGGTAAAGACCATTATGTCTAGGCCTCAAGCAAGTCAGGGATTTCATACAATTGTGGTACTTCTATCTGAAGACTCAATTACCAATTTACGAATTTCAGTTTGAATATTAATTGGTAGGAATTTTATCACTCGGTTGATCCTCATTAGTCAATTTGCTCTGATACCAACTATAAGATCCCCGTCCCCACCGCGCAACAATTTCAGGGGTGCCAACAGCGGAAGTAGCACTTCTTGCGCGGGGCAGGGTCCCACACTCGGGGCCTCGCCCCACGGATATCCGGACAAGAGACTAATCCATTGGTTTTTCCAAAACCGAACCCGGAAATACTTCCTTTTCACAGAAAGCACGGGCGATTCCACCAGGATAACTTTTCCCTAACATAGTCAAAAGCCTTAACTAACTGAGCTCATCTGACCGAACCCGTAAGTCCCCTAGTCAGATCAGGGAAAAAGACCGTACTTGCTTCATAGAGACTAACACTTTCTTCCTCATTGAGAGGCACAGCCGTTGATTCTTTTCCATAGAACAATTTTTGTCCGGAATTTACTTCATCTATCAAACTAAACAAAAATTGAGTCTCGATTTCTGGATCCATCAATCCAGCCTAACCCCATCCAGTCCCATGGGTTAGCCAACCGCCCAACCATTGTAGTGATGGGATCCAATTAGGAATTTGGTTAGGTTTTGTCCTGGGTACTAGGGAAAAGAGTTCCCAGGTCCCCTAGCCGGATGTTCATGCAAACATAAAACTAGTCACACCACTTACACACCCAATATGAAATTGCCTTTTTCTAAGCAAGAGCTATTTTTAAAACAATCC
Source organism: Cibotium barometz (assembly GCF_041138505.1). NCBI lineage: Eukaryota > Viridiplantae > Streptophyta > Polypodiopsida > Cyatheales > Cibotiaceae > Cibotium > Cibotium barometz. The sequence continues at coordinate 17,550,935 of NC_141067.1, forward strand.
TTTAATGAAACCATTGTGTCACTGATCACAATCCTCAAAATCTCTGGTTGAATCCTTATTTCCAATCATTCCTTCATCGGTGTACTTACGGCATCATTGGCAACCAGAACGCTCACCATCTCTTCACTCAGGGGCCTTTTCGATAGTTCCTAGCTCATAGTAACCGGCAATATATTCACATAACAAAATGGAATCTCCGTGGAAGATCAGCAAGATCAACCAACAGATCCATATAAAAGAGTCATAGACTCATCCGTTGACAGCAAGGTCAATCAACCAAATCCACACCCGAATTCAGAAAACAACTCTTACTCCTTGATCCAAATATTCCACGACGCATGTGCGGGTATCTTCGGTGACCCAAAGCTCGAGCACTGTATGGTCAGCACCCTCTAGGATCCTTCGCAGGTCACGTAGCGTTTCACTCATAGGCCGCTTCCTTGGTCCCTCATCCATCGTACCGGAAGCTCACCATTTAAATCGAACCGAGGCTGGTCAAGACCTCGACCGACCATGCTACGCGAGACGTCCTCCGTTCACTCTCTGTCAACTGTTGCAACTTTATCAGTTGGGTCTCCCCGACCTTAATCACAAGACGGTCAAGATGCTTCCCCAGCATTCTTGACATAAAAGAGTCATTTACAAATACAATTTCTATAATGAACTCTCGTCTTTCCATTTCACATTCCAATTCACATGTCATCACATCTCATCCATTCACTCATATCCATTCACTCATATCGACCTCACATCATTTTCCATAATGAACTCTCGTCTTTCCAATTCACATTCCAATTCATATGTCATCACATCTCATCCATTCACTCATATCAACCTCACATCATTTTCCATCTCATCACATCAGATTCATTCACATCACATATCATTTATTCACATCTCAATTCACATGTCATCACATCTCATCGATTCACTCATATCGACGTCACATCATTTCACATACACATTCGCATTCATTGTTCCACATTTGTACATCCACATCCATACATCCACTTTCACATCCGCATTCATACATACATATCCATATCCACATCGAAATCCACATCCATTCATCCATTTTTACATCCACATTCACACATCCACATCCACATTCACATTCATACATCCACATCCACATCTACATTCATACATCCACACATCCATTTCCACATCCACATCCACATTATCCATTCATCCGTCTACATCAACACATATCATTCACACATCAAATCACATCATCCATACATCAATCTACATTAATCTACATCATTCACACATCAAACCACATCATCCATTCATCCATCTACATCAATACACATCATCCATACATCCATCCACATTAATCTACATCATTCAAACATCAAACCACATCATCCATTGACATCTGATTCACATGCCGTCATTCATTCACATCCCTTATCATTTATTCATATCAAGATTCACATGGCATCACATTCCTTCACATACCATTCATTCACATCCTATACCATTCATTCACATCCTAATTCACAGGACATCACATCCATTCATCCATTTTCATTTATCTGATTCATATCACTTCCATCCATCCATTTACATCTATCTGATTCCTATCACATCTCATCACATCTATTTATAGAATGTAAGAGAATTCTAATTTTTTTGATATAAAGATTCTTTACGCATCTAATTAGGTATAAAGGTATTTTTAGTAGGAATAACACTTTAATAAAAAACCTTTTATGCATCTTTTCAGGCATAAGTTCAATTTTAAGAAAAATAACAATTTCAAATTAAAAATAAACCTTTTATGCATTTTACTATGCATAAATTCCATTTTAATGAGAATAACACTTTCAAAATAAAAATAAATCTTTTATGCATCTATCTATGCATAAATTTAATTTTAATGAAAATAATACTTTTGAAATAAACATAAATCTTTTATGCATCTTTCTATGCATAACATCAAATCCTTCTATGCATAGAATTTAACTCTAAAGAAAGTAACACTTTTTTAATTTATTATTTTTAGTATTCATTTTTCTATACCTAGGATAAAAAATAACACTTCAAGAATACATATACGAGAAATACTCTTTTTGAAATAAAAAAAAGTAAACTTTTTTTACACAATTTTAGAAAATTTTGCCATAACCTCCTTTGTATGGCTGACCATTTTTCAATTTTTAACTCTCTAAAATTAATTAGAATTTCACCAAGAGTATTTAAATCGTTCTAATGTAAACATTTTCTACTTATTTAAGAGAAACATTATGAAAAACTTGATTTTATCCATTAATCATTCATCTAGGATAAAGAATGGTTGGATTTACTAAAGAAGAGAGGGAAATGCCATTTTTCAATGAGGCATAACATCATATTCATTTCAAAGAAGACAAAAATCATAAAAACCATAAAATGAAATAGAAAAGAGAAGAATCTCCAACTTACAAAGGAATTTGAGAGCTTTCCTTGGGCTTGATGGTTTTAGGGATCTACTCTTGTCTGAAATAAGAGTGGCCACCAATCTTTAGAAGAGGGAAGGTCAAAAACTAATGAATTATGAAAAAATTTACAGTTTTTGGCTCTTGGGAGAAGCAGGGTAACAGTGCAAAAAACACTATTAAGCCTTTAACAAAGAGGGAGGCTTCTATTTATAGGAAAAAGTGAGCCTCTAACCAAGCAAACTGATTCTAGAATTTTTCAGATCAGTTTGGTCATTTTTTGACCATTTTTAGGTCAATTTAGCTTACTTTTTAGAACTAGACTTGAATTTAAAGAGTGGAGAGATGAAATATCTCAATTTTTGATAATTTTAAACTCCACCACACAAGTGAAGTAGGTGCCTCCTTCATGAGGGGGAATCCCCATCTTGAGGTGTCAAAAATTCATCATTTCACTAAATATCGCTTCTTTTTTTAACTAATATCCTTGTCCTTGGTCAACTCTTTATCTTATGTGAGTATTTACTCATTTTTGGGGGGATTTTCTTTATTTTTTCCATTTATAAATCTCCTCCACACATTTGGATGAATCTGATTGGCCCCTCAAAACCTTAATTGAAAATTTTCAAAAAATATGGACCCCCAGGATAAGGGGCCTTTTGAACAGATTATAATTTATTTCGAATGCACCTTCTGAAAATCTTTTTGAACTTTTGTTTCGGGAAACTCATTTAAATACAAAGAGATATGTTTCCATCCAAAAATATCCGAAATATAAAAAACCTCTCTCTAGAAAATTTTCTCTCTCTAGGCCAAAACAGGTAGAAACAAGATCTTTTATATTTCTGAAGAGGGATTTGACTACAAGGGTAGATAGTGGACATCCTTAGAGGCTGGGGAGGAGTCTTACATGCTACCCCACTTAAAAAACGTGAGATGTTCTCATCTCGTAGGTGGAGTATGATCTCTTTCATCTTCTTCTTCTTCTTCTTCAATCACTTCCAGCGTTACTACCTTGGAAGTGGACGGCCGATTTGGGAACAACTCTCTTTGACTTCCCCTACTCTGAGGTGAAGGTCTTGCATTACTTTGGATTGAAACTGCAGGTTGGGTAGAGGGTCTACCTCTGGGATTTTCTTGATTTTGGCGGATAGAACCCTGATTACTCTAGAAGGAAGGGGCTGGAGTCTGGAATGTTGATCCCTGATTTCCCTCCCCTGAAAACCTTAATCCAAAATAAGTTGGGAATCCATACTGCGATGTCCAAATCCTTGACAGTTATAGCATTTCACTCTCTTGTTCAAGGGTGGAACTTCTGAAGTTGAAATCCAAGGGATTGAGTTTCGGAAAAAGGACATTTCTTTCATTTAGGAACTTCCCATATCCTGGGTTTGTATATCCTGGGTTTGACCCTGATGTCTCTTAGGCGGAGGAAGGTTGGAATCATCTTCTGGGAATAAAAACCTTTTGAAAGGTGATGGTGCTGGCTTTGGTGGGAGTTTGACATCAAAGGCTTTGGCGAAATCCTTTGCCATCCCAACTACTTCGGTCATGGAAACTGGCTTGGCATTCTTCATCAGGATATTCAAAGGTTCATTCAGTCCCCGAATGAACCTAGCCATCAGTTGTTCTTCATCCAGCGGAGGCGAGTATCTGAGAAGGAGGGCGAATGCTTGGTGATATGCTTCAATAGTTCTACTCCCCCTGGGTTAACTCTAAGAATTTGTTGATCTTTGTTTCTAAAAAGCTGGGAGGACAGAACCTCGTCCTTAGGTAAATTTTGAGATCAGTCTAGGGTATACTTGCAGCTCTTTACTGGCAGTATATACGAGTAAATCTAAGACTAATCCATCGGTTTTTTCAAAATCGAACCCAAAAAAACTTCCTTTGCTCGGAAAGGACGGGCGATTCCACCAGGATAATTTTTTCCTAACATAGTCAAAAGCCTTAACTAACTGAGCTCATATGATCAAACCCGTAAGTCCCATAGTCAGATTAGGGAAAAAGATTGTACTTGGATCATAGAGACCAACGCTTTTTTCCTCATTGAGAGGCACAACCGTTGATTCTTTTCCATAGAATAATTTTTGTCCGGAATTTACTTCATCTATCAAACTAAACAGAAATTGAGTTTCGATTTACGGATCCATCAATCCAGCCTAACCCCATCCAGTCCCATGGGTTAGCCAACCACTTGGATCATAGAGACCAACGCTTTTTTCCTCATTGAGAGGCACAACCGTTGATTCTTTTCCATAGAATAATTTTTGTCCGGAATTTACTTCATCTATCAAACTAAACAGAAATTGAGTCTCGATTTACGGATCCATCAATCCAGCCTAACCACTGTGGTGATGGGATCCAATTAGGAATTTGGTTAGGTTTTTTCCCGGGTACCAAGGAAAAGAGTAACTAGGCCCCCTAGCCGGATGTTCATGCAAACATAAAACTAGTCACACCACTTACACACCCAATACGAAATTGCCTTTTTCTCAACATGAGCTATTTTTAAAACAATCCTTTAATGAAACCATTGTGTCACTGATCACAATCCTCAAAATCTCTGGTTGATTCTTATTTCCAATCATTCCTTCATCGGTGTACTTATGGCATCATTGGCAACCAGAACGCTCATCACCTGTTCACTCAGGGGCCTTTTTGATAGTTCCTAGCTCATAGTAACCGGCAATATATTCACATAACAAAATGGAATCTCCGTGGAAGATCAGAAAGATCAACCAACAGATCCATATAAAAGAGTCATGGACTCATCCGTTGAGGACCACCAAGGTCAATCAACCAGATCCACACCCGAATTCAAAAAACAACTCTTACTCCTTGATCCAAATCTTCCACGATGCACGTGTGGGTATCTTCGGTGACCCAGAGCGCGAGCACCGTATGGTCAGCACCCTCTAGGATCCTTCACAGGTTACCTAGGGCTTCACTCATAGGCTGCTTCCTTGGTCCCTCATCCACCGTACACCGGAAGCTCACCATTTAAATCGAACCGAGGCTGGTTGAGACCTCTGCGGACCATGCTACGCGAGACATCCTCCGTTGACTCTCCGTCAACTGTTGCAACTTTATCAGTTAGGTCTCCCTGACCTTAATGATAAGACGGTCAAGATGCTTCCCTAGCATTCTTGACATAAAATAGTCATTTACAAACAGGTCACAAATACAGTTTCTATAATGAACTCTTGTCTTTCCACATTATCCCTCATCAGTCCACATTACTTATTCCACATTCCATTCATATGTGTACTCATTCTCATCCAATCACATCATTTTCCATCTCATCACATCCGATTCATTCACATCACATATCATTTATTCACATCCCAATTCACATGTCATCACATCTCATCCATTCACTCATATCGACGTCACATCATTTCACATACACATTCACATTCATTATTCCACATACACATTCACATTTGTACATCCACATCCATACATACACTTCCACATTTGCATTCATACATACATATCCATATCCACATTCATTCATCCATTTTCACATCCACATTCATACATCCACATCCACATTAACATTTATACATCCACATCCACATCTAAATTCATACATCCACACATTCATTTCCACATCCACATTCATACATCCATTTCCACATCCACATCCACATCCACATCCACATTCATACATCCACATCTACATCATCCATTCATCCATCTACATCAACCCATATCATTCACACATCAAACCACATCATCCATACATCAATCTACATTAATCTACATCATTCACACATCAAACCACATCATCCATTCATCCATCTACATCAATACACATCAAACCACATCATCCATACATCCATCCACATGAATCTACATCATTCACACATCAAACCACATCATCCATTGACATGTGATTCACATGCCGTCATTCATTCACATCCCTTATCATTCATTCATATCACGATTCACATTCCTTCACATCCTATACCATTCATTCACATCCCTTATCATTCATTCATATCACGATTCACATTCCTTCACATCCTATACCATTTATTCACATCCTTATTCACAAGACATTACATCCATTCATCCATTTTCATTTATCTGATTCATATCACTTCTATCCATCCGTTTACATCTATTTAATTCCTATCACATCTCATCAGAACTATTTATAGAATGTTAGAGAATTCTTTTTTTTATATAAAGATTCTTTACGCATCTAATTAGGCATAAAGATATTTTTAGTAGGATTAACACTTTTATAAAAATACTTTTATGTATCTATTTAGGCATAAATTCAATTTTAAGGAAAAAAACACTTTTGAATTAAGAATAAACCTTTTATGCATTTTACTATGCATAAATTTCATTTTAATGAGAATACCACTTTCAAAATAAAAATAAATCTTTTATGCATCTATCTATGCATAAATTCAATTTTATTGAAAATAATACTTTCAAAATAAAAATAAATCTTTTATGCATCTTTCTATGCATAAAATCAAAATTGATGAAAATAACTCTTTTGAATTAAAAATAAAATTCTTTATGCATCTATTTATGTATAAAGTCAAAATTGATGAAAATAACTCTTTTGAACTAAAAATAGATTTCTTTATGCATCATTCTTTGCATAAAATCAAAATTGATGAAAATAACTTTTGAAATAAAAATAGATTTCTTTATGCATCATTCTATGCATAAAATCAAAATTGATGAGTATAACACTTTTGGATTAAAATACATTCTTCATACATCTTTCCATGCATAAATCTAATTTAATAGGAATTACACTTTTAGAATAAAAGAATTTCTCTTATGCATCTTCCCATGCATAAAAACTAAATCCAATGAAAAATAACTCTTTTAAAATAAAAACTTTCTTTTATGCATCTATTTATGCATAAATTCAATGATGAAAATCACACTATTATAATAAAACAATTTCTTTTATGCATCTAATTTATGCAAAAAATCCATTTATGATGAAAATCACACTTTTAATATAAAAACATCTTTTATGCATATGTTTATGCATACAAATCATTTATGATGAAAATCACTCTTTTAATATAAAAGAATTTCTTTTATGCATCCATTTATGCATAAAAGTCATTTATGATGAAAATCACACTTTTAATATATAAAAAAATCTTGTATGCATATGTTTATGAATACAAATCATTTATGATGAAAATAACTCTTTTAATATAAAAGAATTTCTTTTCTGCATCCATTTATGCATAAAAATTATTTATGATAAAAATCACATTTTTAATATTAAAAAAAAACTTTTATGCATATGTTTATGCATACAAATCATTTATGATGAAAATAACTCTTTTAATATAAAAGAATTTCTTTTATGCATCCATTTGTGCATAAAAATCATTTATGATGAAAATCACACTTTTAATATAAAAAAATCTTTTATGCATATAAATCATTTATGATGAAAATCAATCTTTCAATATAAAAGAATTTCTTTTATGCATAAAAATCATTTATGATGAAAATAACACTTTTATATAATCAAAATAACAATTTCAATATGCTTCCTTCTATGCATAGAATTTAATTCTAAAGAAAGTAACACTTTTTTAATAAAATATTTTTAGTATGCATTTTTCTATACCTAGGATGAAAAATAACACTTTAAGAAAACATATACGATGGGAATTACTCTTTTTGAATTAAAAAAAAAGTAAACTTATTTTACAAAATTTTAGAAAATTTTGCCATAACCTCCTTTGTATGGGGCTGACCATTTTTCAATTTTTAACTCTCTAAAATTAATTAGAATTTCACCAAGAGTATTTGAATCATTCTAATGTAAACATTTTCTACTTATTTAAGAGAAACATCATGAAAAACTTGATTTTATCCATTAATCATTCATCTAGGATAAAGAATGGTTGGATTTACTAAAGAAGAGAGGGGAATGCCTTTTTTCAATGAGGCATAACATCATATTCATTTTAGAGAAGACAAAAATCATAAAAACCATAAAATGAAATAAAAAATAGAAGAATCTCCAACTTACAAAGAAATTTGAGAGATTTCCTTTGGCTCAATGGTTTGAGGGATCTACTCTTGTTTGAAACAAGAGTGGCTATCAATGTTTAGAAGAGGGAAGGTCAAAAACTAATGAATTATGAGTAAATTCATAGTTTTTGGCTCTTGGGAGAAGCAGGGTAACAGTGCAAAGAACACTATTAAGATTCAACAAAGGGAGAGGCTTCTATTTATAGGAAAAAGTGAGCCTCTAACCAAGCAAACTGATTCTAGAATTTTCCAGATAAGTTTGGTCAATTTTTGACCATTTTTAGGTCAGTTTAGCTTACTTTTGGAACTAGACTTGAATTTGGAGAGAGGAGAGATCAAATATCTCAATTTTTTAAAATTGTAAACTCCACCACACAAATGAAGTAGGCGCCCCCTTCATGAGGGGGAATTCCCATCTTGAGGTGTCAAAAATTCATCATTTCACTAAATATCTCTTCTTTTTTTAACTAATATCCTTGTCCTTGGTCAACTCTTCATCTTATGTAAGTATTTACTCATTTTTGGGGGGATTTTCTTTATTTCTTCCATTTATAAATCTCCTCCACACATTTGGATGAATCTGATTGGCCCCTCAAAACCTTAATTTAAATTTTTTTAAAAATATGCACCCCCAGGATAAGGGGCCTTTTGAACAGATTATAATTTATTTCGAATGCACCTTCTGAAAATCTTTTTGAACTTCTGTTTTGGGGGAGCTTATTTAAATACGAAGAGATATTTTTCCATCCAAAAATATCCAAAACTTGAATTATCTCTCTCTAGAATAATTTCTCTCTCTAGGCCAAAACAGGTAGAAACAAGATCTTTTATATTTCTGAAGAGGGATTTGACTACAAGGGTAGATAGTGGACATCGTGAGAGGCTGGGGAGGAATCTTACATTCTACCCCACTTAAAAAATGTGAGATGTCCTCATCTCGTAGGTGGAGTATGATCTCTTTCATCATCTTCTTCTTCTTTAATCACTTCCAGCGTTACTGCCTTGGAAGTGGATGGCCGATTTGGGAACAACTCTCTTTGACTTCCCCTATTCTGAGGTGGAGGTCTTGCATTACTTTGGATTGAAACTGCAAGTTGGGTAGAGGGTCTACCTCTGGGATTTCCCTGATTTTGGCGGATAGAAGCCTGATAACTCTGGAAGGAAGGGGCTAGAGTCTGGAATCTTGATCCTTGATTTCCCTGCCCTGGAAACCTTGATCCAAAAGGAGTTGGGAAATCCATACTGCGATGTCCAAATCCTTGACAGTTATAGCATTTCACTCTCTTGTTCAAGGATGGAACTCCTGAAGTTGAAATCCAAGGGATTGAGTTTCGGGAAAAGGACATTTCTTTCATTCTAAAACTTCCCATATCCTCGGTTTCACCTTGATGTCTCTTAGGCGGAAGAAGGTTGGAATCATCTTCTAGGAATAAAAACCTTTTGAAAGGTGATGGTGCTGGCTTTGGTGGGACTTTGACATCAAAGGCTTTGGCAAAATCCTTTGCCATCCAAACTGCTTCAAACTGGCTTGGCATTCTTCATCAGGATATTCAAAGGTTCGTTCAGTCCCCGAATGAACCTGGCCAGGTTTGGGTATTTCGATCGAGACGGTTTGTCTTGCAGTGATTCCTCCACGCAACCCTGGCCATTTCGACAATCTTTAACCTGGCGAGAGCCATCTTCCTTCTTTCATTGTAGCCAGTTACATCAAAGTATTCCTCCATGGCATCAATCCACTTTTCTACAACTTCACCTAACTGTTCCCCTTCACCCTTGAAGGCTGCGAACTATGAAGAGTTTTACAATCATCCAGGTCGAGCTCTTCTTCATCGAGTTGGGGGTTAACATTTCTACCACGACGACCTCGATCCATGTTCCTATCAATACGGAAATTCTTCTTAAGTCTCTTTATTTATGATTCAATCCGATTTTTGATTCAACTGATTCCGGGGTTCTCTAAATAGGTTGGCTCCCCACAGAATCAAGGGATAAGGATACTCATATAGGACGCATTATCATCGAGTTGGGGGTTAACATTTCTACCACGACGACCTCGATCCATGTTCCTATCAATACGGAAATTCTTCTTAAGTCTCTTTATTTATGATTCAATCCGATTTTTGATTCAACTGATTCCGGGGTTCTCTAAATAGGTTGGCTCCCCAGAGAATCAAGGGATAAGGATACTCATATAGGACGCATTATCAGTTAACAATTCTTTCAGAATATCTCATTTATTTCTTTAACACAATAATGGTCCATCAGACTAATTTTTTCCATCTAAACAGTCCTCCATGGGGATTTCAATTTTTCAGATTTTAATTTGTCATCCCTTAGCTTGATCCACTGATCAAAAGTTAACAGTAATAATCTGCCAGCACAATACACTAATCTCATAGTGATTTGCTGAAGTTAGCTACGAACATTATCACAGGGACTCGTCCCATTCATCCTCATTGTAGTTTCGCTCAGCTTATTACATTTCAACCAAAATTTAGGAATCTTCATTTTTCAATCAGAATCCAAATCAACTCATCAGTTCTCAATTAGAATTTAAAATCATATCAACCACATTCGAATTAATCATCTAGATAGTATAAATACTTATAATTTCAAGTCTTAGATCTACTCATATATATTGCCAGTAAAGAGCTGCAGTTATACTCTCGGTATATACGGGTAGTCACGGTCCTTGGAATCTGCAGTTATACTCTCGGTATATACGGGTAGTCACGGTAGTCACGGTCCTAGATAGTATAAATACTTATAATTTCAAGTCTTAGATCTACTCATATATATTGCCAGTAAAGAGCTGCAGTTATACTCTCGGTATATACGGGTAGTCACGGTCCTTGGAATTATAAGGTAAAGACCATCATGTCTAGGCCTCAAGCAAGTCAGGGATTCCATACAAGTGCGGTACTTCTATCTAAAGACTCAAGTACCAATTTATGAATTTCAGTTTGAATATCAATTTGGTAAGAATTTTATCACACAATTACAACCTTTTACTGCTTCTTCATAAATTTTTGGCATTCTTGGCTTCTCGATTGATCCTCATTAGTAAATTTGCTCTGATACAAATTGTAAGATCCCCGTCTTCACCGCGCAACAATTTCACGGGTGCTAGCAGTAGAAGTAGCACTTCTTGCATGGGGTAGGGTCCCACACTCTGGGCCTCGCCCACGGATATCCGGACAAGAGACTAATCCATCGGTTTTTCCAAAACCAAACTTGGAAAAACTTCTTTTGCCCGAAAAGCACGGGCGATTCCACCAGGATAACTTTTCCCTAACATAGTCAAAAGCCTTAACTAACTGAGCTCATCTGACCGAACCCGTAAGTCCCATCCCGTAAGTCCCATAATCAGATCAGGGAAAAAGACTGTACTTGGATCATAGAGACCAACGCTTTTTTCCTCATTGGGAGGCAGCCCATAGAACAATTTTTGTTTGGAATTTACTTCATCTATCGAACTAAACATAAATTGAGTCTCGATTTACGGATCCATCAATCCAGCCTAACCCCAGTCCCATGGGTTAGCCAACCGCCCAACCACTGTAGTGATGGGATCTAATTAGGAATTTGGTTAGGTTTTATACCGAGACTAGGGAAAGGAGTTCCCAGGCCCCCTAACCGGATGTTCATGTAAACATAAAACTAGTCACACGACTTTCACACCCAATATAAAATTGCCTTTTTCTCAGCATCAGCTATTTTTTAAAAAATCCTTTAATGAAACCATTGTGTCACTGATCACAATCCTCAAAATCTCTGGTTTAATCCTTATTTGCAATCATTCCTTCATCGGTGTACTTATGGCATCATTGGCAACCAGAACGCTCACCACCTGTTCACCCCCAGGGGCCTTTTCGATAGTTCCTAGCTCATAGTAACCGGCAATATATTCACATAACAAAATGGAATCTCCGTGGAATATCAGCAAGATCAACCAACAGATCCATATAAAAGAGTCATGGACAGGTTCCCTGTGAAAAAAATAGCGGGTTTAGGTGGGGAATCAATATCATACGGTGTTTGATGGTGGTGAAACTTTATGAGCAGGTCCATCGAGCTCCTACCCCTCCACTTGCAAAGTTTTACCACATCCGACACCCAACCAATGTCTGATGGTGCTGAAAGTTTGCAAGAGGAGGGGTAGTAGCCCCATGGAACCGCTCACAAATTTTCACTACCATTGGACATTGTATGATAATGATGCCTTACCACCAAACCTTGTACTTTTGCAGAGGGGACCCCATGACCCTATGCAAAAAAATAGTAGGTGTGGCAACACACCGTCCCACCCATCCGACATCCCATGGGTACTTTTCGAGTGGAGGGGTTTTAGCCCTATCGAGCACTCACAAAGTTTTACCACCACCATATGATATTGATTCCACCCGGCCCAAACTCGCTATTTTTTGCATAGGGAACCCATTGGGCACTATGCAAAAAAATAGCAGGTCGCAGATGGTGGTGAAACTTTGCGAGCGGGGGAGTAGGATCCCCATGGACCCACTCGTAAAGTTTCAGGACCATCGGGAACCATATGATAATGATGCCCCACCTCAACTTGCCATTTTTGCATAGGGGAGCCCTTGGACACTGCGAAAAATGGCAGGTGGCAACACACCGTCCCACCCATGCGATGGTGGGGAAACTTTTTGAGGAGGAGTAGAGGTTCCATGGACCCTCTCACAAAGTTTCACAACCATTGGATACCGTATGATAATGATGCCCCACCCCAACCCCCTATTCTTTACATAGGGGACCACTTGGGCAATATGCAAAAAAATAGCGCGGGTGGCCACACACCGTCCTGCCCATTCAACGTCTGATAGTGGTGGCAAAACATTGCAAGCGTAAGGGTAGTAGCCCCATGGATGGCTCGCAAACTTTCACCACCTTCGAACACTGTATAATGATGCCCCACCCAATCCCACTATTTTTTGCATAGAGGACGGCACTATGCGAAAGATAGCGGGTGGCAACACACCGTCCCGCCCATCTCGTGTGTGATGGTAGTGAATAGCTCAAAATGTTTTCACCATTGTGAATGGAGGGGTAGGAGCCCCATGGACCTGCTCCCAAAGTTTCACCACCATTGGACACCGTATGACGATGATGCCCCACCCAAACTCACTTTTCTTGCATAAGGGACCCCTTGGGCACTATGCAAAAAAGTAGCGAATGGCAACATACTGTCCCATCTATCTGGTGCACAATGGTGTTGAAACTTTGTAAGTGGAGGGGTAGGATCCGTTGATGACACGGAAGCGGTAAAGCTGTTTACGCCTTTATAGAGTGTCACACTTCCATACTCAGATACAAACACACCCAGAACACTAGACCCAAGAGCATAAATGAGACTATATTTCAAAATAAATCCTCGTCTCTACAAAGTTGGATATCTAAAATATCCTCAGAACCATCCTCCTCTAGTAACCATTCACAATCAGCCCACTCCAGCTCGTGGTCGCTCCCAATCCTTTTCCTTTTCTCCAAGGATCACCTCCTATGATGCTCTGCCAATAGCAAGTGCCCACATACTTGATGGCCTGTACTACAAACGAGTACTTTCTTTGAGACTCCCATTGCTCTCTGTCACCTTCCTCATGTTCATACAAAGAACAATAGCCTGATGTCTTTCTCTCCACATCTCCACGACAGCAGTCTCTCCTCTATTGCTTTTACAGTTGACGCCTTCTCTCTGTTTCACGGCTTTGCTACATTCGACGCCATCTCCCAGCTTCACTCTGCTTTCAACGCTCTCTCCCCTTCACTGCTTCGCTGTCGGGGACACCATCACCTTCGCTCCTCTCTGCTGCGTGCTACCAGCCGTCGCCAGCAAACCAAAACAGAGACCCACTCCAAAACTCAACTCTACCTGTGTGCTACCAGCCCCGCCACCCTGCTTCTCTTCTCTCTATCACCACCAGCCATCGCAGCGATCACCAACGCAACACCTCCTTTCAAAAACCAACTCCAGTCCCTCTTTCTCTTGGTGGAGCTGCTGTCTCTCCTCTTTTGCTTCCTCCCCTTCACTACTTCACTGCAGTCAGCCCAGCCTCCTCACTGTCAGGTGTCACACCCAAAAATAGCTACACGTCCGAAGCTCTTCGCTACTCGAGGTGGCTCCCCAGCCAGTCGCCTGCCCTAAGCAAACCTTAACCACACCTCCTCCAAACTCTCCCTCCAGAGGCGGCTCCAGTCCCTGCAGGCGGTCCACCCTCCTGCACGCTCCACCCCTCCTTCTTAAAACTCCTTTTTGCTCTCCGTTATCTCCCTTTGCAAAACCGCCATCAGAATTGTAGGCGGCTAGGTGGACAGGGCCTTCGCCAGCCACCTTGGTATCTCGAAGGCCCTGGAAGATGGTCACGATTCCAAGAGGTCCCTTCTACAATTTACTCGTGTGCTTCATTAATATATGTGGTGCCAACACCTTTCCAAAATGAACACAAGAGCTGCATCCGTTATTTCATCAATACTGATGGGGTTATACCTTCACTTCTCTTACTCAGTATAGAGGCAGGGGGAGATTTGCATCATGTGGCCGTGGTAATGGTCGTGGATGGCAGGACAGGTCACCACAACAGAATTTTCAGCCTTCATATGGTGCTTGAGGTGGTCGTGGATATACACCTTAGAGAGGCAGAGGTAATCCTCGTGGTAGAGGACGTTGGCAAGGCCAACAAACATCTATGCAAGATGTGGAATGCCATTACTGTGGGAAATTTGGTCATATGGCGAGAGATTGTTTTCGCAAACAGAATGATTTGAGAGGGGTAGATCACAACATGGTGGACATTATGGTGGAAATTATGCACAACATGGTGGAAACTATGCATCCAAGCAGTAATGATGGTAGCGCAAATCACTTGTTTACCATGAAACATGTTGTGGGATCTATGATGACAAATGCATCCAAGCAGTAATGATGGCAGCGCAAATCACTTGTTTACCATGAAACATGTGGGATCTATGATGACAAATGCTGAAAATGATGACACTTGGTATATGGACTCTGGAGCATCAAACCATATGACTTGTCATGGTGAATGGTTTGAGCATATGAAGCCTATGGATGTGAAAGGCTATGTGGAGACAGGAGATGATACTCACATGCCATTACACATTTTGGAAGTGTATAATCGGTTATGCATAATGGTCAAACAAAATCTATGTCAGATGTATTGTACGTGCCTTCTATCACAAAAATCTTGGCCTCAGTTGGTCAAATGGTGGAACAAGGAGGATTACAGGTTCGTTTCAACGAGCATGGTTGCTTCGTTGAGGATTTCAAACATGGATGTAGAGTCATTGCTAAAGGCAAGAAAGAAGGCAGGTTGTTTAAGCTGGATGCTAGAATTCCTGAGTTAAAATCAGCCATGTTCTCTAAAAGCAAAAATGTGGTACAGGACATTGATATGTGGCATAAGAGGATTGGACATGTCAATATACAAAGGTTAAAGAACATGCAGGCAAGAGGCATTGTTAGTGGGCTGCCTAGATTCAAGTATGATGGGAATATGCATGTTTGTGAAGCCTGTCAGTTTGGAAAGCAGGCAAGGTTGCGGTTTCCTAGAGAAGGAAATATGAGTAGTGTGAGGTGAAAAAAAGAAAGAAAGACCTGCCTCTATAGCCCTTCCACCTCGCAAACTTGGAATCACACACACGAATGGGGGCACCACCAGCCACCGGCTGGAACACTCTCTCACCATTCGCCACCCACCCACACCATAAAGACAGCTCAAAACCACGAAAGACAGGTGATCATTCAGCAAAAAACATATACAGCATCAACCATGTACAAACTCAGCAAATACACCAAAGACTAGGACTCTGGCCAGGATTTACTGCCAAGGGAATACACCCTTGCATCTAACAACCAAGCCTCTGTCTCCCAGTCTCTGCAAACTCCAGAGGGCGCCCACACCAGCAACCATTCTTCACTTCCTCTGTAGCCCGGCTACTCTTTGTCCAGCTGCTACCTGCCAAGTGTCGTAGGCGAGCTCCACTGTCTCCAGCCCACACATCAGCACCTCTACTGCTTCCAACTCGTCACTGTGCTCCAGACTCTCTCTCATCAGCACCACTCTCTGCCTGCAATCGTCGCCCACACAAGACCAGCTACATCTCTCCAGAAGGCGCCCACACCAGCTAACCTTCAACTTAGTAGCTCCCACTCTCTGTGTGTCGAGACCAGCAGCTTGCCAACCTTCTGAGCCTCTGCACAATCCTTAGCACCACGAACCACTGCTCAACGCAGCTTTACCATCTCTTGCATCCAGCCAAAGCCACATCATTTTCACCATTTCCTAACAGCAGCCCTCTCTTGCTGCTCCACAATTGGCACCTTCTTTCACTTATGTAGCCAACCGCTACACATCCAAAACCCAAACCCTCCGTTGCGGCCAACGTTACCCCAAAGACCTCCCCTTGATCACATGACGGCCACCTGCATTCTCTTTGAGGGCTCTCCTCTGCAATATCACCCCCAGCTCTCCACAAGGTGGCTAATTCTTCCTTCACCACCCACCTCTCTTCGCAACCACTTCAGTGTTGCCACCTTCCTTTCGGCCCCAGCTGTGCCCTCTCTTATCTATAGCGCCTACGCCTTGCGCTATCAGCCCTTCAGCATCATCCTCTGTTGGCCGCTTGTACCCTTGGCGACCCCACTCCTTCTACTCGTCGGTGACCTGTCTGCTCTGCAGCCTCCAGCGCAACTGCACATCAACTAGGCGGCTCCACTCTCTGTCGCTGACCACACCGGTGCTCCCAGCTGGGCTCTTCCAGCTAACTTCATACCAAGCAGCCTTCACACCTTGACGGCTGCTTCCAAGCTCCTTCGCTCCAGGCGCCTCCAACTCTTCTCACCTACACTGTCGCCCTGCAACAACGATACCCGCCAGCCTGCCTAGCGTTCCACTCTTGCAGCCCTCTCTCCTTATCGGAGGTAGCTCACACCAGCTTGTAAACGTTCCCAGTGGACGCCAGCCTCTGCACAGTCATCACAAACCACTGCCCACCGCCTCGCCTCTAGTCTCTACACCCTCCAGGCGTCTTTTTTCTCCTTTTGGCGACCCTGCAGGCTTACTCCTTCTAGGCGACTGTCTCTAGGCGGCTTTCCTTCCTCTCTGCAGCGCCAGCTACCCACCAATCTTCTGCGCCTATGGCTGCACACGCCCCAGTGCCTGCAGTTCTTTTCTTCTCAGGCTCCTCAACCTCCTCTGCACCTGTAGAATCCCCCCCCATCTCCTTTTGCACATACACCACCAGCCTTCAAGCGGCCAGCTTCCCTTCTCTCCCGTCTTCTAGACGTCGAGCTGGCAGCCCTCAAAAACTCCCAAGTGGCCATTAATTTATTTGGCCACGTGTATAGTGTTTCTTTATTTTATTTTTTAAAGCTTCAAAGCCTCAAAAATGGCCATATTTTCTTCTTTATTACCTTATTTTCCTCAACTTCACGTGCGGCGCCCATACGTCCAGTACAAGAGCTGCCCACCACGGCCACCATCATCAGTTACACCGACTTACCAAACACGACCATAGTCGGTGCCATGCATTTAGTAACCACCCGCACACCACACAGCTGCAATAAAAACTTCAGATCTCCTAAAAAAAAGAGCTGCCCACGGCCACCATCATCAGTTACACCGACTTACCAAACACGACCATAGTCGGTGCCATGCATTTAGTAACCACCCGCACACCACACAGTTGCAATAAAAACTTCAGATCTCCAGCGTCTGCTCCCAAAAAAAAACACGTGCATAAACCAGCTCATTGCCAAACCACTCGGCCTATACATTCGCCAGGGCATTCAGAGCAAAGTTTTATTGCACACCACGCGTCCCATATGTACATGGACTCAAAACACCTTTACAAAAAAACGCATGACATACTTAGCCAACCCCCCATAGGCATTTATGCCAAGCAGCAGCATCATACACTTCATCTGTCTTTTGTCCGGGGTATAGTCATCCCCCTCTGCCTGCACCTTCACCTCTGTCCCATTTATTATAAACAACAAACTGACACACAAACCATAACACCTACTTCACACACCAAACTCAAATGGAAGCCATATGTACATCCCCAATACTTGATTTCACCAAATGCCACCCGGGTCAAACGGCCAGCAATATATGGCCCAAGACCTTTGCATCGTTGTCCTTTCCCCACCTGGGTCAAATAGTAGCTGCAGTGATATTTCATCCATCTCCACACCTCTGCTATTCCCATAGTCCTGTAACTCGCTGCACCAATCATCATCATTGTCCGAATATAGCACATCTAACATATTCTCCAGTTCCAACTGGCACCTAGCCTCTACCAATTGTTGGCTACGCATTTCTTGAACTCGCTGCAAGGCCTTGGATACCATTACCTGTTGCTCTGCATCTATTTCCACTTCTGGGTCATCAAAACCCCAGTCTTCATCATCATCCAGCATTTTCAACACTGCATCCTCGGTGCAAGCATTCAGTAACTCCACATGGTGCAACCTATTTGCAACATTAATAAAGCCAACCCCCCTATTGCAACAAACACTACAACAACCTGCATATAGCATGACATTTCATCTAGCAACACAGGGTTGACTAGCGGCAGCTTCACTTCAATCTCTTGGACTTGTTCCCTGACCATATCCACCTCATCACCGCTCTTATCTTCATCATCAGACAGCACCCCTAACTCTTCATCCACCACTTGGGCATAGCATATGCTTAACAAGTTTCCACCCCAACACAATAAAGACATGGCCAATTCACTAATGGCCACCAACAAGCAAGCATTTTGAACCATACTAGCCATAACATTTATACTCACAAAACCTTGCACTTGTGTGGTCTCCACTTCCTGCTTCCAACCTTGGTCTACAACCTGTACATCATCATCCAGCCTCACAGGCAACCTCTGCAACTCCATAACTTCAAGTGAATGGCCATTTGCATTAGCCATAGCATACACACCTTTTGCTGGTAATTCTTCTTCAAGGCTTGAAAAGTCATCCACATCACTAGGCACACCTGCATACACATTTACCACATCAGTGGGGATTACCTCCGCTACAAGCCGCTCCTGGCACTGAGCCTTCAAATTGTTTTCAAACACTTCATTGCTTTCATTCTCCTCAACACTTGCCAAGTCGTCGGTCATCTCATCTTGGACAAGGTCTTCACATAGCAATGCCTCTTCGACACAAGAGAAGGCATCACCAACACTGTCGACTCTTACAAAACCATTCTCTTCACCCAAAGGTGTCACCGTCATCGACGGATCCTCTTGGCCTCTGCCCTCTTTCTCATCTTCAAGTGAAGCACTCTCTTCACTGTCATCGACGGATCCTCTTGGCCTCTGCCCTCTTTCTCATCTTCAAGTGAAGCACTCTCTTCACTGTCATCAGCACTCGCAGTATCTTCATCCTCATCTCTTTCATCCGATGTATCGGTCTCTAGCCATATTGTTGGAGGCAATTCCAAGTAGCTCAAATCCACAAGGCATCTCAAAGCCTGCTGGTCTTTGTCATCGCTTGACTTTGCTCTTGTCTCCAAGGCTTCTTTACTCTTCTGCACCACTTGAGTGGATTTCATCATCACTAATGCCTCCTGCTGGAAGCTTTTCATAGCTGCAAGCTCATCTCTGGCTGCCCTATAGGCCCTTAGGTTCATGTCCTTCAACTGTACCAATGTTATCTCATCAAAGTATGAGACCTTTACATAAGCTCCCCAGACCACATTGAAAGCGGCTTCATAGTCTCCTATCAGCTCATTTCTCCTTCAAAGCATGCAGGGCGTTTAAACACAATCCTTGGTCGAAATGTGCCAACAACTGGTATCGGCCGGATGGCCTTCCAACTGGATTGCACTCTCCATAGTAATTCAATAAACCACTCTTTGACCTCACCTTCGAATGCTTGTTGGGACAAGAAGCTGGCCTTGACCTCATCACCCCATACGCCAAGAACTCGGCATCTGTCTTCTGCATATGCTATAAACTCGGCCACATCGCCATATCCATTAAATGGAACAGCAGCACCCACATAGTTTAACCACTCGGCTTGGATGCCAAGGTTCGACCAATAAACATTCATGGCCATCTTATGCCATACACAACCTTAAATAGACCACTTGAGATACCTGGCCACTTGCAGCACTGCTTCCTCTTTAAGCCAGAGCCAATCGTCAAATCGATGCCGATCGTCAAATCGAATCCACCACCACCACTTTACACATCCACCTAAATTCAGCAACCGCCAATTGATGGCGATGAGCTCTTCAAAGCTCCTCAGTGGATTAAAAAACAGAAAACACCTTCCTTCAATCTCCTACTCTGGGGCATACACCCTCGTAAGAGACACTTGAGCAATCCTCAGTGGAACAATGCCAGAAAAGAGCAACTCCTCAGTGGGGGCACCAGAAGGATGTGAGGTGAAAAAAAGAAAGAAAGACCTGCCTCTATAGCCCTTCCACCTCACAAACTTGGAATCACACACACGAACGGGGGCACCACCAGCCACACCGGCTGGAACACTCTCTCACCATTCGCCACCCACCCACACCATAAAGACAGCTAAAAACCATAAAAGACAGGTGATCATCAGCAAAAAACATATACAACATCAACCATGTGCAAACTCAGCAAATACACCAAAGACCAGGACTCTGGCCAAGATTTACTGCCAAGGGAATACACCCTTGCATCTGACAACCAAGCCTCTGTCTCCCAGTCTCTGCAAACTTCAGAGGGCGCCCACACCAGCAACCCTTCTTCACGTCCTCTGTAGCCCGGCTACTCTCTGTCCAGCTGCTACCTGCCAAGTGTCGTAGGCGAGCTCCACTGTCTCCAGCCCACACATCAGTACCTCTACTGCTTCCAGCTCTGCACTGTGCTCCAGGCTCTCTCTCATCAGCACCACTCTCTGCCTGCAATTGTCGGCCACACAAGACCAGCTACTCTCTCTAGAAGGCGCCCACACCAGCTAACCTTCAACTCAACAGCTCCCACTCTCTGTGTGTCGAGACCAGCAGCTTGCCAACCTTCTGAGCCTCTGCACAATCCTCAGCACCACGAACCACTGCTCAACGTAGCTTTACCATCTCTTGCATCCAACCAGAGCCACATCATTTTCACCATTTCCTAACAGTAGCCCTCTTTCGTTGCTCCACAATTGGCACCTTCTTTCACTTATGTAGCCAACCGCTACACATCCAAAACCCAAACCCTCCGTTGCGGCCAACGTTACCCCAGAGACCTCCCCTTGATCACATGACGGCCACCTGCATTCTCTTTGAGGGCTCTCCTCTGCAATATCACCCCCAGCTCTCCACAAGGTGGCTAATTCTTCCTTCACCACCTCTCTTCGCAACCACTTCAGTGTTGCCACCTTCCTTTCGGCCCCAGCTGTGCCCTCTCTTATCTGTAGCGCCTACGCCTTGCGCTATCAGCCCTTCAGCATCATCCTCTGTTGGCCGCTTGTACCCTTGGCAACCCCACTCCTTCTACTCGGCGACCTGTCTGTTGCAGCCTCCAGCGCAACTACACATCAACTAGGCGGCTCCACTCTTTGTCGCTGACCACACCGGTGCTCCCAGTTGGGCTCTTCCAGCTAACTTCATACCAGGCGACCTTCACACCTTGACGGCTGCTTCCAAGCTCCTTCGCTCCAGGCGCCTCCAACTCTTCTCACCTACACTGTCTCCCTGCAACAACGATACCCGCCAGCCTGCCCAGCGTTCCACTCTTGAAGCCCTCTCTCCTTACCGGGGAGGTAGCTCACACCAGCTTGTAAACGTTCCCAGTGGACACCAGCCTCTACACAGTCATCACAAACCACTGCCCACCCCGCCTCGCCTTAGGTCTCTACACCCTCCAGGCGTATTTTTTCTCCTTTTGGCGACCCTGCAGGCTTACTCCTTCTAGGCAACTGTCTCTAGGCGGCTTTCCTTCCTCTCTGCAGCGCCAGCTACCCACCAATCTTCTTTGGCTGCACACGCCCCAGCGCCTGCAGTTCTTTTCTTCTCAAGCTCCTCAACCTCCTCTGCACTTGCAGAATCCCCCCCGTCTCCTTTTGCACACACACCACCAGCCTTCAAGCGGCCAGCTTCCCTTCTCTCCCGTCTTCTAGACGTCGAGCTAGCGGCCCTCAAAAACTCCCAAGTGGCCATTAATTTATTTGGCCACGTGTATAATGTTTCTTTATTTTATTTTTTAAAGCTTCAAAGCCTCAAAAATGGCCATATTTTCTTCTTTATTACCTTATTTTCCTCAACTTCACATGCGGCGCCCATACGTCCAGTATAAGAGCTGCCCACGGCCACCATCATCAATTACACCGACTTACCAAACACGACCATAGTCGGTGCCATGCATTTAGTAACCACCCGCACACCACACAGTTGCAATAAAAACTTCAGATCTCCAGCGTCTGCTCCCAAAAAAAAACACGTGCATAAACCAGCTCATTGCCAAACCACTCGGCCTATACATTCGCCAGGGCATTCAGAGCAAAGTTTTATTGCACACCACGCGTCCCATATGTACACGGACTCAAAACACCTCTATAGAAAAAAGCCTGACAAGTAGCAGGCCACTTGAGATAGTACATAGCGATGTATGGGGTCCTGCACAAAACCCATCTATCAAAGGCAGTTTATACTATGTGACATTCATTGATGATTTCAGCAGGATGACAAGGATATACTTTCTCAGAGAGAAGAGTGAAGTGTTGGAAAAGTTTATCGATTTCAAAGCTTTTGCGCAGAGAAGAAATATGGCTCATGGATTAAATGTTTGAGGGCAGATGGAGGAGGTGAATACACCTCAAATGCTTTTGAGCACTTCTTGAGAAAGCATGGTATAAGAAGGCAATTGACTTGTAGGTATACACCTCAGCAAAATGGTGTGGCTGAGAGAAAGAATAGAGTCATTTGTGAAGTGGCCAGGGCAATGCTCAATGAAAAGAGCATGCTAGATTATTATTGGGCAGAAGCATGTGCTACTGCAGTGTATATACTTAATAAGACACCTACAACAGCCATACATGGAAGTACGCCAGAGATGCGGCTTACAAGTTTTAGGCCAGACATTGGACACCTCAAAGTATTTGGATGCATAGCTTATGTACATGTGCCTGATGAAAGAAGAAGGAAG
Source organism: Cibotium barometz (assembly GCF_041138505.1). NCBI lineage: Eukaryota > Viridiplantae > Streptophyta > Polypodiopsida > Cyatheales > Cibotiaceae > Cibotium > Cibotium barometz. The sequence continues at coordinate 17,574,553 of NC_141067.1, forward strand.
TTGGATCCTAAGGCAGAAAAATGTGTGTTTGTTGGATATGCACTGGATCGTAGTGGTAAAGGCTTGGATATACATGGCTACACAGATGCTGATTGGGCAGGTAGCTCATATGATAGGAGGTCTACTAGTGGTTATGCTTTTACCCTTGGAAGTGCCGTGGTGAGTTGGACTAGCAAGAAGCAACCTACAGTTGCTTTATCTAGTACAGAGGCTGAATACAGAGGTGCAGCCATTACTTGTGAGGCAGTATGGTTAAAGAATCTCTTGACAGATTTTGGTGAGCCTATTGATGGCAAAGTTGTCATTCATTGTTTGTGACAACATGAGCAGTATACACTTGGCCAAGAATCTAGTATTTCATGCACGGACCACACATAGAGGTCCATTATCACTTTGTCAGAGAGAAGGTGCTAGACGGTACAGTTGATCTACAGTATGTGAAGACTGATGATTGAGCAGGTGGCAGACATCTTTACAAAGCCACTTAGCAGGGAGAAGTTTGAGTACTTCCGTACTATGTTGGGAGTACATGGGATGAGCTTGAGGGGGAGTGTTGAGAGCCTTGATATCCCAAGCTCATCTACATCTTCATCTATGGCAGTACATCATGAGCTTGAGAGGGGCTGTTGAGATTCAAGCTCGATGTCAGTGTGAGCCAGCTATGCTATGTGCTGGCATGCTAGGTAGGAACATGTGTGAGACATAAATGACCACGTCCAGCTGGTCATAGTGTGTGGACATTAGCTAGGGTTAGATGTGTGTGGACACAACTCATAGTGTGTTGTGTGTATTATGGATTATGGCTTTATGCATTGTGTGAGAAGGGAGATGGCTTCCCTCTATGGTTAGGGTTTGTAATATACATTAGGGTTTGCTCCTGTGTGTGTGTCTCCTCTCCCTCTACCTATATTTCAACACAGGAGCTCTCCATGGACCCGTTCCCCAAGTTTCACTGCCATCCGACATCGTATGACAATGATGCACGACCCAAACTTGTTATTTCTTGCATAGGGGACCCCTTGGGCACTATGTAACAAAATAGTGGATAGTAACACACCATCCCGCCCATCTGGTTTTCGATGGTGATGAAACTTTGTGAGTGGGGGGGGGAGACCCATGGACTTACTCGTAAAGTTTCACCACCATCGACACCCTATGACAACAATGCTCCACCCAAACCTGCTATTTTTTGCATAGGGGACCCCTTGGGCACTATGCAAAAAAATAGCCGGTGATAACACACCGTCCCACCCATCCAAAATCCAATGGTGGTGGTGAAACTTTGCTCCATGGATGCACTCACAAAGTTTCACCACCATCAGATACCGTATGATAATGATGCCCCACCCAAACCTGGTATTTTTGCATAGGGGACCCCTTGTGCACTATGCGAAAGAATAGCGGGTGGCAACACCGTCCTAGGCATCTGATTTCGGACAAAAATTGTTCTATGGAAAAGAATCAACGGCTGTGCCTCTCAATGAGGAAAAAAGCATTGGTCTCTATGATCCAAGTACAGTCTTTTTCCCTGATTTGACTATGGGACTTACAGGTTCGGTCAGATGAGCTCAATTAGTTAAGGCTTTTTACTACGTTAGGGAAAAGTTATCCTGGTGGAATCGCTTCTGCTTTCTGGGCAAAGGAAGTTTTTCTGAGTTCGGTTTTGGAAAACCCGATCGTTTAGTCTCTTGTCCGGATATCCGTGGGGGGGCGAGGCCCTGAGTGTGGGACCCCGTGCAAGAAGTGCTACTTTGGTTGCTAGCACCCTTGAAATTGTTGCGCGGTGGGGACGGGGATCTTACAGTTGGTATCAGAGCAAATTGACTAATGAGGATCAACCGAGAAGCCAAGAATGTCAAAAATTTATGAAGAAGCAGTAAAAGGTTGTAATTGTGTGATAAAATTTCTACCAATTGATATTCAAATTGAAATTTTGTAAATTGGTAATTGAGTCTTCAGATAGAAGTACTGCAATTGTATGGAATCTCTGACTTGCTTGAGGCCTAGACATGATGGTCTTTACCTTATAATTCCAAGGACCGTGACTACCCGTATATACCGAGGATATAACTGCACCTCTTTACTGGTAGTATATACGAGTAAATCTAAGACTTGAAATTATAAGTATTTATACTATCTAGATGATGAATTCGAATGTGGTTGATATGATTTTAAATTCTGATTGAGAACTGATGAGTTGATTTTCATTCTGATTGAAAAATGAAGATTCCTAAATTTTGTTTGAAATGTAATAAGCTGAGCGAAATCGCAATGAGGATGAATGGGACGAGTCCCTGTGATAATGTTCGTAGCTAGAATGACGTTAATGACTTCAACAAATCACTATGAGATTAGTGGATTGTGCTGGCAGATTATTACTGTTAACTTTTGATCAATGGATCAAGTGAAGGGATGATAAATTAAAAATCTGATTAAATTGAAATCCCCATGGAGGACTGTTCAGATGGAAAAAATTAGTCTGATGGACCATTATTGTGTTAAAGATATGAATGAGATATTCTGAATGAATTGTTAACGGATAATGCGTTCTATATGAGTATCCTTATCCCTTGATTCTGTGGGGAGCCGACCTATTTAGAGAACCCCGGAATCAGTTGAATCAAAAATCGGATTGAATCATAAATAAAAAAACTTAACAAGAATTTTCGTATTGATAGGAACATGGATCGAGGTCGTCGTGGTAGAAATGTTAACCCCCAACTCGATGAAGAAGAGCTCGACCTAAATATTCGTAAAACTCTTCATAGTTCATAGCCTGGTCCCTTCAAGGGTGAAGGGGAACAGTTAGGTGAAGTTGTAGAAAAGCGGATTGAGGCCATGGAGGAATACTTTGATGTAACTGGCTACAATGAAAGAAGCAAGATCGCTCTCGCCAGGTTAAAGATTGTCGAAACGGCCAGGGTTACGTGGAGGAATCACTGCGAGACAAACCGTCTTGACCGAAATACCCAAACCTGGACGGATCTCAAAATTTACCTAAGGACAAAGTTCTGTCCTCCCGGCTTTTTAGAAACAAAGATGAACGAATTCTTAGAGTTAACCCAAGGGAGTAGAACTATTGAAGCATATCACCAAGCATTCGTCCTCCTCCTCAGATACTCGCCTCTGGTAGATGAAGAACAACTGATGGCAGGTTCATTCGGGGAACTGAATGAAACTTTGAATATCCTGATGAAGAATGCCAAGCCAATTTCCATGACCGAAGCAGTTCGGATGGCGAAGGATTTCGCCAAAGCCTTTGATGTCAAAGTCCCACCAAAGCCAGCACCATCACCTTTCAAAAGATTTTTATTCCCAAAAGATGATTCGAGCCTCTCTCTGCCTAAGAGACATCAGGGTCAAACCTAGGATATGGGAAGTTCTAGAATGAAAGAAATGTCCTTTTCCCGAAACTCAATCCCCTGGATTTCAACTTCAGAAGTTCCACCGTTGAACAAGAGAGTGAAATGCTATAACTGTCAAGGATTTGGACATCGCAGTATGGATTGCCCAACTCCTTTTGGATCAAGGTTTTCAGGGCAGGGAAATCAAGGATCAAGATTCGAGACTCCAGCCCCTTCCTTCCAGAGTAATCAAGGTTCTATCTGCCAAAATCAAGGAAATCCTAGAGGTAGACCCTCTACCCAACTTGCAGTTTCAATCCAAAGTAATGCAAGACCTCCACCTCAGAATAGGGGAAGTCAAAGAGAGTTTTTCCCAAATCGGCCGTCCACTTCCAAGGCAGTAACGCTGGAAGTGATTGAAGAAGAAGAAGAAGATGAAAGAGATCATACTCCACCTGCGAGATGAGGACATCTCGCATTTTTTAAGTGGGGTAGAATGTAAGATTCCTCCCCAGCCTCTTAGGATGTCTATCTACCCCTGTAGTCAAATCCCTCTTCAGAAATATAAAAGATCTTGTTTCTACCTATTTTGGCCTAAAGAGAGAAAATGTTCTAGAGAGAGGTTATTAAGATTTTGGATATTTTTAGATGGAGCAATATCTCTTTGTATTTAAATAAGCTCCCCCAAAACAGAAGTTCAAAAAGATTTTCAGAAGGTGCATTCGAAATAAATTATAATCGGTTCAAAAGGCCTTATCCTGGGGGTCCAGATTTTTTGAAAATTTTAAACTAGGGTTTTGAGGGGCAAATCAGATTCATCCAAATAGAAGATAAATGGAAGAAATAAAGAAAATCCCCCCAAAAATGAGTAAATACTCACATAAGATGAAGAGTTGACTAAGGACAAGGATATTAGTTTTAAGAAAAAGAGATATTTCGTGAAATGATAAATTTTTGACACCTCACGATGGGGATTCCCCCTCATGAAGGAGGCGCCTACTTCATTTGTGTGGTGGAGTTTAAAATTATCAAAAATTGAGATATTTCATCTCTCCTCTCTCCAAATTCATGTCTAGTTCCAAAAAGTAAGCTAAACTGACCTAAAAATGGTCAAAAATTGACCAAACTGATTTGGAAAATTCTAGAATCAGTTTGCTTGGTTAGAGGCTCACTTTTTCTTATAAATAGAAACTCCCGCTTTGTTGAAGCTCAATAGTGTTTTTTGCACTGTTACCCTGCTTCTCCCAAGAGCCAAAAACAGTGAATTTTTTGATAATTCATTAGTTTTTGACCTTCCCTCTTCTAAAGATTGGTGGCCACTCTTGTTTCAAACAAGAGTAGATCCCTCAAACCATCAAGCCAAAGGAAAGCTCTCAAATTCCTTTGTAAGTTGGAGATTCTTCTCTTTTCTATTTCATTTTATGGTTTTTATGATTTTTGTCTTCTCTAAAATGAATATGATGTTATGCCTCATTGAAAAAAGACATTCCCCTCTCTTCTTTAGTAAATCCAACCATTCTTTATCCTAGATGAATGATTAATGGATAAAATCAAGTTTTTCATAATGTTTCTCTTAGATAAGTAGAAAATCTTTACATTAGAATGATTTAAATACTCTCTTGGTGAAATTCTAATTAATTTTAGAGAGTTAAAAATTAAAAAATGGTAAGCCATACAAAGGAGGTTAAGGAAAAAATTTTCTAAAATTATGTAAAATAAGTTTACTTTTTTTTTAATTCAAAAAGAGTAATTCCCATCGTATATGTATTCTTAAAGTGTTATTTTTCATCCTAGGTATAGAAAAATGCATACTAAAAATATTTTATTAAAAAATTATTACTTTCTTTATAATTAAATTCTATGCATAGAAGTATATTGAAATTGTTATTTTGATTATAAAAGTGTTATTTTCATCATAAATGAATTTATGCATAAAAGAAAGTCTTTTATATTAAAAGAGTGATTTTCATCATAAATGATTTTTATGCATAAGAGATTTTTTTATATATTAAAAGTGTGATTTTCATCATAAATGATTTTTATGCATAAATGGATGCATAAAAGAAATTCTTTTATATTAAAAGAGTTATTTTAAAAATATACATAAAAGATTTTCTTTAATATTAAAAGTGTGATTTTCATCATAAATGATTTTTATGCATAAATGGATGCATGAAAGAAATTCTTTTATATTAAAAGAGTGATTTTCATCATAAATGATTTGTATGCATAAACATATGCATAAAAGATTCTTTTTTTAATATTAAAAGTGTGATTTTCATCATAAATGATTTTTATGTATAAAAGAAATTATTTTATATTAAGCATAAACATATGCATAAAAGATTTTTTTAATATTAAAAGTGTGATTTTCATCAAAAAAGGATTTTATGCATAAATTAGATGCATAAAAGAAATTATTTTATTATAAAAGTGTGACTTTCATCATAATTGAATTTATGCATAAATAGATGGATGAAAGAAAGTTTTTATTTTAAAAGAGTTATTTTTCATTGGATTTAGTTTTTATGCATGGGAAGATGCATAAGAGAAATTCTTTTATTATAAAAGTGTAATTCCTACTAAATTGGATTTATGCATGGAAAGATGTATAAAGAATTTATTTTAATACAAAAGTGTTATTCTCATCAATTTTGATTTTATGCATAGAATGAGTCATAAAGAAATCTATTTTTATTTCAATAGAGTTATTTCAACAATTTTGATTCTATGCATAGAATAATGCATAAAGAAATCTACTTTTAGTTCAAAAGAGTTATTTTCATCAGTTTTTACTTTATGCATAAATAGATGCATAAAGAATTTTATTTTTAATTCAAAAGAGTTATTTTCATCAATTTTGATTTTATGCATAGAAAGATGCATAAAAGAGTTATTTTTTTTTTGAATGTATTATTTTCATTAAAATTGAATTTATGCATAGATAGATGCATAAAAGATTTATTTTTATTTTGAAAGTGTTATTCTCATTAAAATGGAATTTATGCATAGTAAAATGCATAAAAGGTTTATTTTTAATTCGAAAGTATTATTTTCCTTAAAATTGAATTTATGGCTAAATAGATGCATAAAAGGATTTTTATAAAAGTGTTATTCCTACTGAAGTTATCTTTATGCCTAACTAGATGCGTAAAGAATCTTTATGCCTAACTAGATGCGTAAAGAATCTTTATATAAAAAAATAGAATTCTCTTACATTCTATAAATAGATGTGATGAGATGTGATAGGAATCAGTTAGATGTAAATGGACGGATGGAAGTGAAATGAATCAGATAAATGAAAATGAATGAATGGATGTGATGTCCTGTGAATTAGGATGTGAGTGAATGGTATAGGATGTGAAGGAATGTGATGGCATGTGAATCGTGATATGAATGAATGATAAGGGATGTGAATGAATGACGGCATGTGAATTAGATGTCAATGGATGATGTGGTTTGATGTGTGAATGATGTAGATTAATGTGGATGGATGTATGGATGATGTGGTTTGATGTAGATGGATGAATGGATGATGTGGTTTGATGTGTGAATGATGTAGATTAATGTAGATTGATGTATGGAAGATGTGGTTTGATGTGTGAATGATATGGGTTGATGTAGATGGATGAATGGATGTTGTGGATGTGGATGTGGATGTATGGATGTGGATGTGGATGTGGATGTGAAAATGGATGTATGAATGTGGATGTGAAAATGGATGTGTGGATGTATGAATGTAGATGTGGATGTGGATGTATGAATGTGAATGTGGATGTGGATGTATGAATGTGGATGTGAAAATGGATGAATAGATGTGGATGTGGATGTGGATGTGGATGTGGATATGGATATGTATGTTTGAATGCGGATGTGAAAGTGGATGTATGGATGTGGATGTGTATGTGTAATAATGAATGCGAATGTGTATGTGAAATGATGTGACGTCGATATGAGTGAATGGATGAGATATGATGACGTGTGAATTGGGATGTGAATAAATGATATGTGATGTGAATGAATCTGATGTGATGAGATGGAAAATGATGTGATTGGATGAGAATGAGTACACATATGAATGGAATGTGGAATAAGTAATGTGGACTGATGAGGGATAATGTGAAAAGACTAGAGTTCATTATAGAAACTGTATTTGTGACCTGTTTGTAAATGACTGTTTTATGTCAAGAATGTTGGGGAAGCATCTTGACTGTCTTTGATTAAGGTCGGGGAGACCTGACTGATAAAGTTGCAACAGTTGACGGAGAGTCAACGGAGGACGTCTTGCGTAGCATGGTCGACCGGGGTCTTGACTAGTCTCGGTTCGATTTAAATGGTGAGCTTCCGGTACGGTGGATGAGGGACCAAGGAAGGGGCCTATGAGTGAAGCGCTAGGTGACCTGCGAAGGATCCTAGAGGGTGCTAACCATACGACGGTGCTCGGGCTCTGGGTCGCCGAAGATACCCACATGTGTGTCATGTGAGATTTGGATCAAGGAGTAAGAGTTGTTTTCTGAATTCGGGTGTGGATCTGGTTGATTGACCTTGCTGGTCCTCAATGGATGAGTCCGTGACTCTTTTATATGGATCTGTTGGTTGATCTTGCTGATCTTCCACAAAGATTCCATTTTGTTATGTGAATATATTGCCGATTACTATGAGCAAGGAACTATCGAAAAGGCCCCTGAGTGATAACAGGTGGTGAGCGTTCTGGTTGCCAATGATAGTACACCGATGAAGGAATGATTGGAAATAAGGATTCAACCAGAGATTTTGAGGATTGTGATCAGTGACACAATGGTTTCATTAAAGGATTGTTTAAAAAATAGCCGATGCTGAGAAAAAGGCAATTTCATATTGGGTGTGTAAGTGGTGTGACTAGTTTTATGTTTGCATGAACATCCGGCTAGGGAGCCTGGGAACTCTTTTTCCTGGTACCCAGGACAAAACCTAACCAAATTCCTAATTGGATCCCATCACTACAGTGGTCTAACCCATGGGACTGGATGGGGTTAGGCTGGATTTATGGATCCGTAAATCGCTCGAGACTCAATTTCTATTTAGTTTGATAGATGAAGTAAATTTCGGACAAAATTTGTTCTATGGAAAAGAATCAACGGCTATGCCTCTCAATGAGGAAAAAAGCGTTGGTCTCTATGATCCAAGTACAGTCTTTTTCCCTAATCTGACTATGGGACTTACGGGTTTGGTCAGATGAGCTCAGTTAGTTAAGGCTTTTGACTACGTTAGGGAAAAGTTATCCTGGTGGAATCGCCTGTGCTTTCCGAGCAAAGGAAGTGTTTCCAGATCGGATTTGGAAAAACCGATGGATTAGTCTCTTGTCCGAATATCCGTGGGTGAGGCCCCGCGTGTGGGACCCTGCCCCATGCAAGAAGTGCTACTTCTGCTGGCTAGCACCCTTGAAATTGTTGCACGGTGGGGACGGGGATCTTACACAATAGGTGTAAGTACCATTCCTACATGACCCCAAGGCCTTAAGGTCATTTTGTGAAAGATCCCTGCCCCCTCCGAGCAACGAATTTGGGGGTGCTAGTAGTGGAAGTAGAACTTTTTGCACGGGAGACAGAGCCTCTCACTCGGGGCCTCGCCCACAAATATCCGGACAAGAGACTAATCCCTCGATTCTTCAAAAATCAAACTCGGGAAAAAACTTCCCTTGCCCAGAAAACACGAGCGATTCCTCCAGGGGATATTTTATTTCTAATGTAGTCAAGGTCATCACTAACCAAACTGATCCGATCGAACCCATAAGTCACATGGTAAGATCAAGGAAAAGACTTGTAGTTGGATCATAGAGACCAACACTTTTTTCCTTATCGAGAGGCACAGACGTTGATTCTTTTCCATAGAACAAGGACTGTCCGGGATTTACTTCATCTAGTGTACCACAACATAATTGAGTCTCATTTTAGGGATCCATCAGTCCAGCCTACAATCCCATGGGTTAGCCAACCGCCAAACCACTGTAGTGATAGAATCCGTTTAGGAATTTGGTTATGTTTTTTCCCGGATTGTACCAACAGGGAAAAGGGTTCCCAGGCCTCCTAGCCGATGCTTCATGCAAACTTCAAGATAGTCACACCACTTACACACCCAATATGAAATTGCCTGTTTCACAGATTGAGCTAACTTTAAAACAATCTTTTAATGAAATCATAGTATCACTGATCATAATCCTCCAAAATATCTGGTTGATTTCTAGTTTCCGATCATTCCTTCATTGGTGTACCTATGGCATCATTGGCAAAACCAGAACGCTCACCACATGTCCACTCAGGGGCCTTTTCAATAGTTCCTAGCTCATAGTACCCGGAAAAATATTCACTTATAAAAATCCAGATGGACTCTCCATTGAATATCAACAAGATCAACCAACAGATCCATATAAAAGAGCCATGGACTCATCCGTTGAGGACCAGCAAGGTCCAAGCCTGAATTCAAAAAACAACTCTTACTCCTTATTCCAATATCTTCCTCGACGCGCGGGTGGGTATCTTCAAGGACCTAGAGCCCGAGAACCATATGGTCAGCACCCTCTAGGGTCCTTTGCAGGTCACTTAGCACTTCACTCATAGGCCGCTTCCTTGGTCCCTCACCCACCGTACCGGAAGCTCACCATTTAAATCGAACCGAGGCTAGTCAAGACCTCGGTCGATCGTGCTACGCGAGCTGTCCTCTGTTGACTCTCTGTCAGCTGTTGTAACTTTATCACTTAGGTCTCCACAACCTCATTCACAAGATGGTCAAAATGCTTCCCCAACATTCTTGACATAAAACAGTCATTTAAAAATAGGTCATAAATACAATTTCTAAAACGAACTCTCGTCTTTCCACATCAATCCACATTACTTAATCCAAGTCCAATCATATGTATTCCCATCGTCCTTCATCCATTCTCATCCAATCACATTTTTTTTCATCTCATCACATCTTTCCACATTTCCACATTTATACTCATCACATCTCATCCAATCACATTATTTTCCATCTCATCACATCTTTCCATATTTCCACATTTATACTCATCACATCTCATCCACTCGCATCTACCCATATCCACATCTCATCACATCACATTCATTCATCAATCCACATTACTTAATCCAAGTCCAATCATAGGTATTCCCATCGTCCTTCATCCAATCACATTATTTTCCATCTCATCACATCTTTCCACATTTATACTCATCACATTTCAACATTTATACTCATCACATCTCATCCACTCGCATCTACCCATATCCACATCTCATCTGTAAGATTCCTCCCCCAACCCCTTTTTGATGTCTACTATCTTCCCCTGTAATCAACCCTCTTCAGAAATATAAAGACCCTGTTGCTAACTATTTTAGCCTAGAGAGAGAAAAATTATTCTAGAGAGAGAATATTCAGATTTTGAATATTTTTGGATAGAAAAATATCTCTTATAATTCAGATGAGTTCCCCTGAAACAGAAATTCAAAAAGAATTTTCCAATGTGCAATTGGAATTAATTGGAAATAGGTATAAAGAACCTTAGTCTAAGGGTCTAGATTTTCAGAAATCTTTAGACTATGGTCCAATTAAGGTTCCTATGGGCCAATAGCATCAATCCATGTGTAGGGAAGAGATAAATCCAAATTTGTAAAAAGAAGATACCCAAAAATGAGTAAATGCTCACATAAGGTGAAGAGTTGAAAATGTACAAGGTTTATTAGTAAAAAACTATGAGCAATATTAAAAATATGAGATATTTTGGGTATCCAAAAATGAGTAAATGCTCACATAAGATGAAGAGTTGAAAATGTACAAGGTTTATTAGTAAAAAACTATGAGCAATATTAAAATGATGCCATTATGACACATATGTAAGGAAGGGGAATTCTTTAAAGGAGGTGCATATTTCACATAAGATGAAGAGTTGAAAATGTACAAGGTTTATTAGTAAAAAACTATGAGCAATATTAAAAATATGAGATATTTTGGGTATCCAAAAATGAGTAAATGCTCACATAAGATGAAGAGTTGAAAATGTACAAGGTTTATTAGTAAAAAACTATGAGCAATATTAAAATGATGCCATTATGACACATATGTAAGGAAGGGGAATTCTTTAAAGGAGGTGCATATTTCACATAAGATGAAGAGTTGAAAATGTACAAGATTTATTAGTAAAAAAACTATGAGCAATATTAAAATGATTCCATTATGACACATATGTAAGGAAGGGGAGTTCTTTAAAGGAGGTGCATATTTCACATGCTTGAATGAGTTTTAAACTCATAAAAATTGAGATATTTCATCTCTCCTCTCTCCTCATTCAAGTCTAGTTCCAAAAAGTTAGCTTAACTGACCTAAAAATGGTCAAATATTGACCAAACTGATTTAGAAAATTCTAGAATCAGTTTGTTTGGTTAGGAGCTCAATTTTTCCTATAAATAGAAGCCTCCCCCTTGTTGAAAAATATATAGTGTTTATGCATCGTTACTCTACTCCACCTAAGCCAAGAACTGTGAATTCATTTAATAATTCACTAGTTTTTGGAGCTTCCCTCTTTCTTCAATCCCCATTAGTGGCTCCATCAACATACTTAACCAATTGATTGGTTGGGGGCCTCTACCGTGAACAAAGAATCAAGCAAGTTGTAAGGTAATTAGTGAATATTGATCTTTCTATAATTTCTCAATGTTTCTCTCTTCTCAACCCCTCTCAAGCTTGAGAAGTTTAATTGATATGGTTTTTTTAAATGCTATTGAAGTTTGAATAGTAGAGAAGAGTTACATAATTTAATAAATGCTATTGAAGTTAATTTTCATTTATGTTTAAATTCTAATGATTTTTATGTAAATTCTCTCTCTCACTCAAGAAATGGTCATACTCATGACCCGTTCTCAATCCAAATCAAGCTTTTCATAAAGTTTTTCCTTAACCCAAGATTAAGCTATGCTTGAGGCCAAATTAATGGCTTTTTTCTATGCTTTTAGTTTATGTATATTGATGATTCAATCCATTATGGATTAATAATCCAATGTAGAGATCATTTTAATTATTTCCTTAATGATAAGCATTATCCCTTAGAAAAATTGAGATTTATCAGTCATAGCAGCGGAGCTATGGCAAAATTTTTATAAAAATTATGCATAAAATAATCTCATTCAAAGCATAAAAAGAGGACTTCCTACTATATTCTAGGAATTATCATCCTAGATTAATTGAAAGAAATTCATTACAATCATGGAGAAATTGAATTTTAATATCATGCATAAAGGATAAGTTTTTATATCAAAAGTGTTATTTTTACCATTTTTATTTCATGCATAGAAGTATGCATAATGGATAAATTTTTATATCAAAAGTGTTATTTTTACCATTTTTATTTCATGCATAGAAGTATGCATAATGGATAAATTTTTATATCAAAAGTGTTATTTTTACCATTTTTATTTCATGCATAGAAGTATGCATAATGAATAAATTTTTATATCAAAAGTGTTATTTTTACCATTTTTATTTCATGCATAGAAGTATGCATAATGGATAAATTTTTATATCAAAAGTGTTATTTTTACCATTTTTATTTCATGCATAGAAGTATGCATAATGGATAAATTTTTATATCAAAAGTGTTATTTTTACCATTTTTATTTCATGCATAGAAGTATGCATAAATGGATAAATTTCTATATCAAAAGTGTTATTTTTATCATTTTTAATTTTCATGCATAGAAGTATGCATAAAGGAAAATTTTTTATATCAAAAGTGTTACTTTTATCATTTTTAATTTTCATGCATAGAAGTATGCATAAAGGAAAAATTTTTATATCAAAAGTGTTACTTTTATCATTTTTAATTTTCATGCATAGAAGTATGCATAAAAGAAAATTTTTTATATCAAAAGTGTTACTTTTATCATTTTTAATTTTCATGCATAGAAGTATGCATAAAGAAAAAAAAATTTATATCAAAAGTGTTACTTTTATCATATTGGATTTCATGCATGGAGGTATGCATAAAAGTTGATTATTTTATTATAAAAGTGTGACTTTTATCATAATTGAATTTCATGCATAGAGGTATGCATAAAAGTTGATTATTTTATTGTAAGAGTGTTACTTTTATCATATTGGATTTCATGCATATAGGTATGCATAAAAGATATTCTTTTTATACTAAAAGTGTGATTTTCCTCATAAATGGATTTTATGCTTAACTTAGATGCATAAGAGAAATTCTTTTATTCTAGAAGTGTAATTTCCTACCAAATTGAATTTATGCATAAGAAGATGCATAAAAGATTGATTTTAATTTCGAAAGTGTTAGTCTCCTTAAATGGAATTTATGTATAAATGAATGTGTATAGAAATCTTATATCAAATATAAGAATTCTCTTTTTTAAAAAAAAGATATGAAATGTGATAAGATGTGATAAGAGGTGTATAAGATGTAAAACGATGTGTATGAGATGTGATAAGAATTGATAAGATGCGTATGGAAAGTGATAGGATGTGATAAGAGGTGTATGAGATGTAACAAGATGTGATAAGATGTGTATGAGATGTGATAAGATTTGATAAGATGCGTATGGAAAGTGATAGGATGTGATAAGAGGTGTATGAGATGTAAAAAGATGTGTATGAGATGTAATAGAATGGTTAAGATGAGTTAGGATGTGTTAAGATGTATATGGGATGTGTTAGGACGAGAATGGATGTAATATGGTTGTATGAATGTAATGTGGATGTATACATGTAGATGTATATGTATGAATGTGAATGTTGATGTGGATGTGGATGTATGGATGTAGATACGGATGTGTATGTATGTATGTGGATGTGTATGTATGAATGAGGATGTAAAAATGGACGTATGTATATAGATGTGGATGTATGGATGTATGTATGTAGATGTGGATGTATGTATGTAGATGTGGATGTATGGATGTGATTGTGAATGAAGAGGTGGATGTGAATGTATGGATGTAGATATGGATGTGGATGTATGTATGTGAATGTGGATGTATGAATGAGGATGTGAAAATGGATGTATGCATGTGAATGTGGATGTATGAATATGAATGTGGATGTGTGGATGTGGAAATGGAGGTATGGATGTATGAATGTAGATGTGAATGTATGCATGTAGATGCGTATGTATGAATGTGAAATTGGATGTATGATATGGACGTACGAACATGGATATGTATGTAGAATAATGAATATGAAAATGTATGTGAGATAATGTAGTCTATATGAGTGAATGGATGAGAACGGGTACACACTGAGAATGGAATGTGGAATAAGTAATGTGGTGCGAGAGTGGATAATATGGAAAGACAAGAGTTCGTTATAGAAACTGTATTTGTGACTGTTTATAAATGACTGTTTTATGTCAAGAATGCTGGAGAAGCATTTTGACCGTCTTGAGGATTAAGGTCATGAAGACTGAACTGATAAAGTTGCAACTGCTGACGGAGAGTCAATGGAGGACGTCTCGCGTAGCAAGGTCGATCGAGGTCTTGACCAGCCTCGGCTCGATTTAAATGGTGAGCTTCCGGTACGGTGGATGAGGGACCAAGGAAGCGGCCTATGAGTGAAGCGCTAGGTCACCTGCGAAGGATCCTAGAGGGTGCTGACCATACGGTGCTCGGGCTCTGGGTCGCCGAAGATACCCACACGTGCGTCGTGGAAGATATTGGAACAAGGAGTAAGAGTTGTTTTCTGAAACCGGGCATGGATCTGGTTGATTGACCTTGCTGGTCCTCAACAGAGGAGTCCATGGCTCTTTTATATGGATCTGTGGGTTGATCTTGCTGTTCTTCCACGGAGATTCCATTCTATTATATGAATATATTGCCGGTTACTATGAGCTAGGAACTATGGAAAAGGCCCCTGAGAGAACAGGTGGTGAGCGTTCTGGTTGCCAATGATGCCATAAGTATACCGATGAAAGAATGACTGGAAATAAGGATTTAACTAGAGACTTTGAGGATTGTCATCAGTGACATAATGGTTTTATTAAAGGATTGTTTTAAAGCTAGTTGATGCTAAGAAAAAGGCAATTTCATATTGGGTGTGTAAGTGGTATGACTAGTTTTATGTTTGCATGAACTTCCGGCTAGGGGGCCTTGGAACTCTTTTCCTTGGTACCCGGGACAAAACCTAACCAAATTCCAAATTGGATCCCATCACTACAGTGGTTGGGCGGTTGGCTAACCCATGGGATCGGATGGGGTTAGGCTGGACTGATGGATCCGTAAATCGAGATTTAATTTCTATTATTACGATAGATGAAGTAAATCCCGGATAGAAATTGTTCTATGGATAGGAATCAACGGCTGTGCCTCTTGATGGGGAAAAAAGCGTTGATCCCAATGATCCAAGTGCAAGTTCTTCCTTGATTTGACCAAGTACCGTTAAAGGTGCAGTCAGATCAGTTTGATCAGTAATGATCTTGACTACGTTAGAGTAAAGAGTTATCCTGGTGGAATCGCCCGTGCTTTCCGGGTAAAGGAAGTTTTTTCGATTTCGGTTTTGGACAAACCGACGGATTAGTCTCTTGTCCGGATATCCGTGGGCGAGGCCCCGAGTGTGGGACCCCTGTCCGCGCGAGAAGTGCTACTTCCGCTGCTAGTACCCCGAATCCGTTGCTCGGTGGGAACAGGGACTTCACAGTTGGTATCAGAGCGAAATTGAAAGCTAATAAAGATAATTAAATTCTTATTTGAAATTGTAAAAATAATTCAGAAACAGCATTTTCATTCCGTAAGCTTCTTTAATGAAGAAATCTTAATCAAAAAATTTTTTTTTTGTTTTTATAGATGGAAGTTCCCCATTTATCTGGTATTCCCGACCTCACCCAGTCTCAAGATATGATTGCATTTGCCTTCGAGCATCTCATCTCTTCTGCTTCAACTCGAATAAGCCGAAGAAGACTCGCACGCCATTTCGAGGATTTATATTTTCCTAACCCAGCGGAGAGAATTCAGCATAAGTGGTTTGCAGGGCAATATGTCCACGCCTCTTGCGACCGCCGTGCAATGCTGTGGGAGAACCTCTCATTGGCTATGATTTTGTTAAAGCTGAAAATCGTACGTGGCGTCATTTTATATCATTCAACGCCTCGAAATTTCAGGCTTGCATGCCAAGTCTACAGACTTCTTAGTTGTTTTATTCCTAAATGGAATATAATAGCTCCCTTGTCAGTAAGTGGACGTTTGTATCAGGGCATGGCTATGGCCCAATACCGTCGTCATATGCGTTTCCCGAGGAGATTTTGAGTTCTGGAGCCGAACTGCTCTATGTACATAATGCAACTTTTATATAAATAAAAAAATGTTTTTCGGAGAAAAATTTTCTGTTGTATAAATGATTGTTTATGGCGGACGATCTGCTGATAAAGAAAAATCTATTTATCAGACTTAAGTCATAGATCTCCAATAAGATCAACTGAGGAGCAAATTATGTCAAAAGTTTATCAAGACGCACAAAAAGGTTGTAATTGTTTGATATAATTCATACAAATTGTTAATTCAAATTGGAATTCGTAAATTAGTAATTGGGTCTTCAATTGGAAGTACCGCAATTGTATGGAACCCTGACTTGCTTGAGACCTAGACATGATGGTATTTACCTTATAGTTTCGAGTATCATGACTATCCGTATATACCGAGGGTATAACTGCAGCTCTTTACCGACAGTATATACGAGTAAATCTAAGACTTGAAATTATAAGCGTTAATGCTATCCAGATGATGATTTTGAATGTGGTTGATATGATTTTTAATTCTGTTTGGGAACTGATGAATTGATTTGGATTCCGATTGAAAAATGATGATCCTTGAAAATGGGTTGAAATGTAATAAGCTGAGCGAAACCACAATGTGGATGATTGGGACGAGTCCCTGTAATGATAAATGATGAAAATGATTCAGCAAATCACTATGAGATTAGTGGATTATGTTGTCAAATAGCTACTGCTAATACTTGAGACGGTAGATCAAGTTAAGGGATGACAAATTGAGAACTTGCTTAACTTAAATTCCGTGGAGGAATGTTCAAAAGGAAATTTTCGGTCTAATGGACCATTATCGTGTTAAAGATATGAATGATATGATTTGAATGAATTGTTATTTTATGATGAATTCTATATAAGGGATATTTATCCCCATATTCTGTTGAGTTGACCGGAATATAAGGAACCCCAGAATAAATTGGATATTAAGCAAAAAAAGTTGTCCTCTACTTGCGAGATGAGGACATCTTGCACCTTTTAAGTGGGGTAGAATGTAAGATTCCTCCCCCAGCCTTAGAGGTATACAGGAGTAAGAATCTCCCTTTCTGATCTTATAATTATTCTCTCTCTAAAATAAAAGAAAGATTCTGTTTAAAAAAGGAAGAACCTGTAAGATCCCTGTTCCCACCGAGCAATGGATTCGGGGTACTGACAGCGGAAGTTGCGCTTCTCGCGCGGGACAGGGGTCCCACACTCGGGGCCTCGCCCACGGATATCCGGATAAGAGACTAATCCGTCGGTTGTTCCAAAACCGAACCCGGAAAAACTTCCTTTACCGGAAAGCACGGGCGATTCCACCAGGATAACTTTTTACTCTAACGTAGTCAAGATCATTTCTGATCGAGATGATCCGATTACATCTATAAGATACTTAGTCAGTTCAAGGAAGAAACTTGCACTTGGATCATTGGGATCAACGCTTTTTTCCCCATTCAAGAGGCACAGCCGTTGATTCCTATCCATAGAACAGTTTCTGTCCGGGATTTATTTTTTTTTCTATCGTAAAAACAAAAGTTTGAGTCTCGATTTACGGATCCATCAGTCCAGCCTAACCCCATCCAATCCCATGGGTTAGCCAACCGCCCAACCACTGTAGTGATGGGATCCAATTAAAAATTTGGTTAGGTTTTGTCCCGGGTACCAAGGAAAAGAGTTCCAAGGCCCCCTAGCCGGATGTTCATGCAAAATAAAACTAGTCACACCACTCACACACCCAATATGAAATTGCCTTTTTCAACCAGATTCAACCAATTTAAAACAATCCTTTAATAAAACCATAGTATCATTGATCACCATCTTCCAATTTATCCAATTGATTCTTAATTTCCCATCATTCCTTCATCAGAGTATCTATGGCATCATTGGCAACTAGAACGCTCAGGAGCCGTTTCGATAGTTCCTAGCCCATAATACTTGGCAATATAATCACTTAACAAGATGGACTCTCGTTGAAGATCAGCAAGATCAACCAACAGATCCATATAAGGAGCCATGGACTCATCCATTGAAGACCAGCAAGGTCAATCAACCAGATCCATGCTCGATTTCAGAAAACAACTCCAACTCTGTTCCAATATCTTCCTCGACGCACGCGTGGGTATCCTAGGCAACCCAGAGCCCGAGCACCGTATGGTCAGCACCCTCTAGGATCCTTCGCAGGTAACCTAGCGCTTCACGCATAGGCCGCTTCCTTGGCCCCTCATCCACCGTACCGGAAGCTCACCATTTTAATCGCACCGAGGCTGGTCAAGACCTCGGCCGACCTTGCTACGCGAGACGTCCTTCATTGACTCCCTGTCAGCAGTTGCAACTTTCTCATCACGACCTTAATCACAAGACGGTCAAAATGCTCCCCCCAGCATTCTTGACATAAAACAATCATTTACAAACAGCATTTACAAACAGCATTTACAAACAGTTTACAATACAATTTCTATTTTGACTTTCATTTTTCCACATTATCCCTCCTCAATCTACATTACTTATTCCATATTCCATTTATATGTATACTCATCCCATCACCTCATTTCCATCTCATCACTTCAGATTCCCTCACATCACAATCGTATATTCACATCCATACATCCACAACTATATGCGTGCATTCACATCTACATGCATACATCTACATTCCTATGCATACATCCACATCCACATTCTCATTCACCTCCATACATCTACATCTACATGTATACATCCACTCCACATTCACATCCACATCTATACATCTACATCTACATGCATACATCCACCTCTACATCCACATCTACGTCTATACACCTACATCCACATCTCCATTCACATCTACATCTATACATCTACATCTACGTATACATCCACATCTCCATTCCCATCTACATCTATACATCTACATCTACATTCATCCACCCACCTCCACATCTACATCTACATCTATACATCTACATCTACGTATACATCCACATCTCCATTCCCATCTACATCTATACATCTACATCTACATGTATACATCCATATCTCTATTCACATCTACATCTATACATCTACATCTACATATATACATCCACATCTCCATTCTCATCTACATCTATACATCTACATCTGCATGCATCCACCCACCTCCACATCCACATCTACATCTATACATCTACATCTACATGTATACATTCACATCTCTATTCACATCTACATCTATACATCTACATCTACATGTATACATCCACATCTCCATTCTCACCTACACCTATACATCTACATCTACATGCATCCACCCACCTCCACATCTACATCTACATCTATACATCTACATCTACATGCATACATCCACCTCCACATTCACACTCACATCCATACCTCTACATCTACATGCAAACATCCATATCTCCATGCATAATAATATTCTTTTAATTAATCTAGGATGATAGTTCCTAAGATATGGTAGGAAGTCCTCTTTTTATGCTTTGAATGAATTTATTTTATGCGTGATTTCTATAAAAATTTTGCCATAGCTCCGCTACTATGACTGATAAATCTCAATTTTTTTTTTCTAAGGGATAAAGCTCATTATTAAAGAAATAATTAGAATGGTCTCTAATTGGATCATCAATCCATAATGGTCTCTAATTGGATCATTAAGAAAACAATTAGAATGGTCTCTAATTGGGTCATCAATCCATAATGGATTGAATCATCAATGTGCATAAACTAAAAGCATAGCAAAAGCCATTAATTTGGCCTCAAGCATAGCTTAATCTTGGATTAAGGAAAAGCTTTATGAAAAGCTTCATTTGGATTGAGAATGGGTCATGAGTATGACCATTTCTTGAGTGAGAGAGAGAAATTATAAAAACCATTAGAATTTAAATATAAGTGGAAATTAACTTCTATAGCATTTATTAAATTATGTAACTCTTCACTACTATTCACCAATTTACTTCAATAGCATTTAAAAAAAACCATACCAATTAAACTTCTCAAGCTTGAGAGGGGTTGAGAAGAGAGAATCATTGAGAAATCATAGAAAAGATCAAAATTCAATATACTTACCTTATGATTTGCTTGATTCTTTATTCACGGTAGAGGCCCCCAACCAATCAATTGGTTTAGTGTGTTGATGGAGCCACCAATGGGGATTGAAGAAAGAGAGAAGTATCAAAAACTAGTGAATTATTAAAGAATTCACAGTTCTTGGCTTAGGTAGAGTAGAGTAACAATGCCTAAGACACTCTATATTTTGGCTTAGGTGGAGTAGAGTAATAAAGCATAAGACTCTATCTAATTTGGCTTAGGTGGAGTAGAGTAACAAGCATAAGAGACTATATATTTTGGCGTAGGTGGAGTAGAGTAACAAAGCATAAGAGACTATATGTTTTTTTCAACAAGGGGAGGCTTCTATTTATAGGAAAATTTGAGCTTCTAACCAAACAAACTGATTCTAGAATTTTCCAAGTCAGTTTGGTCACTTTTTGACCATTTTTTGGTCAGTTAAGCTAACTTTTTGGAACTAGACTTGAATGAGGAGAGAGGAGAGATGAAATATCTCAATTTTTATGAGTTTAAAACTCATTCAAGCATGTGAAATATGCACCTCCTTTAAAGAATTCCCCTTCCTTACATATGTGTCAAAATTGTATTGCTCATAGTTTTTTACTAATAAACCTTGTACATTTTCAACTCTTCATCTTATGTGAAATATGCACCTCCTTTAAAGAACTCCTCTTCCTTACACATGTGTCATAGTTTTTTTACTAATAAGCCTTGTACATTTTCAACTCTTCAGCTTATGTGAAATATGCACCTCCTTTAAAGAACTCCCCTTCCTTACATATGTGTTTATTTACTAATAAACCTTGTACATTTTCAACTCTTCATCTTATGTGAAATATGCACCTCCTTTAAAGAACTCCCCTTCCTTACATATGTGTTTATTTACTAATAAACCTTGTACATTTTCAACTCTTCATCTTATGTGAAATATGCACCTCCTTTAAAGAACTCCCCTTCCTTACATATGTGTTTATTTACTAATAAACCTTGTACATTTTCAACTCTTCATCTTATGTGAGCATTTACTCATTTTTGGGTATCTTCTTTTACAATTTGGATTTATCTCCTCCCTACACATGGATTGATGCTATTGGCCCATAGGAACCTTAATTGGACCATAGTCTAAAGATTTCTGAAAATCTAGACCCTTAGGCTAAGGTTCTTTATACCTATTTCCAATTAATTCCAATTGCACATTGAAAAATTCTTTTTAAATTTCTGTTTCAGGGGAACTCATCTGAATTATAAGAGATATTTTTCTATCCAAAAATATTCAAAATCTGAATATTCTCTCTCTAGAATATTTTCTCTCTCTAGGTTAAAACAGCCACAAACAAGATCTCTTATATTTCAGAAAAGGAATTGATTACAGGGGAAGATACTAGACATCAAAAAGGGGGTTGGGGGAGGAATCTTACATTCTACCCCACTTAAAAAACGCGAGATGTCCTCATCTCGCAGCTTGGAATAATTTCGCAAGATGCACGAATATGAGACTTAGAGAAAAATTTTAATCACGATTAACCACCAAGAAAAGTCTTAAAGAGAGCAAGATTCAAAATAAGAACAAGATTTAAACTTTATTCATTCACGGGACTTATACAGTAAAGATAGAAGAACTCTTTACACTTCCATAAGCCCGTCCATCATATGGTCACAAAAGCAGTCCTCACAAGCTGCACAAGTATAGGGTAACTCATCTATGGGAATGATTCTGCTGGTTATTGCCGCACCTATCTCAGTGGTATGAGGTGATCTAACAAAAGGACCTCTGAGAGGCAAGCCAAAAACGGGATAAAGGCATATCTTCTCATGAGGAAGAAAACACGCCAGTAAGAAGACCCGCTCAGAAAACCCAAGATGCCTTGATCTCATGACGCAGTAGTATCGGGGACCCAAACCCAAAGCTTCAATAACCATGGCCAAGCGGACATTGTTACGAAAGTGTTGCTGACCCCAGGGTGTTACCCTAGTTATGTTTTGATAGGTCCGCCATTTGGTCTGCGCTACAGAAGTTCCTAGGTGAGGAAAAAGTGAGCGCTCATACTGTTCTATAAAATCCTTCTTCACAGACTCACTTGCGTCTTGAAGGTGAGGAATCATCAGGGATAAAACTAATTCCTGTTGCCAGGCCGCCATGAAGGAGATTAAGAAAGAAAGGAGATTGATGGGAGTAAGATTACTGTGAGCGGCAAGTAAGAGTTATGACTTATATAAAGGAAGGAGCTAGCGTAACCTAGAAGCCAACGGTAACTTGCCACTGAAGTTTTACCGTCTTTCCATGATTTGGGTCTGGCACATTTTTCTATAAAAGGCATTAAGAATTTTGAGATGAGGAGATAAAAGAAACTTGTAGGCTAAGTCACCTACTTTCTTTGAATTCAGATATAAGGATCATAATATCTGGGGGATAACTTCTTATACTCCCCAAGAGATAAAGAACTTCTTTTGGGCCGTACTCGAATGAAAACCAAAACCTTGGTATCCAAAACACCGATTCTCACTTCTAAACTCATTGTTCTAAATCCTTAAAACAGGTGGGACTCCTGAGAGTATTCTAGGGAAAGGGTCTTCCTTTTTTTTTAAATAGAAACTTTCTTTTATTTTAGAGAGGGAATAATTATAAGATCAGAAAGGGAGATTCTTACTCCTGTATACCTCGAAGGCTGGGGAGGAATCTTACATTCTACCCCACTTAAAAAGTGCGAGATGTCCTCATCTCGCAAGGTAGAGGATAACTCTTTTTCTTAAGACCCAATTTTTATTCTGGGGTTGCTTATATTCTGGTCAACCCAACAGAACACTGGGATAAATATCCCTTATATAGAACTCATCATTAAATAATAATTCATTTAACATGATAATGGTCCATTAGACCGAAAAATTTCCTTCGGAACATTCCTCCACGGAAACTTCAGTCAAGCAAGTTCTCAATTTGACATCCCTTAACTTGATCTACCAGTCAAGTATTAATAGCAGCAATCTGACAGCACAACCCACTAATCTCATAGTGATTTGCTGAATTCATTATCATCATTCTAGTTATGAATATCATCACAGGGACTCGTCCCATTCCCCCTCATTGTGGTTTCATTATATTTCAACTAATTTTTAAAAATCAACATTTTTCAATCAGCATTTTCAATCAGAATCCAAATCAATTCATTCATTCTCAAACAGAATTAAAAATCATATCAATCACATTCGAAATCATCATCTAGATAGCATTAACGCTTATAATTTCAAGTCTTAGATTTACTCGTATATACTGTCAGTAAAGAGCTGCAGTATACTCTCGGTATATACGGGTAGTCACGGTCCTTGGAATTATAAGGTAAATACTATCATGTCTAGGCCTCAAGCAAGTCCGGGTTTCTATATAATTGCGGTACTTCCATCTGAAGAACCAATTACCAAATTATGAATTTCAGTTTGAATATCAAATTGTATGAGTTATATCACACAATTATAACCTTTTTGTGTTTCTTGATAAATTTTTGACATATTTATCTTCTCAGTTGATCTTTATTAACCAAATGCTCTGATACCAACTGTAAGATCCCTGTTCCCACCGAGCAATGGATTCGGGGTACTGACAGCGGAAGTTGCGCTTCTCGCGCGGGACAGGGGTCCCACACTCGGGGCCTCGCCCACGGATATCCGGATAAGAGACTAATCCGTCGGTTGTTCCAAAACCGAACCCGGAAAAACTTCCTTTACCGGAAAGCACGGGCGATTCCACCAGGATAACTTTTTACTCTAACGTAGTCAAGATCATTTCTGATCGAGATGATCCGATTACATCTATAAGATACTTAGTCAGTTCAAGGAAGAAACTTGCACTTGGATCATTGGGATCAACGCTTTTTTCCCCATTCAAGAGGCACAGCCGTTGATTCCTATCCATAGAACAGTTTCTGTCCGGGATTTATTTTTTTTTCTATCGTAAAAACAAAAGTTTGAGTCTCGATTTACGGATCCATCAGTCCAGCCTAACCCCATCCAATCCCATGGGTTAGCCAACCGCCCAACCACTGTAGTGATGGGATCCAATTAAAAATTTGGTTAGGTTTTGTCCCGGGTACCAAGGAAAAGAGTTCCAAGGCCCCCTAGCCGGATGTTCATGCAAAATAAAACTAGTCACACCACTCACACACCCAATATGAAATTGCCTTTTTCAACCAGATTCAACCAATTTAAAACAATCCTTTAATAAAACCATAGTATCATTGATCACCATCTTCCAATTTATCCAATTGATTCTTAATTTCCCATCATTCCTTCATCAGAGTATCTATGGCATCATTGGCAACTAGAACGCTCAGGAGCCGTTTCGATAGTTCCTAGCCCATAATACTTGGCAATATAATCACTTAACAAGATGGACTCTCGTTGAAGATCAGCAAGATCAACCAACAGATCCATATAAGGAGCCATGGACTCATCCATTGAAGACCAGCAAGGTCAATCAACCAGATCCATGCTCGATTTCAGAAAACAACTCCAACTCTGTTCCAATATCTTCCTCGACGCACGCGTGGGTATCCTAGGCAACCCAGAGCCCGAGCACCGTATGGTCAGCACCCTCTAGGATCCTTCGCAGGTAACCTAGCGCTTCACGCATAGGCCGCTTCCTTGGCCCCTCATCCACCGTACCGGAAGCTCACCATTTTAATCGCACCGAGGCTGGTCAAGACCTCGGCCGACCTTGCTACGCGAGACGTCCTTCATTGACTCCCTGTCAGCAGTTGCAACTTTCTCATCACGACCTTAATCACAAGACGGTCAAAATGCTCCCCCCAGCATTCTTGACATAAAACAATCATTTACAAACAGCATTTACAAACAGCATTTACAAACAGTTTACAATACAATTTCTATTTTGACTTTCATTTTTCCACATTATCCCTCCTCAATCTACATTACTTATTCCATATTCCATTTATATGTATACTCATCCCATCACCTCATTTCCATCTCATCACTTCAGATTCCCTCACATCACAATCGTATATTCACATCCATACATCCACAACTATATGCGTGCATTCACATCTACATGCATACATCTACATTCCTATGCATACATCCACATCCACATTCTCATTCACCTCCATACATCTACATCTACATGTATACATCCACTCCACATTCACATCCACATCTATACATCTACATCTACATGCATACATCCACCTCTACATCCACATCTACGTCTATACACCTACATCCACATCTCCATTCACATCTACATCTATACATCTACATCTACGTATACATCCACATCTCCATTCCCATCTACATCTATACATCTACATCTACATTCATCCACCCACCTCCACATCTACATCTACATCTATACATCTACATCTACGTATACATCCACATCTCCATTCCCATCTACATCTATACATCTACATCTACATGTATACATCCATATCTCTATTCACATCTACATCTATACATCTACATCTACATATATACATCCACATCTCCATTCTCATCTACATCTATACATCTACATCTGCATGCATCCACCCACCTCCACATCCACATCTACATCTATACATCTACATCTACATGTATACATTCACATCTCTATTCACATCTACATCTATACATCTACATCTACATGTATACATCCACATCTCCATTCTCACCTACACCTATACATCTACATCTACATGCATCCACCCACCTCCACATCTACATCTACATCTATACATCTACATCTACATGCATACATCCACCTCCACATTCACACTCACATCCATACCTCTACATCTACATGCAAACATCCATATCTCCATGCATAATAATATTCTTTTAATTAATCTAGGATGATAGTTCCTAAGATATGGTAGGAAGTCCTCTTTTTATGCTTTGAATGAATTTATTTTATGCGTGATTTCTATAAAAATTTTGCCATAGCTCCGCTACTATGACTGATAAATCTCAATTTTTTTTTTCTAAGGGATAAAGCTCATTATTAAAGAAATAATTAGAATGGTCTCTAATTGGATCATCAATCCATAATGGTCTCTAATTGGATCATTAAGAAAACAATTAGAATGGTCTCTAATTGGGTCATTAAGAAAACAATTAGAATGGTCTCTAATTGGGTCATCAATCCATAATGGATTGAATCATCAATGTGCATAAACTAAAAGCATAGCAAAAGCCATTAATTTGGCCTCAAGCATAGCTTAATCTTGGATTAAGGAAAAGCTTTATGAAAAGCTTCATTTGGATTGAGAATGGGTCATGAGTATGACCATTTCTTGAGTGAGAGAGAGAAATTATAAAAACCATTAGAATTTAAATATAAGTGGAAATTAACTTCTATAGCATTTATTAAATTATGTAACTCTTCACTACTATTCACCAATTTACTTCAATAGCATTTAAAAAAAACCATACCAATTAAACTTCTCAAGCTTGAGAGGGGTTGAGAAGAGAGAATCATTGAGAAATCATAGAAAAGATCAAAATTCAATATACTTACCTTATGATTTGCTTGATTCTTTATTCACGGTAGAGGCCCCCAACCAATCAATTGGTTTAGTGTGTTGATGGAGCCACCAATGGGGATTGAAGAAAGAGAGAAGTATCAAAAACTAGTGAATTATTAAAGAATTCACAGTTCTTGGCTTAGGTAGAGTAGAGTAACAATGCCTAAGACACTCTATATTTTGGCTTAGGTGGAGTAGAGTAATAAAGCATAAGACTCTATCTAATTTGGCTTAGGTGGAGTAGAGTAACAAGCATAAGAGACTATATATTTTGGCGTAGGTGGAGTAGAGTAACAAAGCATAAGAGACTATATGTTTTTTTCAACAAGGGGAGGCTTCTATTTATAGGAAAATTTGAGCTTCTAACCAAACAAACTGATTCTAGAATTTTCCAAGTCAGTTTGGTCACTTTTTGACCATTTTTTGGTCAGTTAAGCTAACTTTTTGGAACTAGACTTGAATGAGGAGAGAGGAGAGATGAAATATCTCAATTTTTATGAGTTTAAAACTCATTCAAGCATGTGAAATATGCACCTCCTTTAAAGAATTCCCCTTCCTTACATATGTGTCAAAATTGTATTGCTCATAGTTTTTTACTAATAAACCTTGTACATTTTCAACTCTTCATCTTATGTGAAATATGCACCTCCTTTAAAGAACTCCTCTTCCTTACACATGTGTCATAGTTTTTTTACTAATAAGCCTTGTACATTTTCAACTCTTCAGCTTATGTGAAATATGCACCTCCTTTAAAGAACTCCCCTTCCTTACATATGTGTTTATTTACTAATAAACCTTGTACATTTTCAACTCTTCATCTTATGTGAAATATGCACCTCCTTTAAAGAACTCCCCTTCCTTACATATGTGTTTATTTACTAATAAACCTTGTACATTTTCAACTCTTCATCTTATGTGAAATATGCACCTCCTTTAAAGAACTCCCCTTCCTTACATATGTGTTTATTTACTAATAAACCTTGTACATTTTCAACTCTTCATCTTATGTGAGCATTTACTCATTTTTGGGTATCTTCTTTTACAATTTGGATTTATCTCCTCCCTACACATGGATTGATGCTATTGGCCCATAGGAACCTTAATTGGACCATAGTCTAAAGATTTCTGAAAATCTAGACCCTTAGGCTAAGGTTCTTTATACCTATTTCCAATTAATTCCAATTGCACATTGAAAAATTCTTTTTAAATTTCTGTTTCAGGGGAACTCATCTGAATTATAAGAGATATTTTTCTATCCAAAAATATTCAAAATCTGAATATTCTCTCTCTAGAATATTTTCTCTCTCTAGGTTAAAACAGCCACAAACAAGATCTCTTATATTTCAGAAAAGGAATTGATTACAGGGGAAGATACTAGACATCAAAAAGGGGGTTGGGGGAGGAATCTTACATTCTACCCCACTTAAAAAACGCGAGATGTCCTCATCTCGCAGCTTGGAATAATTTCGCAAGATGCACGAATATGAGACTTAGAGAAAAATTTTAATCACGATTAACCACCAAGAAAAGTCTTAAAGAGAGCAAGATTCAAAATAAGAACAAGATTTAAACTTTATTCATTCACGGGACTTATACAGTAAAGATAGAAGAACTCTTTACACTTCCATAAGCCCGTCCATCATATGGTCACAAAAGCAGTCCTCACAAGCTGCACAAGTATAGGGTAACTCATCTATGGGAATGATTCTGCTGGTTATTGCCGCACCTATCTCAGTGGTATGAGGTGATCTAACAAAAGGACCTCTGAGAGGCAAGCCAAAAACGGGATAAAGGCATATCTTCTCATGAGGAAGAAAACACGCCAGTAAGAAGACCCGCTCAGAAAACCCAAGATGCCTTGATCTCATGACGCAGTAGTATCGGGGACCCAAACCCAAAGCTTCAATAACCATGGCCAAGCGGACATTGTTACGAAAGTGTTGCTGACCCCAGGGTGTTACCCTAGTTATGTTTTGATAGGTCCGCCATTTGGTCTGCGCTACAGAAGTTCCTAGGTGAGGAAAAAGTGAGCGCTCATACTGTTCTATAAAATCCTTCTTCACAGACTCACTTGCGTCTTGAAGGTGAGGAATCATCAGGGATAAAACTAATTCCTGTTGCCAGGCCGCCATGAAGGAGATTAAGAAAGAAAGGAGATTGATGGGAGTAAGATTACTGTGAGCGGCAAGTAAGAGTTATGACTTATATAAAGGAAGGAGCTAGCGTAACCTAGAAGCCAACGGTAACTTGCCACTGAAGTTTTACCGTCTTTCCATGATTTGGGTCTGGCACATTTTTCTATAAAAGGCATTAAGAATTTTGAGATGAGGAGATAAAAGAAACTTGTAGGCTAAGTCACCTACTTTCTTTGAATTCAGATATAAGGATCATAATATCTGGGGGATAACTTCTTATACTCCCCAAGAGATAAAGAACTTCTTTTGGGCCGTACTCGAATGAAAACCAAAACCTTGGTATCCAAAACACCGATTCTCACTTCTAAACTCATTGTTCTAAATCCTTAAAACAGGTGGGACTCCTGAGAGTATTCTAGGGAAAGGGTCTTCCTTTTTTTTTAAATAGAAACTTTCTTTTATTTTAGAGAGGGAATAATTATAAGATCAGAAAGGGAGATTCTTACTCCTGTATACCTCGAAGGCTGGGGAGGAATCTTACAACCTTTTTCCTGAATACTTCTCAAGAGTCCCACCTGTTTTAAGGATTCAGAACAACGAGTTCAGAAGTGAGAATCGATGTTTTGGATATCAAGGTTTTGGTCTCGAGTACGGCCCAAAAGAAGTTCTTTACCTCTTGGAAAGTATAAGAAGTTATCTCCCAGATATTGTGGACCAAAGAAAGTAGGTGATTTAGCTTACGAACTTCTTTTATCTCCTCATCTCAAAGTTCTGAATGCCTTCTATAGAAAAATGTGCCAAACCCAAATCATGGAAAGACGGTAAAACTTCAGTGGCAAGTTACCGTTGGCTTCTAAGTTACGCTAGCTCCTTCCTTTATATAAATCGTAACTTTTACTTGTCGTTCACAGTAATCTTACTTCCATCGATCTTCTTTCTTTCTTAATCTCCTTCATGGCTTGGCAACAAGAATTAGTTTTATCCTTGATGATTTCTCACCTTCAAGACGCAAGGGAGTCTGTGAAGAAAGATTTTATAGAGCAGTATGAGCGCTCACTTTTCCCTCACTTGGGAACTTCTGTAGCGCAGACAAAATGGCGGACCTATCAAGACATAACTAGGGTAACACCCTAGGGTCAGCAGCACTTTCGTAACAATGTCCGCTTGGCCATGGTTATTGAAGCTTTGGGTTTGGGTCCCCGATACTACTGCATCATGAGATCAAGGCATCCTGGGTTTTCTGAGCGGGTCTTCTTACTGGCGTGTTTTCTTCCTCATGAGAAGATATACCTTTACCCCGTTTTTGGCTTGCCTCTCAGAGGTCCTTTTGTTAGAACACCTCATACCACTGAGATAGGCGCAGCAATAACCCACAGAATCATTCCCATAGATGAGTTACCTTATACTTGTGCAGCTTGTGAGGACTGCTTTTGTGACCATATGATGGACGGGCTTATGGAAGTGTAAAGAGTTCCTCTATCTTTACTGTATAAGTTCCGAGAATGAATAAAGTTTAAATCTTGTTCGTATTTTGAATCTTGCTCTCTTTAAGACTTATCTTGGTGGTTAATCTTGATTAAAATTTTTCTCTAAGTCTCATATTCGTGAATCTTGCGAAATTATCACAAGTTGCGAGATGAGGACATCTCGCGTTTTTTAAGTGGGATAGAATGTAAGATTCCTCCCCCAACCCCTTTTTGATGTCTAGTATCTTCCCCTGTAATCAACCCTCTTCAGAAATATAAAGACCCTGTTGCTAACTATTTTAGCCTAGAGAGAGAAAAATTATTCTAGAGAGAGAATATTCAGATTTTGAATATTTTTGGATAGAAAAATATCTCTTATAATTCAGATGAGTTCCCCTGAAACAGAAATTCAAAAAGAATTTTCCAATGTGCAATTGGAATTAATTGGAAATAGGTATAAAGAACCTTAGTCTAAGGGTCTAGATTTTCAGAAATCTTTAGACTATGGTCCAATTAAGGTTCCTATGGGCCAATAGCATCAATCCATGTGTAGGGAAGAGATAAATCCAAATTTGTAAAAAGAAGATACCCAAAAATGAGTAAATGCTCACATAAGGTGAAGAGTTGAAAATGTACAAGGTTTATTAGTAAAAAACTATGAGCAATATTAAAAATATGAGATATTTTGGGTATCCAAAAATGAGTAAATGCTCACATAAGATGAAGAGTTGAAAATGTACAAGGTTTATTAGTAAAAAACTATGAGCAATATTAAAATGATGCCATTATGACACATATGTAAGGAAGGGGAATTCTTTAAAGGAGGTGCATATTTCACATAAGATGAAGAGTTGAAAATGTACAAGGTTTATTAGTAAAAAACTATGAGCAATATTAAAAATATGAGATATTTTGGGTATCCAAAAATGAGTAAATGCTCACATAAGATGAAGAGTTGAAAATGTACAAGGTTTATTAGTAAAAAACTATGAGCAATATTAAAATGATGCCATTATGACACATATGTAAGGAAGGGGAATTCTTTAAAGGAGGTGCATATTTCACATAAGATGAAGAGTTGAAAATGTACAAGGTTTATTAGTAAAAAAACTATGAGCAATATTAAAATGATTCCATTATGACACATATGTAAGGAAGGGGAGTTCTTTAAAGGAGGTGCATATTTCACATGCTTGAATGAGTTTTAAACTCATAAAAATTGAGATATTTCATCTCTCCTCTCTCCTCATTCAAGTCTAGTTCCAAAAAGTTAGCTTAACTGACCTAAAAATGGTCAAATATTGACCAAACTGATTTAGAAAATTCTAGAATCAGTTTGTTTGGTTAGGAGCTCAATTTTTCCTATAAATAGAAGCCTCCCCCTTGTTGAAAAATATATAGTGTTTATGCATCGTTACTCTACTCCACCTAAGCCAAGAACTGTGAATTCATTTAATAATTCACTAGTTTTTGGAGCTTCCCTCTTTCTTCAATCCCCATTAGTGGCTCCATCAACATACTTAACCAATTGATTGGTTGGGGGCCTCTACCGTGAACAAAGAATCAAGCAAGTTGTAAGGTAATTAGTGAATATTGATCTTTCTATAATTTCTCAATGTTTCTCTCTTCTCAACCCCTCTCAAGCTTGAGAAGTTTAATTGATATGGTTTTTTTAAATGCTATTGAAGTTTGAATAGTAGAGAAGAGTTACATAATTTAATAAATGCTATTGAAGTTAATTTTCATTTATGTTTAAATTCTAATGATTTTTATGTAAATTCTCTCTCTCACTCAAGAAATGGTCATACTCATGACCCGTTCTCAATCCAAATCAAGCTTTTCATAAAGCTTTTCCTTAACCCAAGATTAAGCTATGCTTGAGGCCAAATTAATGGCTTTTTTCTATGCTTTTAGTTTATGTATATTGATGATTCAATCCATTATGGATTAATAATCCAATGTAGAGATCATTTTAATTATTTCCTTAATGATAAGCATTATCCCTTAGAAAAATTGAGATTTATCAGTCATAGCAGCGGAGCTATGGCAAAATTTTTATAAAAATTATGCATAAAATAATCTCATTCAAAGCATAAAAAGAGGACTTCCTACTATATTCTAGGAATTATCATCCTAGATTAATTGAAAGAAATTCATTACAATCATGGAGAAATTGAATTTTAATATCATGCATAAAGGATAAGTTTTTATATCAAAAGTGTTATTTTTACCATTTTTATTTCATGCATAGAAGTATGCATAATGGATAAATTTTTATATCAAAAGTGTTATTTTTACCATTTTTATTTCATGCATAGAAGTATGCATAATGGATAAATTTTTATATCAAAAGTGTTATTTTTACCATTTTTATTTCATGCATAGAAGTATGCATAATGGATAAATTTTTATATCAAAAGTGTTATTTTTACCATTTTTATTTCATGCATAGAAGTATGCATAAATGGATAAATTTCTATATCAAAAGTGTTATTTTTATCATTTTTAATTTTCATGCATAGAAGTATGCATAAAGGAAAATTTTTTATATCAAAAGTGTTACTTTTATCATTTTTAATTTTCATGCATAGAAGTATGCATAAAGGAAAAATTTTTATATCAAAAGTGTTACTTTTATCATTTTTAATTTTCATGCATAGAAGTATGCATAAGAGAAAATTTTTTATATCAAAAGTGTTACTTTTATCATTTTTAATTTTCATGCATAGAAGTATGCATAAAGAAAAAAAAATTTATATCAAAAGTGTTACTTTTATCATATTGGATTTCATGCATGGAGGTATGCATAAAAGTTGATTATTTTATTATAAAAGTGTGACTTTTATCATAATTGAATTTCATGCATAGAGGTATGCATAAAAGTTGATTATTTTATTGTAAGAGTGTTACTTTTATCATATTGGATTTCATGCATA
The DNA here is from genome assembly GCF_041138505.1 of Cibotium barometz. Taxonomy (NCBI): domain Eukaryota; kingdom Viridiplantae; phylum Streptophyta; class Polypodiopsida; order Cyatheales; family Cibotiaceae; genus Cibotium; species Cibotium barometz. The sequence continues at coordinate 17,608,263 of NC_141067.1, forward strand.
TAGGTATGCATAAAAGATATTCTTTTTATACTAAAAGTGTGATTTTTCTCATAAATGGATTTTATGCTTAACTTAGATGCATAAGAGAAATTCTTTTATTCTAGAAGTGTAATTTCCTACCAAATTGAATTTATGCATAAGAAGATGCATAAAAGATTGATTTTAATTTCGAAAGTGTTAGTCTCCTTAAATGGAATTTATATATAAATGAATGTGTATAGAAATCTTATATCAAATATAAGAATTCTCTTTTTTTAAAAAAAGATATGAAATGTGATAAGATGTGATAAGAGGTGTATAAGATGTAAAACGATGTGTATGAGATGTGATAAGAATTGATAAGATGCGTATGGAAAGTGATAGGATGTGATAAGAGGTGTATGAGATGTAACAAGATGTGATAAGATGTGTATGAGATGTGATAAGATTTGATAAGATGCGTATGGAAAGTGATAGGATGTGATAAGAGGTGTATGAGATGTAAAAAGATGTGTATGAGATGTAATAGAATGGTTAAGATGAGTTAGGATGTGTTAAGATGTATATGGGATGTGTTAGGACGAGAATGGATGTAATATGGTTGTATGAATGTAATGTGGATGTATACATGTAGATGTATATGTATGAATGTGAATGTTGATGTGGATGTGGATGTATGGATGTAGATACGGATGTGTATGTATGTATGTGGATGTGTATGTATGAATGAGGATGTAAAAATGGACGTATGTATATAGATGTGGATGTATGGATGTATGTATGTAGATGTGGATGTATGTATGTAGATGTGGATGTATGGATGTGATTGTGAATGAAGAGGTGGATGTGAATGTATGGATGTAGATATGGATGTGGATGTATGTATGTGAATGTGGATGTATGAATGAGGATGTGAAAAAGGATGTATGCATGTGAATGTGGATGTATGAATATGAATGTGGATGTGTGGATGTGGAAATGGAGGTATGGATGTATGAATGTAGATGTGAATGTATGCATGTAGATGCGTATGCATGAATGTGAAATTGGATGTATGATATGGACGTACGAACATGGATATGTATGTAGAATAATGAATATGAAAATGTATGTGAGATAATGTAGTCTATATGAGTGAATGGATGAGAACAGGTACACACTGAGAATGGAATGTGGAATAAGTAATGTGGTCCGAGAGTGGATAATATGGAAAGACAAGAGTTCGTTATAGAAACTATATTTGTGACTGTTTGTAAATGACTGTTTTATGTCAAGAATGCTGGAGAAGCATTTTGACCGTCTTGAGGATTAAGGTCATGAAGACTGAACTGATAAAGTTGCAACTGCTGACGGAGAGTCAATGGAGGACGTCTCGCGTAGCAAGGTCGATCGAGGTCTTGACCAGCCTCGGCTCGATTTAAATGGTGAGCTTCCGGTACGGTGGATGAGGGACCAAGGAAGCGGCCTATGAGTGAAGCGCTAGGTCACCTGCGAAGGATCCTAGAGGGTGCTGACCATACGGTGCTCGGGCTCTGGGTCGCCGAAGATACCCACACGTGCGTCGTGGAAGATATTGGAACAAGGAGTAAGAGTTGTTTTCTGAAACCGGGCATGGATCTGGTTGATTGACCTTGCTGGTCCTCAACAGATGAGTCCATGGCTCTTTTATATGGATCTGTGGGTTGATCTTGCTGTTCTTCCACGGAGATTCCATTCTATTATATGAATATATTGCCGGTTACTATGAGCTAGGAACTATGGAAAAGGCCCCTGAGAGAACAGGTGGTGAGCGTTCTGGTTGCCAATGATGCCATAAGTATACCGATGAAAGAATGACTGGAAATAAGGATTTAACTAGAGACTTTGAGGATTGTCATCAGTGACATAATGGTTTTATTAAAGGATTGTTTTAAAGCTAGTTGATGCTAAGAAAAAGGCAATTTCATATTGGGTGTGTAAGTGGTATGACTAGTTTTATGTTTGCATGAACTTCCGGCTAGGGGGCCTTGGAACTCTTTTCCTTGGTACCCGGGACAAAACCTAACCAAATTCCAAATTGGATCCCATCACTACAGTGGTTGGGCGGTTGGCTAACCCATGGGATCGGATGGGGTTAGGCTGGACTGATGGATCCGTAAATCGAGATTTAATTTCTATTATTACGATAGATGAAGTAAATCCCGGATAGAAATTGTTCTATGGATAGGAATCAACGGCTGTGCCTCTTGATGGGGAAAAAAGCGTTGATCCCAATGATCCAAGTGCAAGTTCTTCCTTGATTTGACCAAGTACCGTTAAAGGTGCAGTCAGATCAGTTTGATCAGTAATGATCTTGACTACGTTAGAGTAAAGAGTTATCCTGGTGGAATCGCCCGTGCTTTCCGGGTAAAGGAAGTTTTTTCGATTTCGGTTTTGGACAAACCGACGGATTAGTCTCTTGTCCGGATATCCGTGGGCGAGGCCCCGAGTGTGGGACCCCTGTCCGCGCGAGAAGTGCTACTTCCGCTGCTAGTACCCCGAATCCGTTGCTCGGTGGGAACAGGGACTTCACATCATCACATCACATTCATTCACATCTCATCCATTCATATCTACCCCGATCCACATCACATCACATCTATTTCACCTAACATCTCATTCATTTCACCTCACATCTCATTCATTCACATCTATCCTGATTCACATCCCATCACATCTCATCCATTCACATCACATCTCATTCATTCACATCTATCGCGATTCACATCACATCACATCCATTCACATCACATATCATCCATTCACATCTATCCCAATTTACATCATATCACATCACATCCATTCACATCACATCTCATCCATTCACCTCACATCTCGTTCATTCACATCTATCCCGATTCACATCACATCACATCCATTCACATATTATCCATTCACATCTATCCCAATTTACATCATATCACATCACACCACATCACATCCATTCACATCACATATCATCCATTCACATCTATCCCAATTTACATCTTATCACATCACATCCATTCACATCACATATTATCCATCCACATCTATCCAAATTTACATCATATCACATCACATCACATCCATTCACATCACATATCATCCATTCACATCTATCCCAATTTACATCATATCACATCACATCTATTTACATCACATATCATCCATTCACATCTATCCTAATTTACATCATATCACATCTTATCACATCCATTCACATCACATATCATCCATTCACATCTATCCCAATTTACATCATATCACATCACATCCATTTCATATCTCATTCATTCACATCCCATCTCATTCATCCACATCCATCCAATCATTCACATCTCATCCACATTCATTTTCATCACAGCACATCCTATCACATCCCATTCACATCCTATCGCATCCCATTCACATCTTATCACATTCATTCACATCCTATCGCATCCCATTTACATCTTATCACATCCATTCACATCCTATCGCATCCCATTTACATCTTATCACATCCATTCACATTCTATCGCATCCCATTTACATCTTATCACATTCATCCACATCCCATCTCATCCCATTTATATCTTATCACATCTAGTAGCTTTTTCTACTTCGATACCGATAATGGGACTTTTTCTAAATTTCTACCAATGGTTTGGCTTAGATAAAGGTTCTTTTTCTCGATGTCTATTTCCATATTCTTTCTCAATTTCTCAAATGAATTATATTCAATATTCCTCTTTTGAATAAAAGAGTTCATGGGATCAATTCTACCCATATTTCCACTTTTCATTTGAATTTTCATTTGAATTATACTAAAAATTTCTCTTTTTTTGCATTTAATTTCTTGGATCTCAAATATCATGGGAATTCCTCTTTTTACATTTAATTGCTTGAATTCTAAATGTCATAGGAATTCCTCTTTTATCATCAAATAAATTTATCTAAAATTTCTCTTTTTTTTAATAAAAATATTCAATATTCCAAATATTCCAAGAATTCCTTGTTTCCCATTTAAATGATTGAATTCCAAATATTATGGAAATTCCTCTTTCATCATTTAAATTTATACATGCATAAAATAGTTTTAACTAAAATTTCTCTTAAAATTTAAATAAGAATATCCATTAATTCCATTATACTATAAATTCCACTTTTCTCATTTAAATGATTGAATTCCAATTATGGTGGGAATTCCTCTTTCATCATTTAAATTTATTTATGCATAAAAATAAATTTAACTAAATTTTCTCTTAAAAATTAAATAAAAATATCCATTAATTCCATTATACTAAGAATTTCACTTTTCTCATTTAGATGATTTAATTCCAAATATGGTGGGAGTTCCTCTTTCATCATTTAAATTTATTTATGCATAAAAATAAATTTAACTAAAATTCTTCTTTAATTTTAAATAAAATATCCATTATTTTGATATTCCAATTTTTCTCTTTCTCCATTGGAATACATGGATTTCTCTTTCTCCATTGGAATACATGGATTTCCATTGTCATGGGAATTTCTCTTTTATCATAAAAACTCTTTTTCTCTAATTAATTATTTATGCATAAACATTAAAAATCAAAATTTTTCATGGATATGATGAGAATTATTCATTTAACCTAGGATGACTAATCCTAGAATATTATATGAGGTCCTCTTTTCATATTATGCATGAATATGATTTTTGTGTTAATTTTTTAAAAGTTTTACCATAGCTCCGCTGCTATTACTGATAATTTTTAATAATTTTGAAAAGCGTAAGATTTAGTAATATAATATGATAGAATAACTATAATTTGGATCATTATCCAATTTATGGATTTAATCCCTAAGTTAATCATAATTTAAGTAACATAAAAACATTAAAAAGCCATTTCTTTGGCCTCTAATTTAACTAGCATAGAGTTTACTTTTAGAATTAAGAATTGCTCCATGAGAAGCATCATTTGAATATAGAGTTGGTCATAGGAATGACCATTTTTTGGGGAGAGAGAGATATGCTTTAAAAACATTATAAATTAAGCATAAATATAAACTTTATGTGATTAATCATTAAAATTCATTAGAGAGCTTCATTTGCATTGAAGAACCATTCAATTGAATACTTCTCAAGCTTGAGAGGGATTGAGAAGTGAAAAACATTTAGAAGATTAAGAAAAAAAATCATAAAGTCACACTTTACCTCTTGTTTTGCTTGATTCTCTAGTCTTAGGAGAGGCCCCCAACCAATCTATTGGTTAGTATGTTGACGAAAGCTCCAAAGAAGCTTGAAGAGAGAGAGAAGCTCCAATATCTCCAAATTGTAGAGGATTTTTAGAGGATAATAGAAAATATGCTTATTTTATAGTAATACTGGCATGGTCTAGTTTACATATGAGAATACAAAAGAATGAGGGTCTTTTTATAGGTGAGGGAGGCCACTAACTGAGTCCAACTATGTTCTAGAATTTTTCAGCTTCAGTTTGGCTGAATTTGGACAAGATTTGGACTAATTTGGCTCCCTTTTTGTTTGGTTTGATCCAAGAGAGAGGAGAGATAAAAATATCTTAATATTTTTGAGTTTAGAAGGTGCATTAGAAATAAATTATAATCTGTTCAAAAGGCCTTAGCCTAAGGGTCTAGATTTTTTGAAAATTTTAGATTAAGGTTCTTAGGGACCAATTAGATTAATCCAAATGTAGGGAGGAGATAAATTAAAGAAATAAAGAAAATCAACCCAAAAATGAGTAAATACTCACATAAGATGAAGAGTTGACTAAGGACAAGGTTATTAGTTTAAAAAAAAGAGATATTTAGAGGAAATGATGCATTTTTGACACCTTAGTGTGGGGGAATTTCCCTCATAAAGGAGGCGCCTATTTCACATGTGTGGTGCAGTTTTAACCTCTCAAATAATGAGATATTTCATCTCTCCTCTCTCCTATTTCAACTAGAACCAAAAAGTAAGCTAAACTGACCTAAAAATGGTCAAAAAGTGACCAAACTGCAAAACTCTAGAATCAGTTTGCTTGGTTAGAGGCTCACTTTTTCCTATAAATAGAAGCCTCCCCCTTTGTAAAAGCTTAATAGTGTTTTATGAACTGTTACTCTACTCCTCCCGAGAGCCAAAAACAGTGAATTTATTGATAATTCATTAGTTTTTGAACGTTTCCTCTTCAAAAGAATTTGTGGCCACTCTTGTTGCAAACAAGAGTAGATCCCTCAAACAATCAAGCCAAAGGAAAGCTCACAAAAATTCATGTAAGCTAGAAATCCTACTTTTTCTTTATTCCATTTAATGGTTTTCTAATTTTTGTTTTCTTTAAAATGAAAAATGATGTTATGCCTTGTTGGAAAGGCTTTCCCCCTCTCTTCATTCTTGAATTCATCCTTTCTTTATCCTAGATATATAATCAAATTGTTAAAATTAAACTTTTCATATTGTTTCTCTTTAAAAAGTAAAATTTGATTAGTTTAGAATGCTTTAAACCATTTGGGATAATTTCTAAGTAACTTGAGAATGAAAAAAAATTAAAAAATGGTCAGCCATACAAAGGAGGTTATGGCAAAATTTTCTTAAATTTTGTGAAATGATTTTTATCTTTTATTATTCAAAAAGAGTAATCCCCAGCGTTTGTGTATTCTAAAAGTGTTATTTTTATTCTAGGCATAGAAAAATGCATATTAAGAAATATTTTTATTATAAAAGTGTTATTTTTATTTGAATTAATTTCTATGCATAGAAAGATGCATATTGGAAATATTTTTATTGTAAAAGTGTTATTTTCATTAGAATTAATTTCTATGCATAGAAAGATGCATATTGGATATTTTTTTATTATAAAAGTGTGATTTTCATTAGAATTAATTTCTATGTATAGAAAGATGCATATTGGAAATATTTTTATTCTAAAAGCGTTATTTTCATTAGAATTAATTTCTATGCATAGAAAGATGCATATTGGATATTTTTTTATTATAAAAGTGTGATTTCTATTAGAATTAATTTCTATGCATAGAAAGATGCATATTGGAAGTATTTTTATTGTAGAAGCGTTATTTTCATTAGAATTAACTTCTATGCATATAAAGATGCATATTGGATATTTTTTATTATTATAAAAGTGTGATTTCCATTAGAATTAATTTCTATGCATAGAAAGATTCATATTGAAAATATTTTTATTGTAAAAACGTTATTTTCATTAGAATTAATTTCTATGCATAGAAAGATGCATATTGGATATATTTTTATTATAAAAGTGTGATTTTCATTAGAATTAATTTTTATGCATAGAAAGATGCATAAAGGAATTTATTTTTATTTCAAAAGAGTTATTCTCATTACTTTTGACTTTATGCATAGAAAGATGCATAAAGGAATTTATTTTTATTTCAAAAGAGTTATTCTCATTGATTTTGATTTTATGCATAGAAAGATGCATAAAGGAATTTATTTTTATTTCAAAAGAGTTATTCTCATTGATTTTGATTTTATGCATAGAAAGATGCATAAAGGAATTTATTTTTAATTCAAAAGAGTTATTCACATTGTATTTTATTTTATGCATAGAAAGATGCATAAAGGAATTTATTTTTATTTCAAAAGAGTTATTCTCATTGATTTTGATTTTATGAATAGAAAGATGCATAAAGGAATTTATTTTTATTTCAAAAGTGTTATTTTTCTTAAAATTGAATTTATGCATAAATAAATGTATAAAAGGATTTTTATAAAAGTGTTATTCCCCAGAAGTTGATTTTTATAAAAAAATGAATGGATGGATAGGTGTGATGTGAATCAGATAAATGTGAATGAATGGATGGATGGATGGATGTGATGGATGGATGATGTGAATAGATGTGATGAGATGTCATGTGAATCAGGATGTAAATGAATGATATGGGATGGATGTGGATGTATGTGAAAGAATGGATGTGGATGTATGTGAAGAATGGATGTGGATGTATGTAAAAGGATGGATGTGGATGTATGTGAAGAATGGATTTGGATGTATGTGAAAGAATGGAGGTGGATGTATGTATGTGAAAGGATAGATGTGGATGTGTATGTGATAAGTATGGATGTGAATGTATGTGAAAGGATAGATGTGGATGTATATGTGATAAGTATGGATGTGGATGTATGTGGAAGAATATATGTGGATGTGAATATGATGGATATGAACGAGAATAGAGGTGATGAGATGTGATGTAAATTGATTAGATATGAATGATAAAGGATGTGAATGAATGATATGGGATGTGAATGAATGTGTTAGCATGTGAATCAGGATGTGAATGAATGATAAGGGATGTGAATGAATGTGATAACCTATGAATCACATTCATTTAAACATAGAATTTAAGAGAATTCTAATTTTTGATATAAAGATTCTTTACACATCTATTTATGCATAAAATCAACTTCAGTGGTGGGAATAACACTTTTAACAATTCCTTTTATGTATCTAATTATACATCAATTCTATTTTTAAGGAAAATAACACTTTTAAAATAAAAATAAATCCTTTATGCATCTTTCTATGCATAAAATCAATTTTAATGAAATTAACACTTTTGGAATAAAAATAAATACTTTATGCATATTTCTATGCATAAATTCAATTTTAATGAGAATAACACTTTTGAAATAAAAATAATTCTTTTATGCATCTTTCTATGCATAAATTCAATTTTAATGAAAATAACTCTTTCGGAATAAAAATAAATCCTTTATGCACCTTTCTATGCATAAATTCAATTTTAATGGGAATAACACTTTTGAAATAAAAAGAATTCTTTATGCATCTTTATATGAATAAATTCAATTTTAATGAAAATAACACTTTTAGAATAAAAATAAATCCTTTATGCATCTTTCTATGCATAAATTCAATTTTAATGGGAACAACACTTTTGAAATCAAAATAATTCTTTTATGCATCTTGCTATGCATAAATTCAATTTTAATGAGAATAACACTTTTGGAATAAAAATAAATCTTTTATGCATCTTTCTATGCATAAAATCAAGTTTGATGAGAATAACACTTTTGGAATAAAAATAAATCTTTTATGCATCTTTCTATGCATAAATTTAATTTTAATGAGAATAAAACTTTTTATATAAAAATAAATCTTTTATGCATCTTTCTATGCATAAAATCAAGTTTGATGAGAATAACACTTTTGGAATAAAAATAAATCTTTTATGCATCTTTCTATGCATAAATTTAATTTTAATGAGAATAAAACTTTTTATATAAAAATAAATTCTTTTATGCATCTTTCTATGCCTAAATTCAATTTTAATGAGAATAACTCTTTTGATATAAAAATAGACTCCTTTAAGCATCTTTCTATGCATAAAATCAAAATTAATGAGAATAACTCTTTTGATATAAAAATAAATTCCTTTATGCATCTTTCTATGCATAAAATCAAAATTAATGAGAATAACTCTTTTGAAATAAAAATAAATTCCTTTATGCATCTTTCTATGCATAAAATCAAAATTAGTGAGAATAACTCTTTTGAAATAAAAAAATAAATCTTTTATGCATATTTCTATGCATAAATTCAATTTTAATGGGAATAACACTTTTGAAATAAAAATAAATCTTTTAGAATGCACAAACGGAAGAAATTACTCTTTTAGAATAACCTAATGATAAACTTTAGTTCCACAAAATTTAAGAAAATTTTGCCATAACCTCCTTTGTATGGCTGACCATTTCTCAATTTTAACATTCAATTTATGGTTTGAATTAATCCAATTTGAATTCTAATATCTCTAATCTACTCCATTTTCTAGAAATTAAGAGAGTAAACAATGAAAAGAGTTTAATCAATCATTTAATTAAACTTTCTAGGATTAAGAAGGACTGAATTGTAAAGAAGAGAAGGGGGTGGCCTTTCCATCAAGGCATAGCATCAGATTTTAATTCAAACATTTACAAAGCATTAAATTTCAGAAAACCATAGATTTAAAATTCACAATAAGTAAGAATTAAGCTTATATGGAACTTGTAAGCTTTCCTTTGGCTTGAGGGATTGAGGGTTCTACTGTTGTTTGCAACAAGAGTGGCCACCAGTTCTTTTGGAGAGGATTTAGTTAAAAACAATTGAATTATCAATTGAATTCAATGTATTTGACTCTGGGGAGTAGAAGAGTAACAATGCATAAACACTATTAACCTTTTACAAAGGTGGAGGCTTCTATTTATAGGAAAAAATGAGTCTCTAACCAAGCAAACTGATTCTAAAATTTTCCAGATCAGTTTGGTCAATTTTTGACCATTTTTGGGTCAGTTTAGCTCACTTTTTGGATCTAGTTGAAAGAGGAGAGAGGAGAGATGAAAATATCTCATTACACATGTGAAATAGGCCCCTCCTTCATGAGGGGAATTCCCCACACTGGTGTCAAAAATGCATCATTTCCTCTAAATATCTCTTCTTTTTTAACTAATAAACCTTGTCCTTAGCCAACTCTTCATCTTATGTGAGTATTTACTTATTTTTGGGGATCTTTCTTTTATTATTTCAATTTATCTCCTCCCTAAATTTGGATTAATCTTATTGGTCCATAGGAACCTTAATCCAAAATTTTTAAAAAATTTGGACCCTCAGGCTAAGGTCATGATTTTGTGGGCCATGCATCGATGGTACTAATCATTGTGCGAGATGCGAGAGTGGGCTGATCCTTGGTTACAAAAGGTGTTGAGGGGGCGAGAGTGAGGAGCATTACCCCACACCACTTTCGATCCTCTCACACTACCTAAGGGGACAGATCATGATTCTTTAACATATATTTTGATAGTGGGGGATGTTTTTGTAGTCATTTCCCATGAGGGAAGTGAGGAGGAGATGGACTACTACATTCTGAGGTGCACTAGGCCCAAGTGCACCCTTAAGTGTCATGTGACTTGTAATTATGGATTCTCATTTGATACTCACAACATGATATTGGCAGGTCTCACTACTATGCACAGGGTCAAATGCACAAGGGCAACATTGAGTTTGCACAGTATGAGTAGAGCAAGGAGGCGATCACATAATCTCATCTAGTTCTTGCTATGAAACTCACGCTTTAGTGAGTTAACAGTAAGAAGGCAGGCCCCCATGGCGGACCTTAGCCCAACACGATCATGTGAGTATCCTGGAGACCCTCAGAGATACAGAGTCTATGGATTGATATTGTAGCCTCCTCCCTCTTATTTTTATATCTAATGCACTTCATTTTGTACCTTTCTCTCACTTTGTATCTTCTACCCATATATATTATGAGTTGGATTTTAAGTTGTGCCCATATATTTTGTTTATTGTTAATGGTTTGGGGGTGAAACTTTGCGATTGAGTGGTGTACGATGGTGGTGAAACTTTGCAAGAGGGTCCATGGGGCTCTTATCCCTCCGCTCACAAAGTTTTACCACCATTGGATGTTGTATGGGCGTGATGGTGTGTTGCCACTAGCTTATTTTTGCATAGTGCCCAAGGGGGCCCCTTTGCAAAAAATAGCGAGTTTGGGTGGAGCATCATTAGCATACGACATCCGATGGTGGTGAAACTTTGTGAGCGGGTCCATGGGGCTGCTACCCCTCCGCTCGCAAAGTTTCACCACCATCGGATGCCGGATAAGGTGGGATGGTATGTTGCCACCCGCTATTTTTCACACAAATCCCAAGGGGTCCCCTATGCAAAAAGTAGTGGGTTTGGGTGGTACATCATTATCATACAGTGTCCAATGGTGGGGGTGAAACTTTGTGAGTAGGTCCATTGGGGTTCTTACCCCTTGGCTTGCAATGTCTCACCACCATCAGACGTTGGATGATGGGTGGGACAGTGTAATGCCACCAGCTATTTTTTTGCATACGGGTCTCCTATGCAAACAACAGTGGGTTTGGGTGGGGCAATATCATCATACAGCATCCGATGGTGGTGAAACTTTGCGAGCGGGTCCTTGTAGCTCTACTAACCCTTCACTCTCAAAGTTTAACCACCATCGCACATCGGATGACTGGGATGGTGTGTTGCCACCCGCTAGTTTTTGTATAGTGCCCAAGCGGTCCCCTCTGCAAAAAACTCAGGAGGGTCACTCATAAATATGTAAGTGTAGCACGTGGGTTCAACAGAAGGGATTTTTAAAACCCCCTTTTTACACATTTTTAACATACATAAGGGTAGCATTTAAAGGGGGTACTCATAGGTTGAATAGAAAAAGGCTATGTTTTATTCATGAAAAATTCACAGATAAGGGATTTCTAAAATAGGCCTTGAACGCACATGATACAGAGGGTTTACATATAGTGAACCCCCCGAGGTAAAAAATAGCAAGTTTGGGTGGGACATCATTTTCATACGGTATCCAATGGTGGTGAAACTTTGTGAGCGGGTCTATGGGACTCCTACCCCTCCACTCACAAAATTTCACCACAATCAAACTTGGGTGGGGCGGGATGGTGTATTGCCACCTGCTATTTTTTCACATAGTACCCAAGGGGTCCCCTATGCAAAAAATAGTGTGTTTGGGTGGGGCATCATTAGCATACGGTACCCCATGGTGGTGAAACTCTGTGACCGAGTCCATGGGGGCTTGCTACCCTACCGATTGCAAAGTTTCACCACCATCGGATGTCAGATGGGCGGGACGGTGTGTTGCCACACCTGTTTTTTGCATAGTGCCCAAGGGGTCCCCTATGCAAAAAATAGTGGGTTTGGGTGGGGCATCATTATCATATGGTGTCCGATGGTGATGAAACTTTGTCAACGGGTCCATGGGTCTGCTACCCCTCCACTCAAAAATTTCCACCACCATCGAATGCCGGATGGGTGGGACGGTGTGTTGCCACCCGCTATTTTTTGCATAGTGCCCAAGAGGTCTCCTATGCAAAAAAAAACGAGCGTTTGGGTGGGGCATCATTATCATATGGTGTATGATGGTGGTGAAACTTTGCGAATAGGTCCATGGGGCTCCTACCCCTCCACTTGCAATGTTTCACTACCATCAAATGCTAGATGGGTAGGATGGTGTGTTGCTACCCGCTATTTTTTTGAATAGTGCCTAAGGGGTCCCCTATGCAAAAAATAGTGGGTTTGGATGGGGCATCATTATCATACGGTGTCCGATGGTGGTGAAAATTTACGAGAAGTTCCGTGGAGGATCCTACCCCCCTCGGTTCCTAAAGGTTCACCACTATCGGACACCAGATGGGTGAGACAATGTGTTGCCACCCACTATTTTTCTACATAGTGTCCAAGGGATTCGGAATGCAAAAAATAGCAGGTTAGGTGGGCCATCATTATCATACGGTGTCTGATAGTGGTGAAACTTTGCAAGCATGGTCATGCAACTGCTACCTCTCCACTCGAAAAGTTTTACCACCATCGAAAGCTGGATGGGCAGGAGGGTGTGTTGACACCCGCTATTTTTCGCATACTGCCCAAGGGGTCCCCTATGCAAAAAATAGCGGCTTTGGGTGGGGCTTCATCATCATACGATGTCCAATGGTGGTGAATCTTTGCGAACAAGTCAATGGGGATACTACCCCTTTGCTCGTAAATTTTCACCACCATCGGATGCTGGATGGGCAGGACAGTGTGTTGCCACCCGCTATTTCTTTGCATAGTGCCCAAGGGGTCCCCTATGCAACAAATAGCAGGTTTAGGTGGGCATCATTATCATACAGTGTCTGATGGTGTGGCGAAACTTTGCGAGTAGATCCATGGGGCTTCTACCTATCCACTCGCAAACTTTCACCACAATCTGAGGCTAGATGAGAGGCACGGTGTGTTGCCACCCACTATTTTTCGCATAGTGCCCAAGGGGTTCCGAATGAAAAAAATTGCGAGCTTGGGTGGGGTATCATTATTATACGGCATATGATGGTCCTCAAATTTTGCAAGTGTGTCTATGGGGCTCCTACCTCTCTGCTTGTCGAGGTTCACCACCATCAGACCCCGAATGGGCGGGACAGTGTCCGCTATTTTTTCGCATAGTGCCCAAGGGGTCCCCTATGCAAACCATAGTGGGTTTAGGTGGGGCATCATTATCATACGGTGTCCGATGGTGGTGAAACATTGAGAGTGGGTCCATTGGGCTACTACACCTCTTTTCGTAAAGTTTCATCAACGGTGTGTTGCCACTCCCTATTTTTTGCATAGTGCCCAAGGGGTCCCCTATGCAAAAAATAGCGAGTTTGGGTGGGGCATCATTATCATACGGTGTCCGATGGTGATAAAATTTTTGTGAGCGGGTTTGTGGGGTTCCTAACCCTCCGCTCGCATAGTTTCACCACCATTTAACGTCGGATGGGTGGGATGGTGTGTTGCCACTTGCTATTTTTCCACATAGCGCCGTGGGGTCTCCTATGCAAAAACACAAGCTTTGGGTGGGGCATCATCATCATACGATGTCCGATGGTGGTGAAACTTTGCGAGCGAGTCCATGGGGTTACTACCCCTCTGTTTGAAAATTTTCACCACCATCGGACGTCGGATGGGTGGGACCGTGTGTTGCCACCTGTTATTTTTTCACATAGTGGTCCTCTATACAAAAAATAGCAGGTTTAGGTGGGGCATCGTTGTCATACGGTGTCAATGATGGTGGTGAAACTTTACGAGTGGGTGGATGGGGCTACTACCCCTCCACTTGCAAAAGTATCACCACACCAGATGATGGGAGGGACGGTGTGCACCCACCCGGTATTTTTTTGCATAGTGCCCAAGGGGTCCCCTTAGCGAGTTTGGGTGGGGCTACATTATCATACGGTGTTTGATGGTGGTGAAACTTTTCAAGCATGTTTATGGGGCTAATAACACTCCATTTGGAAAGTTTCACCCACCACCGGTCGGAAGCTTGATGGGTGGGAGGGTGTGTTGCCACCCACTATCTTTTGCATAGTGCCCAAGGGGTCATGCAAAAAATAGCGGGATTTGGTGAGGCATCATTATCATACGGTATCTGAAGGTGATGAAACTTTGTGAGCTGGTCCATGGGGCTCCTACCCTTTCGTTTACAAAGTTTCACCACCATCAAACGTCGGATGGGCGGGACGGTGCGTTGCCACCCGCACTATTTTTTTGCATAGTGCCAAAGGGGACCTCTATAGTGGGTTAGGGTGGGGCATCATTATCATACCATGTTCGATGGTTGTGAAACTTTGAGAGTGGGTCCATGGAGCTTCCACTCGTGTGCTGACAATTTTTCACCAACATCGAATGCTGGATGGGTGGAACGGTGTGTTGCCACCCGCTATTTTTCGCATAGTGCCCAAGGGGTTGCCTATGCAAAAAATGGCGGGTTCGGGTGGGGCATCATTATCATACGATGTCCAATGGTCCCGAAGATTTGTGAGTGGGTCCATGGGGCACCTACCCCTCCACTCTGAAAATTTCACCACCATCGGGATGGGCGGGACGGTGTGTTGCCTTCCCTATTTCTTACACAGTGTCAAAGGGGTCCCTTATGCAAAAAATAGCGGGTTTGGTTGGGGTACCACTATCATACGGTGTCTGATGGTGGCAAAATGTTGTGATAGGGTCCATGGGACTTCTACATCTTTGCTCGCAAAGTTTCACCACCATCAGATGCTGGATGGGATGGACGGTGTGCTGCCATCGACGCTATTATTTCGCATAGTGCCCAAGGAGTCAGTCCCCTATGCAAAAAATAGCAGGTTTGGGTGGGACATCATTATCATATGGTGTCCGATGTGGTCAAATTTTTCAAGCGGGTACATGGGAGCTCTTAACCCTCCACTCGCATGTTCTCACCACCATCAGACGTCGGATGGGTGGGACGGTGTGTTGCCACCTACTGTTTTTTGCATAGCGCCATGGGGTCCCCTATGCAAAAATATTAGGTTTGGGTGGGGCATAATTATCATATGGTGTCTGATGGTGGTGGTGAAACTTTGCGAGCAGGTCCATGGGGCTACTACCCCTTTGGTTGAAAAGTTTCACTAACATCGGACGTCAGATGGATGGGACCATGTGTTACCACCCGCTACTTTTTCACATAGTGGTCCCCTATGCAAAAAATAGTGAGTTTGGTTGGGGCATTGTTGTCATAAGATGGTAGTGAAACTTTATGAGAGGTTCCATGGGGTTTCTACCCTTGTACTTGCAAAGTTTCACCATCATCAGATGATGGATGGGCGAGACGGTGTGTTGCCACCCGTGCAAGTCCATGGGTCAAGTCCATGGTTTTCCTAACACTCCGCTCATAATGTTTCACCACCATCGAACACCGGATGGGCGGGACGTTGTTTTGCCACCGGCCCGCTATTTTTTTTCAGTGCCCAATGGGTTCCCTATGTAAAAAATAGCGGGTTTCAGTGGGGCATCATTATCATATGGTGTACGATGGTAAAACTTTGTGAGCGATCAAAGGGGCTTCTACCCCTCCACTGGTTGCAAAGTTCCCATGGGACTTCTGCTGGGTGGGACAGTGTGTTGCCACCCGCTATTTTTTTGCATAGTGCCATGGAGTCCCCTATACAAAAATACGAGGTTTGGGTGAGGCATCATTATCATACGATGTCTGATGGTGGTGAAACTTTGCAAGCGGTTCCATGGGGATACTACGCCTCCTCTTGGAAAGTTTCACCACCATCAGATGTCATATGGGTGGGCCGGTGTGTTGCTACGTGTGCTATATTTTTGCATAGTGCCCAAGGGGTCTCCTATGCAAAAAATAGCGTGTTTGGGAGAGGCATCGTTGTCATATGGTGTCAATGGTTGTGAAACTTTGCAAGTGAGTCCATGGGTCTGCTACCTCTCCACTCGTAAAGTTTCACCACCATGAGACGCCGGATGGGCGTGATGATGTGTTGCCACCACGAGATTTCATTATAGAAACTGTATTTATGACCTGATTTTAAATTAATGCTGGGGAAGTATTTTGACCGTCTTGTGAATGAGGTCGTGGGTGGAGACCTAATCTGATAAAGTTGTAACAGTTGACAGAGAGTCAATGGAGGACGTCTCGCATAGCAAGGTCGGCCGAGGTCTTGACCAGCCTCGGTTTGATTGAGCATCCGGTATGGTGGATGAGGGACCAAGGAAGCAGCCTATGAGTGAAGCGCTAGGTCACCTACGAAGGATCCTAGAGGGTGCTCACCATATGGTGCTCGGGCTCTGGGTCACCAAAGATACCCACACGTGCGTCGTGGAAGATATTGGAACAAGGAGTAAGAGTTGTTTTCTGAATTCGGGCATGGATCTGGTTGATTGACCTTGCTGGTCCTCAACGGATTAGTCCATGGCTCTTTATATGGATCTATTGGTTGTTCTTGTTGATCTTCAACAAAGATTCCATTTTGATTTTTATAAGTTCAAATATTTCCAATTACTATGAGCTAGGAGCTATCGAAAAGGCCCCTGAGTGGATAGGTGGTGATGAGCGTTCTTTTTGCCAATGATGCCATAGGTACACCGATGAAGGAAAAATTGGAAATTAGGATTCAACTGGATATTTTGGAGGACTTTGATGTAAAAAGGCAATTTCATATTAGGTGTGTAAGTGGTGTGACTAGTTTTAAGTTTGCATGAATATCCAGCTAGGGGGCCTCGGAACTCTTTTCCCTAGTACCCGGGACAAAACCTAACCATATTCCTAATTGGATCCCATCACTATAGTGGTTGGGTGGTTGGCTAACACATGGGACTGTAGGCTGGACTGATGGATCCCTAAATTGAGACTCAATTCTGTTATGGTACGATAGATGAAGTAAATCCCAAATAAAAATTATTCTATGGAAAAGAATCAACAGTTGTGCCTCTCAATGAGGAAAAAAGCATTGGTCTCTATGATCCAAGTGCAATCTTTTCCCTCATCTGACCATGGGACTTACGGGTTCAGTCAGATCAGTTTAGTTAGTTAAAACTTTTGACTACGTTAGAGAAAAATTATCTTGGAGGAGTCACATGTGCTTTACGGGAAAGGGAGGTTTTTTGGGTTCAGTTTTGGAAGAACTGATGGATTAGTCTCTTGTCTGGATATCCATGGGCGAGGCCCCGAGTGAGGGACCCTACCCCGTGTTGCTGCTTCAGCTGCTAGCACCCTTGAATTTGTTGCGCAGTGGGGACATGGATCTTTCACCTAGTATTAGAGCAAATTGGCTGATGTGGATCATCCAAGAAGCCAAAATGTCAAAAATTTATGAAGTAGCATTAAAAGGTTGTAATTGTGTGATGAAATTCATACAAATTGATATTTAGATTGAAATTCATAAATTAGTAATTAGGTCTTGAGATGGAAGTACCGCAATCACATGGAATCCCTGACTTACTTGAGGCCTAGACATGATGGTATTTACCTTATAATTCCAAGGATCGTGACTACCCGTATATACCGAGGGTATAACTGCAGCTCTTTACTCGAAATATATACGAGTAAATCTAAGACTTGAAATTATAAGTAAAAATGCTATCCAGATGATGATTTTGAATGTGGTTGATATGATTTTTAAATTTTGGTTGAGAACTGATGAATTGATTTGGATTCTAATTGAAAAATGATGATTCTTGAAATTTAGTTGAAAAGTGATAAGCTGAGCAAATCCATAATGAGGATGAATGGGACGAGTCCCTGTGATGATGTTCGTATAACTGGAAGGACGATAATGACTTCAGTAAATCACTATGAGATTAGTGCATTGTGCTGACAGATTTCTACTGTTAACACTTGACCCAGTGAATCAAGTTAAGGGATGACAAATTAAAAATCTGTATAATTGAAATTCCCATGGAGGACTGTTCAGATGGAAATTTTGGTCTAATGGACCATTACTGTGATAAGGAATTGAATGTTATGATTTGAGTGAATTGTTATCTGATGATGAGTTCTATATAAGGGATCTTTATCCCAGGATTCTGTTGGGTTCACCAGACCATAAGGAACCCCAGAATCAGTTGGATCTTAAGGGAAAGAGTTGTTTTCTAGCTGCGAGAGATGAGGACATCTCGCATTTTTTAAGTGGGGTAGGATGTAAGATTCCTCCCTCCAGCTTTTGAGGTGTGGAGGTATAAGAACCCCCCTTCCGATCTTATAATTATTCCCCTCTCTGAAAATAAAGAAAGATCTTGTTTTACATGTTTTAGCTTGGAGAGAGAAAATGTCTAGAGGAAGGTAATTCAAAATTGAGATATTTTTAGATATAAAAATCCTCCTAGTGTCTAAAATGGTGTCCCCTGAAACAAAATTTCAAAAAGAACTTTCCAATGTGCAATTGGAGTTAATGGAAAATAGGTAAAAAGGACCTTAGTCTAAGGTCCAGATTTTCAAAAAAATTTGCATTATGCTCCAATTAAGCTTCCTATGGACAGATAAGATTAATCCAAATGTAGGGAGGAGATAAATTAAAGAATAAAAGAAAATCCCCCAAAAATGAGTAAATTCTCACATAAGATGAAGAGTTGACTAAAGACAAGGTTTATTAGTTAAAAAAGAAGAGATATTTAGAGGAAATGATGCATTTTTGACACCTCAGTGTGGGGATCTTCCCCCATGAAGGAGGTGCCTATTTCACATGTGTGGAGGAGTTTTAAACTCAAAAATAATGAGATATTTTCATCTCTCCTCTCTCCTCTCTCCTCTCTCCTCTCTCATCTCTCCTCTCTCCTGTTTCAACTAGATCCAAAGAGTAAGCTAAAATGGTCAAAAATTACCCAAATTGATCTGGAAAATTCTAGAATTTGTTTGCTTGTTTAGAGGCTCACTTTTTCCTATAAATAGAAGCCTCCCTCTTTGTAAAAGGTTTATGGTGTTTATGCAGTGTAACTCTACTCCTACCCATAGCCATTTGCATTGAATTTTCTTGAAAATTCAATTGTTGTTGGCTTAATCCTCTCCAAAGCAATGGGTGGCCACTCTTGCTTCAAACAACAGTAGAACCCTTAATCCCTCAAGCCAAAGGAAAGCTTACAACTCCATATAAGCTAGATTTTCCTTACTTTTTAACTTTAAATCTATGGTTTTCTTTATTTTCTTGTTTATTTAGTTGATTAGAGTAAATTCTAATGCTATGCCTTGGTAAAAAGGCCATCCCTTTCTCTTTTTTACAATTCAGCCCTTCTTTATCCTAGAATGATTAACAAAAAGATTAATTAAACTTTTCTTATTGTTTACTCTCTTGAAAATTGAAAATTGTGTAGATTAGAGTCCTTTACATCTACTTGGGGTTAATTTAAGTTGAAAATTCAATGATAAAAATGAGAAATGGTCAGCCATACAAAAAGGAGGTTATGGCAATATTTTCTAGAATTTTGTGGAAAAGAAAGTTTATTTTTATGTTATTCCAAAAGAGTAATTCCCACCGTTTGTGCATTCCAAAAGAAATATTCTAAGTTACTCCATGTACATATTCACCTATGAATATGCATGGATATCACTGATATTAAATATTAAAATTAATTTCTATGCATAGAAAGGTGCATAATGAAAATTGTAAGATTCCTCCCCAACCTTCGAGGTATACTGGAGTAAGAATCTTCCTTTCTGATCTTATAATTATTCCCTCTCTAAAATAAAAGAAAATTTCTGTTTAAAAAAGGAAGACCCTTTTCCTAGAATACTTCTCAGGAGTCACGCCTGTTTTAAGGATTTAGAACAATGAGTTTAGAAGTGAGAATCGGTGTTTTGAATACCAAGGTTTTGGTTTTCATTCGAGTACGGCCCAAAAGAAGTTCTTTATCTCTTGGGGAGTATACGAAGTTATCCCCCAGATATTGTGATCCTTATATCTGAATTCAATGAAAGTAGGTGACTTAGCCTACAAGTTTCTTTTATCTCCTCATCTCAAAATTCTTAATGCCTTCTATAGAAAAATGTGTCAAACACAAATCATGGAAAGACGGTAAAACTTCAGTGGCAAGTTACCGTTGGCTTCTAGGTTACGCTAGCTCCTTCCTTTATATAAGTCGTAACTTTTACTTGCCGCTCACAGTAATCTTACTCCCATCAATCTCCTTTCTTTCTTAATCTCCTTCATGGCTTGGCAACAGGAATTAGTTTTATCCCTGATGATTTCTCACCTTCAAGACGCAAGAGAGCCTGTGAAGAAAGACTTTATAGAACAGTATGAGCGCTCACTTTTTCTGTTAGAAGGAATGATCCAAAGTCATGTCAAATGAACTAAGGTTGAAGGGTACTTCATGGCCTAAGGTTAAAGGCAATGTAAAAGCTAGAGGATCAAGTAAATGAGGTAGATTCTGTCATGACATAACTGATGATGTATGTAGTACCTCTTGGGTGTGTGAAAGGACAATGACCTTTGGGGAGATGGAGAGATTTTAGGAGATGCCTTTTGGCTCTTTGTAAAGGTTGTATCATGCCTATTTAAGAGGCTATTCCTAATGAAGAAACACGAATTCTATTGCCCCATTTATGTTGTTATTATGCTGTGATTAAGTCTCCCTAATCATGCTTAACTAGTGCTTAATTACTAGCTTTATGATATGGCTCATTTCCATCCACCATAGCTCATCCATTGAGTATGAGATCAAGCTCATTCATACATTTAGTATTCTAACATGGTATCAGAGCCACATTTCATTCCTAAGCTTAGTTATCATCATCATCTTCAAGGCATTAAACCATGGTCTTCATTTTCATCGAAATGAAGCTTTCCATTGAAGCTTCAACTACATAACCCTGGTCTTTTGCTGATTGCGGGCTGAATACTCAACCATTTCACAAACTTTTTGGTGCAAAAGAAAGCTAAGAGGCGGCGCTTTCAGCGTGTAGCTGCCCGTGAGTTCAATCGCCAGCATCGCGTCGCCATTACGTCTGCAAATCGGCGCTTTTTTCTGCAAAAATCGGCTACAGCAGGAGACATGGTCCATGGTTTACTAATTCCTTTGGTGAGCACTTTAGCAATGTTATGAAGCTTATACATATTGAATTTCATGAGCATTGATGCACTGTAGCTGCTGCTTCAAGTCATTCATCAGTTTTCAAAGTGTCTGGAGTGTTGAGGCTCATATCAGTGATTTACTCACTTGTTTTGGATGGTGTTGAGCTCAATAGCTTAGCAAATCACTGCTATTCATTGTGTTCAAAGCATTTTAAGTGAATCATTTGGGAAGACCTTCAATGAAACACTCAAAGTCAACTCTGTTTTAGGGACAGCCTTCATATGAATGGATAAGGTTTGAGCTAATCCAATATGATTTTGTACTTCACTATCATATGGTATTGTGATGATGTTTATCATGATGGAAAGTGATGCAGAATCCTCAAATGAATCATATGTGAGAAAATCCCTCAAAAGCACAAGAAAAATCAGAAAGCCAAGGATGCGGGTAAAAACTAGAACCTACTACTATCATCATGCTAGAGCTTTAGGGTTTGGGGAATTTCTAAGTAACAACATGCACTTGTATTGTGATGGTGCCTTCTAGTTTTTGAACTCTCTTATTTCTCATGAGACTAGACACTGCCATTGTTTGGTAAGACCTTCTCATGGAGATGTCATCTCAAATCCTCATTAAAAAATTCAATGGCCATGACTTCCACACATGGCAAGTCAAAATGAAGTTTTTGTTGATGAAAGATGGTGTTTGGGGCATCGTCAATGGATCTATACCTAAGCCCAACACTAGAGAAGGGGAAATCTCATGGCAAACCAAGGATGAGAAAGCTCTTGCTCTCATTGCTCTTGGATTGGAAGATAGTTACATTCATTACATTGGTAATGGTAACTCGTCACAAATAGCTTGGAACACACTTGACAAATCTTTTGGAGCACAAGGTCTACACAGTAAAATCAGTTTAAAGGTTGACTTTTACAGCTTGGAGCTAAAAATGGAAGAGACACTTGCGTCTCATATCAACAAAATGAAGAGCTTAATGGCTCAACTAGAAGCCATAAATGAAACAGTCAAAGAAAGTGATGCCATTGCTATACTTCTCAAATCTATGCCTCCTGAATATGACACCATAATGCCCACCTTGAAGTATATGCAAGATCCCACTTTAGAAGGCATTGAAAGTGTCCTTCTAGAAGAAGAAAAGAAACTTAAAGGAAGGGCCACCACAGAACTTATGACTCCTGCATATCTTGTTCAAAAACAAAATGGTAAAGCTCTTCAATGCTCACACTGTGGAAGAATGGGACACACCATAAAGAACTGCTACCACAAAGACAAACCAAAGCGTCAATGCACCATTTGTGGAAAGCCAGGACATCTAGCAGACAAATGCTACAACAAAGTGGAAGCAAACATTGCTAGCACTTCAACCAATGCAGCCAACACTACTACCACCGAACAATGTAATCATATATCCACCTCTTATAATGATGAAGAGGTACCTGATGATGAATGGGCTTTTTAAAGCCATGATGATGCACTCCTTTACTCAAGATGTATGTTCACCTCTGACCACCGATGATGTAGGTCATGTGATATGATGTATGCTCACAGTTCTCCTACGTTGGCCATGTAGCCCTCAAGGGGGGGATTGATGGGAGTTGGGTCTCCATGCTCAACACATGATGGTGCACATGAGGCACAATGTTCATGGATATGGAGTATTGGAGAGACATGTTTTCATGTTTATGTTTTTTCAGAATATAGAGCTATGCTCCCTATGAGCCATGCTATTTTCTTTTATGCAATGTAGAGCTATGCTCCCTATGAGCCATGCTATTTTCTTTTATGCAATGTATTGGTCAAGGAAGGGTATTACACTATGACATGCCTTGATCAAGGAAGGGTGTTAGAAGGAATGATCCAAAGTCATGTCAAATGAACTAAGGTTGAAGGGTACTTCATGGCCTAAGGTTAAAGGCAATGTAAAAGCTAGAGGATCAAGTAAATGAGGTAGATTCTGTCATGACATAACTGATGATGTATGTAGTACCTCTTGGGTGTGTGAAAGGATAATGACCTTTGGGGAGATGGAGAGATTTTAGGAGATGCCTTTTGGCTCTTTGTAAAGGTTGTATCATGCCTATTTAAGAGGCTATTCCTAATGAAGAAACACGAATTCTATTGCCCCATTTATGTTGTTATTATGCTGTGATTAAGTCTCTCTAATCATGCTTAACTAGTGCTTAATTACTAGCTTTATGATATGGCTCATTTCCATCCACCATAGCTCATCCATTGAGTATGAGATCAAGCTCATTCATACATTTAGTATTCTAACATTTTCCTCACCTAGGAACTTCTGTAGCGCAGACCAAATGGCGGACCTATCAAAACATAACTAGGGTAACACCCTGGGGTCAGCAGCACTTTCGTAACAATGTCCGCTTGGCCATGGTTATTGAAGCTTTGGGTTTGGGTCCCCGATACTACTGCGTCATGAGATCAAGACATCTTGGGTTTTCTGAGCGGGTCTTCTTACTGGCGTGTTTTCTTCCTCATGAGAAGATATGCCTTTACCCCGTTTTTGGCTTGCCTCTCAGAGGTCCTTTTGTTAGATCACCTCATACCACTGAGATAGGTGCGGCAATAACCAGCAGAATCATTCCCATAGATGAGTTACCCTATACTTGTGCAGCTTGTGAGGACTGCTTTTGTGACCATATGATGGACGGGCTTATGGAAGTGTAAAGAGTTCTTTTATCTTTACTGTATAAGTTCCGAGAATGAATAAAGATTAAATCTTGTTCTTATTTTGAATCCTGCTCTCTTTAAGACTTTTCTTGGTGGTTAATCTTGATTAAAATTTTTCTCTAAGTCTCATATTCGTGCATCTTGCGAAATTATCCCAAGTTGCGAGATGAGGACATCTCGCGTTTTTTAAGTGGGGTAGAATGTAAGATTCCTCCCCCAACCCCTTTTTGATGTCTAGTATCTTCTCCTGTAATCAATCCCTCTTCAGAAATATAAAGGCCTTGTTTCTAACTGTTTTAGCCTAGAGAGAGAAAAATATGCTAGAGAGAGAATATTCAGATTATGAATATTTTTGGATGGAAAAATAACTCATCTTATTAAAATAAGTTCCCCTGAAACAGAAATTCAAAAAGAATTTTCCAATGTGCAATTGGAATTAATTGGAAATAAGTATAAAGAACCTTAGTCTAAGGGTCTAGATTTTCAGGAATTTTTAGATTATGGTCCAATTAAGGTTCCTATGGGCCAATAGCATCAATACATGTGTAGGGAGGAGATAAATCCAATTTGTAAAAAGAAGATACCCAAAAATGAGTAAATGCTCACATAAGGTGAAGAGTTGAAAATGTACAAGGTTTATTAGTAAAAAACTATGAGCAATATTAAAAATATGAGATATTTTGGGTATCCAAAAATGAGTAAATGCTCACATACGATGAAGAGTTGAAAATGTACAAGGTTTATTAGTAAATAAACACATATGTAAGGAAGAGGAGTTCTTTAAAGGAGGTGCATATTTCACATAAGATGAAGAGTTGAAAATGTACAAGGTTTATTAGTAAATAAACACATATGTAAGGAAGGGGAGTTCTTTAAAGAGGTGCATATTTCACATAAGATGAAGAGTTGAAAATGTACAAGGTTTATTAGTAAAAAAACTATGACACATATGTAAGGAAAAGGAGTTCTTTAAAGGAGGTGCATATTTCACATAAGATGAAGAGTTGAAATTGTACAAGGTTTATTAGTAAAAAACTATGAGCAATAAAATTTTGACACCTATGTAAGGAAGGGGAATTCTTTAAAGGAGGTGCATATTTCACATGCTTGAATGAGTTTTAAACTCAAAAATAATGTGATATTTTTATCTCTCACCTCTCTTGAACCAAACCAAATAAAAATGGAACCAAACCGAATCAAAAAGTAACCAAACTAGGTCCAAATCTAGTCCAAATTCAACCAAACTGACTTGGAAAATTCTAGAATCAGTTTGTTTGGTTAGGAGCTCAATTTTTCCTATAAATAGAAGCCTCCCCTTGTTGAAAAAATATAGAGTCTTATGGTTTGTTACTCTACTCCACCTAAGCCAAAATATATAGTGTCTTATGCTTTGTTACTCTACTCCACCTAAGCCAAAATATATAGTGTCTTATGCTTTGTTACTCTACTCCACCTAAACCAAAATATATAGTGTCTTATGCTTTGTTACTCTACTCCACCTAAGCCAAAATATATAGTGTCTTATGCATTGTTACTCTACTCCACCTAAGCCAAGAACTGCGAATTCTTTAATAATTCACTAGTTTTTTGATACTTCTCTCTTTCTTCAATCCCCATTGGTGGCTCCATCAACATACTAAACCAATTGATTGGTTGGGGGCCTCTACCGTGAACAAAGAATCAAGCAAATTATGAGATAAGTATAGTGAATTTTGAATTTTTCTATAAATTACTGTAAGATCCCTATTCCCACCGAGCAATGGATTTCGGGTACTGGCAGCGGAAGTAGCGTTTCTCGCGCGGGACAGGGGTCCCACACTCGGGGCCTCGCCCACGGATATCCGGATAAGAGACTAATCCGTCGGTTGTTCCAAAACCGAACCCGGAAAAACTTTCTTAACCGGAAGCACGGGCGATTCCACCAGGATAACTTTTTACTCTAACGTAGTCAAGATCATTTCTGATCGAGATGATCCAATTACATCTATAAGATACTTAGTCAGTTCAAGGAAGAAACTTGCACTTGGATCATTGGGATCAACGCTTTTTTCCCCATTCAAGAGGCACAGCCGTTGATTCCTATCCATAGAACAGTTACTGTCCAAGATTTTTTTTTTTTCTATCGTAAAAACAAAAGTTTGAGTCTCGATTTACGGATCCATCAGTCCAGCCTAACCCCATCCGATCCCATGGGTTAGCCAACCGCCCAACCACTATAGTGATGGGATCCAATTAAGAATTTGGTTAGGTTTTGTCCCGGGTACCAAGGAAAAGAGTTCCAAGGCCCCCTAGCCGGATGTTCATGCAAAATAAAACTAGTCACACCACTCACACACCCAATATGAAATTGCCTTTTTCAACCAAATTCAACCAGTTTAAAATAATCCTTTAATAAAACCATAGTATCACTGATCACAATCTGCCAATTTATCCAATTGATTCTTAATTTCCCATCATTCCTTCATCAGAGTATCTATGGCATCATTGGCAACTAGAACGCTCAGGAGCCGTTTCGATAGTTCCTAGCCCATAATACTCGGCAATATAATCACTTATCAAGATGGACTCTCGTTGAAGATCAGCAAGATCAACCAACAGATCCATATAAGGGGCCATGGACTCATCCATTGAAGACCAGCAAGGTCAATCAACCAGATCCATGCCCGATTTCAGAAAACAACTCCAACTCTGTTCCAATATCTTCATCGACGCACGTGTGGGTATCCTAGGCGACCCAGAGCCCGAGCACCGTATGGTCAGCACCCTCTAGGATCCTTCGCAGGTGACCTAGCGCTTCACGCATAGGCCGCTTCCTTGGCCCCTCATCCACCGTACCGGAAGCTCACCATTTTAATCGCACCGAGGCTGGTCAAGACCTCGGCCGACCTTGCTACGCGAGACGTCCTTCATTGACTCCCCGTCAGCATTTGCAACTTTACCATCACGACTTTAATCACAAGACGGTCAAAATGCTCCCCCCAGCATTCTTGACATAAAACAATCATTTACAAACAGCATTTACAAACAGTTTACAATACAATTTCTATTTTAACTTTCATTTTTCCACATTATCCCTCATCAATCTACATTATTTATTCCATATTCCATTTATATGTATACTCATCCCATCACATCATTTCTATCTCATCACTTCAGATTCCCTCACATCACATATCGTATATTCACATCCATACATCCACATCTATATGCATACATTCACATCTACATGCATACATCTACATCTCTATGCATACATCTACATCCACATTCACATTCACCTCCATACATCTACATCTATATGCATACATCTACCTCCACCTTCTCATACACATCTATACATCTACACCTACATGCATACATCCACCTCTACATCCACATCTACATCTATACACCTACATCTACATGCATACATCCACATCTCCATTCACATCTACATCTATACATCTACATCTACATGCATCCATCCACCTCCACATCCACATCTACATCTATACATCTACATCTACATGCATACATCCATATCTCCATTCCCATCTACATCTATACATCTACATCTACATGCATCCATCCACATCTCCATTTACATCCTCATCTACACATCTATTTCTACATGTATACATCCACATCTCCATGCATACATCCATCTCCACATTCACTCTCACACCCATACCTCTACATCTACATGCAAACATCCATATCTCCATGCATAATAATATTCTTTTAATTAATCTAGGATGATAGTTCTTAGAATATGGTAGGAAGTCCTCTTTTTATGCTTTGAATGAATTTATTTTATGCGTAATTTCTATAAAAATTTTACCATAGCTCCGCTACTATGACTGATAAGTCTCAATTTTTTCTAAGGGATAAGGTTTATCATTAAGGAAATAATTTGAATAGTCTCTAATTGGTACTGTAAGATCCCTATTCCCACCGAGCAATGGATTTCGGGTACTGGCAGCGGAAGTAGCGTTTCTCGCGCGGGACAGGGGTCCCACACTCGGGGCCTCGCCCACGGATATCCGGATAAGAGACTAATCCGTCGGTTGTTCCAAAACCGAACCCGGAAAAACTTTCTTAACCGGAAGCACGGGCGATTCCACCAGGATAACTTTTTACTCTAACGTAGTCAAGATCATTTCTGATCGAGATGATCCAATTACATCTATAAGATACTTAGTCAGTTCAAGGAAGAAACTTGCACTTGGATCATTGGGATCAACGCTTTTTTCCCCATTCAAGAGGCACAGTCGTTGATTCCTATCCATAGAACAGTTACTGT
The DNA here is from genome assembly GCF_041138505.1 of Cibotium barometz. Taxonomy (NCBI): domain Eukaryota; kingdom Viridiplantae; phylum Streptophyta; class Polypodiopsida; order Cyatheales; family Cibotiaceae; genus Cibotium; species Cibotium barometz. The sequence continues at coordinate 17,637,063 of NC_141067.1, forward strand.
CCAAGATTTTTTTTTTCTATCGTAAAAACAAAAGTTTGAGTCTCGATTTACGGATCCATCAGTCCAGCCTAACCCCATCCGATCCCATGGGTTAGCCAACCGCCCAACCACTGTAGTGATGGGATCCAATTAAGAATTTGGTTAGGTTTTGTCCCGGGTACCAAGGAAAAGAGTTCCAAGGCCCCCTAGCCGGATGTTCATGCAAAATAAAACTAGTCACACCACTCACACACCCAATATGAAATTGCCTTTTTCAACCAAATTCAACCAGTTTAAAACAATCCTTTAATAAAACCATAGTATCACTGATCACAATCTGCCAATTTATCCAATTGATTCTTAATTTCCCATCATTCCTTCATCAGAGTATCTATGGCATCATTGGCAACTAGAACGCTCAGGAGCCGTTTCGATAGTTCCTAGCCCATAATACTCGGCAATATAATCACTTATCAAGATGGACTCTCGTTGAAGATCAGCAAGATCAACCAACAGATCCATATAAGGGGCCATGGACTCATCCATTGAAGACCAGCAAGGTCAATCAACCAGATCCATGCCCGATTTCAGAAAACAACTCCAACTCTGTTCCAATATCTTCCTCGACGCACGTGTGGGTATCCTAGGCGACCCAGAGCCCGAGCACCGTATGGTCAGCACCCTCTAGGATCCTTCGCAGGTGACCTAGCGCTTCACGCATAGGCCGCTTCCTTGGCCCCTCATCCACCGTACCGGAAGCTCACCATTTTAATCGCACCGAGGCTGGTCAAGACCTCGGCCGACCTTGCTACGCGAGACGTCCTTCATTGACTCCCCGTCAGCAGTTGCAACTTTACCATCACGACTTTAATCACAAGACGGTCAAAATGCTCCCCCCAGTATTCTTGACATAAAACAATCATTTACAAACAGCATTTACAAACAGTTTACAATACAATTTCTATTTTAACTTTCATTTTTCCACATTATCCCTCATCAATCTACATTATTTATTCCATATTCCATTTATATGTATACTCATCCCATCACATCATTTCTATCTCATCACTTCAGATTCCCTCACATCACATATCGTATATTCACATCCATACATCCACATCTATATGCATACATTCACATCTACATGCATACATCTACATCTCTATGCATACATCTACATCCACATTCACATTCACCTCCATACATCTACATCTATATGCATACATCTACCTCCACCTTCTCATACACATCTATACATCTACACCTACATGCATACATCCACCTCTACATCCACATCTACATCTATACACCTACATCTACATGCATACATCCACATCTCCATTCACATCTACATCTATACATCTACATCTACATGCATCCATCCACCTCCACATCCACATCTACATCTATACATCTACATCTACATGCATACATCCATATCTCCATTCCCATCTACATCTATACATCTACATCTACATGCATCCATCCACATCTCCATTTACATCCTCATCTACACATCTATTTCTACATGTATACATCCACATCTCCATGCATACATCCACCTCCACATTCACTCTCACACCCATACCTCTACATCTACATGCAAACATCCATATCTCCATGCATAATAATATTCTTTTAATTAATCTAGGATGATAGTTCTTAGAATATGGTAGGAAGTCCTCTTTTTATGCTTTGAATGAATTTATTTTATGCGTAATTTCTATAAAAATTTTACCATAGCTCCGCTACTATGACTGATAAGTCTCAATTTTTTCTAAGGGATAAGGTTTATCATTAAGGAAATAATTTGAATAGTCTCTAATTGGATCATCAATCCATAATAGTCTCTAATTGGATCATTAAGAAAATAATTAGAATGGTCTCTAATTGGATCATCAATCCATAATGGATTGAATCAACAATATACATAAACTAAAAGCATAGAAAAAAGTCATTAATTTGGCCTCAAGCATAGCTTAATCTTGGATTAAGGAAAAGCCTTATGAAAAGCTTCATTTGGATTGAAAAGGGTCATGAGTATGACCATTTCTTAAGTGAGAGAGAGAGAAAAACCATTAGACTTAAATATAAATAGAATTTTATGTAATTCTTTACTATCATTACTTAATTAACTTCAATAGCATTTTAAAAACCATACTAATTAAGCTTCTCAAGCTTGAGAGGGGTTGAGAAGAGAGAATCATTGAGAATTTATAGAAAAAATCAAAATTCACTATACTTATCTCATAATTTGCTTGATTCTTTGTTCACGGTAGAGGCCCCCAACCAATCAATTGGTTTAGTATGTTGATGGAGCCACCAATGGGGATTGAAGAAAGAGAGAAGTATCAAAAAACTAGTGAATTATTAAAGAATTCACAGTTCTTGGCTTAGGTGGAGTAGAGTAACAATGCATAAGACACTATATATTTTGGCTTAGGTGGAGTAGAGTAACAAAGCATAAGACACTATATATTTTGGTTTAGGTGGAGTAGAGTAACAAAGCATAAGACACTATATATTTTGGCTTAGGTGGAGTAGAGTAACAAAGCATAAGACACTATATATTTTGGCTTAGGTGGAGTAGAGTAACAAAGCATAAGACTCTATATTTTTTCAACAAGGGGAGGCTTCTATTTATAGGAAAAATTGAGCTCCTAACCAAACAAACTGATTCTAGAATTTTCCAAGTCAGTTTGGTTGAATTTGGACTAGATTTGGACCTAGTTTGGTTACTTTTTGATTCGGTTTGGTTCCATTTTTATTTGGTTTGGTTCAAGAGAGGTGAGAGATAAAAATATCACATTATTTTTGAGTTTAAAACTCATTCAAGCATGTGAAATATGCACCTCCTTTAAAGAATTCCCCTTCCTTACATAGGTGTCAAAATTTTATTGCTCATAGTTTTTTACTAATAAACCTTGTACAATTTCAACTCTTCATCTTATGTGAAATATGCACCTCCTTTAAAGAACTCCTTTTCCTTACATATGTGTCATAGTTTTTTTACTAATAAACCTTGTACATTTTCAACTCTTCATCTTATGTGAAATATGCACCTCTTTAAAGAACTCCCCTTCCTTACATATGTGTTTATTTACTAATAAACCTTGTACATTTTCAACTCTTCATCTTATGTGAAATATGCACCTCCTTTAAAGAACTCCTCTTCCTTACATATGTGTTTATTTACTAATAAACCTTGTACATTTTCAACTCTTCATCGTATGTGAGCATTTACTCATTTTTGGATACCCAAAATATCTCATATTTTTAATATTGCTCATAGTTTTTTACTAATAAACCTTGTACATTTTCAACTCTTCACCTTATGTGAGCATTTACTCATTTTTGGGTATCTTCTTTTTACAAATTGGATTTATCTCCTCCCTACACATGTATTGATGCTATTGGCCCATAGGAACCTTAATTGGACCATAATCTAAAAATTCCTGAAAATCTAGACCCTTAGACTAAGGTTCTTTATACTAATTTCCAATTAATTCCAATTGCACATTGGAAAATTCTTTTTGAATTTCTGTTTCAGGGGAACTTATTTTAATAAGATGAGTTATTTTTCCATCCAAAAATATTCATAATCTGAATATTCTCTCTCTAGCATATTTTTCTCTCTCTAGGCTAAAACAGTTAGAAACAAGGCCTTTATATTTCTGAAGAGGGATTGATTACAGGAGAAGATACTAGACATCAAAAAGGGGTTGGGGGAGGAATCTTACATTCTACCCCACTTAAAAAACGCGAGATGTCCTCATCTCGCAACTTGGGATAATTTCGCAAGATGCACGAATATGAGACTTAGAGAAAAATTTTAATCAAGATTAACCACCAAGAAAAGTCTTAAAGAGAGCAGGATTCAAAATAAGAACAAGATTTAATCTTTATTCATTCTCGGAACTTATACAGTAAAGATAAAAGAACTCTTTACACTTCCATAAGCCCGTCCATCATATGGTCACAAAAGCAGTCCTCACAAGCTGCACAAGTATAGGGTAACTCATCTATGGGAATGATTCTGCTGGTTATTGCCGCACCTATCTCAGTGGTATGAGGTGATCTAACAAAAGGACCTCTGAGAGGCAAGCCAAAAACGGGGTAAAGGCATATCTTCTCATGAGGAAGAAAACACGCCAGTAAGAAGACCCGCTCAGAAAACCCAAGTTGTCTTGATCTCATGACGCAGTAGTATCGGGGACCCAAACCCAAAGCTTCAATAACCATGGCCAAGCGGACATTGTTACGAAAGTGCTGCTGACCCCAGGGTGTTACCCTTGTTATGTTTTGATAGGTCCGCCATTTGGTCTGCGCTACAGAAGTTCCTAGGTGAGGAAAAAGTGAGCGCTCATACTGTTCTATAAAGTCTTTCTTCACAGGCTCTCTTGCGTCTTGAAGGTGAGAAATCATCAGGGATAAAACTAATTCCTGTTGCCAAGCCATGAAGGAGATTAAGAAAGAAAGGAGATTGATGGGAGTAAGATTACTGTGAGCGGCAAGTAAAAGTTACGAGTTATATAAAGGAAGGAGCTAGCGTAACCTAGAAGCCAACGGTAACTTGCCACTGAAGTTTTACCGTCTTTCCATGATTTGTGTTTGACACATTTTTCTATAGAAGGCATTAAGAATTTTGAGATGAGGAGATAAAAGAAACTTGTAGGCTAAGTCACCTACTTTCATTGAATTCAGATATAAGGATCACAATATCTGGGGGATAACTTCGTATACTCCCCAAGAGATAAAGAACTTCTTTTGGGCCGTATTCGAATGAAAACCAAAACCTTGGTATTCAAAACACCGATTCTCACTTCTAAACTCATTGTTCTAAATCCTTAAAACAGGCGTGACTCCTGAGAAGTATTCTAGGAAAAGGGTCTTCCTTTTTTAAACAGAAATTTTCTTTTATTTTAGAGAGGGAATAATTATAAGATCAGAAAGGAAGATTCTTACTCCAGTATACCTCGAAGGTTGGGGAGGAATCTTACATTCTACCCCACTTAAAAAGTGCGAGATGTCCTCATCTCGCAAGGTAGAGGACAGCTCTTTTTCTTAATATCCAATTTTATTCTGGGTTCCTTATATTCTGGTCAACCCAACAGAACACTGGGATAAATATCCCTTATATAGAACTCATCATTAAATAACAATTCATTCGGATCATATCATTCATATCTTTAACATGATAAAGGTCCATTAGACCAAAAAGTTTCCTTCGGAACATTCCTTCCCACGGAAATTTCAGTCAAGCAAGTTCTCAATTTGACATCCCTTAACTTGATCTACCGGTTAAGTATTAACAGTAGCAATCTGACAGCACAATCCACTAATCTCATAGTGATTTGCTGAATTCGTTATCATCATTCTAGTTATGAATATCATCACAGGGACTCGTCCCATTCCCCCTCATTGTGGTTTCATTATATTTCAACTAATTTTTAAAAATCAACATTTTTTTTTCAATCAGCATTTTCAATCAGAATCCAAATCAATTCATCAATTCTCAAACAGAATTAAAAATCATATCAATCACATTCGAAATCATCATCTGGATAGCATTAACGCTTATAATTTCAAGTCTTAGATTTACTCGTATATACTGTCAGTAAAGAGCTGCAGTATACTCTCGGTATATACGGGTAGTCACGGTCCTTGGAATTATAAGGTAAATACTATCATGTCTAGGCCTCAAGCAAGTCAGGGATTCTATATAATTGCGGCACTTCCATCTGAAGACCCAATTACCAAAATTACGAATTTCCGTTTGAATATCAAATTGTATGAATTATCTCACATAATTATAACCTTTTTGTGTTTCTTGATAAATTTTTGACATATTTGTCTTCTCAGTTGATCTTTATTAACCAAATGCTCTGATACCAACTGTAAGATCCCTATTCCCACCGAGCAATGGATTTCGGGTACTGGCAGCGGAAGTAGCGTTTCTCGCGCGGGACAGGGGTCCCACACTCGGGGCCTCGCCCACGGATATCCGGATAAGAGACTAATCCGTCGGTTGTTCCAAAACCGAACCCGGAAAAACTTTCTTAACCGGAAGCACGGGCGATTCCACCAGGATAACTTTTTACTCTAACGTAGTCAAGATCATTTCTGATCGAGATGATCCAATTACATCTATAAGATACTTAGTCAGTTCAAGGAAGAAACTTGCACTTGGATCATTGGGATCAACGCTTTTTTCCCCATTCAAGAGGCACAGCCGTTGATTCCTATCCATAGAACAGTTACTGTCCAAGATTTTTTTTTTCTATCGTAAAAACAAAAGTTTGAGTCTCGATTTACGGATCCATCAGTCCAGCCTAACCCCATCCGATCCCATGGGTTAGCCAACCGCCCAACCACTGTAGTGATGGGATCCAATTAAGAATTTGGTTAGGTTTTGTCCCGGGTACCAAGGAAAAGAGTTCCAAGGCCCCCTAGCCGGATGTTCATGCAAAATAAAACTAGTCACACCACTCACACACCCAATATGAAATTGCCTTTTTCAACCAAATTCAACCAGTTTAAAACAATCCTTTAATAAAACCATAGTATCACTGATCACAATCTGCCAATTTATCCAATTGATTCTTAATTTCCTTTAAAGAACTCCTTTTCCTTACATATGTGTCATAGTTTTTTTACTAATAAACCTTGTACATTTTCAACTCTTCATCTTATGTGAAATATGCACCTCTTTAAAGAACTCCCCTTCCTTACATATGTGTTTATTTACTAATAAACCTTGTACATTTTCAACTCTTCATCTTATGTGAAATATGCACCTCCTTTAAAGAACTCCTCTTCCTTACATATGTGTTTATTTACTAATAAACCTTGTACATTTTCAACTTTTCATCGTATGTGAGCATTTACTCATTTTTGGATACCCAAAATATCTCATATTTTTAATATTGCTCATAGTTTTTTACTAATAAACCTTGTACATTTTCAACTCTTCATCTTATGTGAAATATGCACCTCTTTAAAGAACTCCCCTTCCTTACATATGTGTTTATTTACTAATAAACCTTGTACATTTTCAACTCTTCATCTTATGTGAAATATGCACCTCCTTTAAAGAACTCCTCTTCCTTACATATGTGTTTATTTACTAATAAACCTTGTACATTTTCAACTCTTCATCGTATGTGAGCATTTACTCATTTTTGGATACCCAAAATATCTCATATTTTTAATATTGCTCATAGTTTTTTACTAATAAACCTTGTACATTTTCAACTCTTCATCTTATGTGAAATATGCACCTCTTTAAAGAACTCCCCTTCCTTACATATGTGTTTATTTACTAATAAACCTTGTACATTTTCAACTCTTCATCTTATGTGAAATATGCACCTCCTTTAAAGAACTCCTCTTCCTTACATATGTGTTTATTTACTAATAAACCTTGTACATTTTCAACTCTTCATCGTATGTGAGCATTTACTCATTTTTGGATACCCAAAATATCTCATATTTTTAATATTGCTCATAGTTTTTTACTAATAAACCTTGTACATTTTCAACTCTTCACCTTATGTGAGCATTTACTCATTTTTGGGTATCTTCTTTTTACAAATTGGATTTATCTCCTCCCTACACATGCATTGATGCTATTGGCCCATAGGAACCTTAATTGGACCATAATCTAAAAATTCCTGAAAATCTAGACCCTTAGACTAAGGTTCTTTATACTTATTTCCAATTAATTCCAATTGCACATTGGAAAATTCTTTTTGAATTTTTGTTTCAGGGGAACTTATTTTAATAAGATGAGTTATTTTTCCATCCAAAAATATTCATAATCTGAATATTCTCTCTCTAGCATATTTTTCTCTCTCTAGGCTAAAACAGTTAGAAACAAGGCCTTTATATTTCTGAAGAGGGATTGATTACAGGAAAAGATACTAGACATCAAAAAGGGGTTGGGGGAGGAATCTTACAAAAATTTTATTATAAAAGTGTTGTTTTCATTGAATTTAATTTCTGTGCATAGAGAGATGCATAAAGGATTTATTTTCATTTCAAAAGTGTTATTCTCATTAAAATTGATTTTAGGCATAGAAAGATGCATAAAGGATTTATTTTTATTTCAAAAGTGTTATTCTCATTAAAATTGATTTTAGGCATAGAAAGATGCATAAAGGATTTATTTTTATTTCAAAAGTATTATTCTCATTAAAATTCATTATTTTTATAAAAGTGTTATTTCCACTGAAGTTAAATTTTTTGCATAAATAGATGCGTAAAGAATCTTTATATCAAAATTAGAATTCTCTTAAATTCTATGTTTAAATTCTATGAATCGATGTGATGTGAATCAGATGGGTGTGAGAGAATGGATGGATGGATGTGATGTGAATAGAGGTGATGAGATGTGAGGTGAATAGATGTGATTAGATGTGATGAGAATCAGATGGGTGGAATGAATGGATGGATGGGTGTGATGTGAATAATGGTGATGAGATGTGAGGTGAATAGATGTGATATGAATCAGATGGGTGTGAATGAATGGATGGATGGATGTGATGTTAAATAGATGTGATAAGATGTGATGTGAATCAGATGGGTGTGAATGAATGGATGGATGAATAGATGTGAGGTGACTAGATGTGATAAGATGTTATGTGAATCAGATGTGAATAGATGTGATGTGAATCAGATGGGTGTGAATGAATGGATGGATGGATGTGATGTCAAATAGAGGTGATGAGATGTGATGTGAATCAAATGGATGTGAATGAATGAATGGATGAGATGTGATGTCATGTGAATCACCATGTAAATGATATGGATGAGATGTGATGTCATGTGAATCACCATGTAAATGAATGATATGGATGAGATGTGATGTCATGTGAATCATGATGTAAATGAATGATATGGAATATGAGTGGATGATATGTGATGAAAATGGATGTGGTTATATAAATGAAGAATGGATGTGAATGTATAAGTGGAGAATGGATGTGAATGTATATGCAAAGAATATATGCGAATGTGTATGTGAAAGAATGGATGTGGTTATGTATGTGAAGAATGGATGTGAATGTATATGTGAAGAATGGATGCGAATGTGTATGTGAAAGAATGGATGTGGATGTGTATGTCAAAGAATGTGACGTGGACGTGTATGTGAAAGAATGTGATGTGATGTAAAGAGATTAGATGTGACATGAATATATAATGAGATAATTTCATCTCTCCTCTCTCCTGTTTCAACTAGAACAAAAAAGTAAGCTAAACTGACCTAAAAATGGTCAAAAAGTGACCAAACTGATTTGGAAAATTCTAGAATCAGTTTACTTGGTTAGAGGCTCACTTTTTCCTATGAATAGAAGCCTCCCCCTTTGTAAAAGGTTAATAGTGTTTATGCACTGTTACTTTACTCCTCCCTAGAGCCAAAAACATTGAATTCATTGATAATTCACATGTTTTTGACTATTTCCTCTACAAAGAAATGGTGGCCACTCTTGATCCAAGCAAGAGTAGAACCCTTAATCCCTCAAGCCAAAGGAAAGCTCACAAAACTCCATGTAAGTTAGAATTTCTATTTTTTTAAATTCTATTCTATGGTTTTCTGATTTCTTGCTTCTTTTAAATTAAAATTGGATGTTATGCCTTGATGGAAAGGCTTCCCCCTTCTCTTCATTGAATTCAGCCCTTCTTTATAGAAGATGTGTAATCAAATAAATAGAGTTAAACTTTTCATATTGTTTACTCTTAAAAAAATGAGAAGTTATTAGATTATAGTGCTAAATTCATCATGGAGTAAATTCTAAGTAGATTTAGAATGTAAAAATTGAAAAATGGTCAGCCATACAAAGGAGGTTATGGCAAAATTTTCTTAAATTTTGTAGAAATAAGTTTTATCTTTATGTTATTCAAAAAGAGTAATCCCCTCCGTTTGTGTATTCTAAAAGTGTGATTTTGTGAAAATTTTCAAGCGGGTCCATCAGGCTCCTACTCCTTTGTTTGCAGAGTTTCAACACCATTAGATGTCGCGCTGGATGGGTGAGACGGTGTGTTGCTACCTGTGCTATTTTTTTGCATAGTGCCCAAGGGTTGTCGTATGCAAAGAATAGCAGGTTGGGTGGGGCATCATTATCATACGATGTTCGATGGTGGTGAAAATTTGCGAGTAGTTCCATGGGATTTCTACCTCTCCTCTCGCAAAGTTTCACACACACCATTGCACGCCAGATGGGTGGGATGGTGTGTTGTCACCCGCTATTTTTCGCATAGTCCCCAAGGTGTCCCCTATTCAAAAAGTGACAGATTTGGGTAGGGCAGCATCATCATATGGTGTTCGATAGTTGTGAAACTTTGTGACAGGGTCCATGGGACTTCTACTCCTCTACTTACAAAGGTTCACCACCATCGGACATCGAATGGATGGGATGGTTTGTCGCCTCCCGCTATTTTTCGCAAAGTGCCCAAGGGGTCCCCTAAGCAAAAAATGGCGGGTTTGGGTGAGGCATAATTATCATACGGCACCCGATGGTCCTCTAACTTTGCAAGAAGATCCATGGGTCTCCTACCCCATTTGCTCCCAAAGTTTCATGACCATCAGATGCCGGATGGGTGGGACGGTGTGTTGCCACCCACTATTTTTTGTATAGTGCCCAAGGGGTCCCTTAGAAAAAATAGCAGGTTTGGGTGGGGTATCACTATCATACAGAGTCAGATGGTGGTGAAACTTTGTAAGAGGTTGCATGGGGATTCTACACCTCTGTTCACAAAGTTTCACTACCATCGTACACGAATGGGTGGAGTAGCATGTTGCCACCTGCTATTTTTTGCATAGCGCCCCCATGCAAAAAATAGCGGGTTTGGGAGGGGCATCACTATCATACGATGTTCGATGGTGGTGAAACTATGCGAGCGAGTCCCTGGGTCTCCTAACCCTTTGCTCGTAAAGTTTCACCACCACCATTGGACACTGGATGGGCATGACAGTGTGTTTCCACCCGCTATTTTTTTGCATATTGCCCAAGGGGTTCCCTATGTAAAAAAAAGTGGGTTTCAGTGGGGCATCATTATCATACAATGTTCGATAGTGGTAAAACTTTGTGAGTAGTCGATGGGGCTGCTACCCCTCCACTTGCAAAGTTTCACCACCACTGGACGTCAAATGGGTGGGATGGTGTGTTGCTACCCGCTATCTTTTGCATAGTGCCCAAGGGGTCCCCTATGCAAAATATAGCGAGATTGAGTGGGGCATTATGATTATACGATGTCCGACGATGGTAAAACATTTCGATCGGGTCCATCGGGCTCCTACTCTTCTGCTTAGAGAGTTTCAACACCATTAGATAACGCCAGATGGGCGGGACGGTGTGTTGCCACCTGCGCTATTTTTTCGCATAGTGCCCAAGGGGTGCCCTATGCAAAGAATAGCAGGTTGGGTGGGGCATCATTATCATACGATGTCCGATGGTGGTGACACTTTGCAAGTGGGTCCATGGGACTTCTACCTCTCCGGTTGAAAAGTTTCACACCATCGCATGCCGGATGGGTGCGACAGTGTGTTGTGCTATTTTTTGCATAGTTCCCAAGGGGTCCCCTATTCAAAAAATGACGGATTCGGGTGGGACATCATCATCATATGGTGTCTGATGGTTGTAAAACTTTGCGAGCAGGTCCATGGGACTTCTACTCTTCTGGTGACAAATTTTCACCACCATCGGCACTCACTATTTTTCGTATAGTGCCCAAGGGGTCCCCTATGCAAAAAATGGCTGGGGTTTGGGTGGGGCATCATTATCATACAACGTCCGATGGTCTTAAAACTTTGTGAGAAAATCCATGGGGCTCCTACCCCTTTGCTCTCAAAGTTTCATGACCATCGAACGCCGGATGGGCGGGACGGTGTGTTGCCGCCCACTATTTTTTGCATAGTGCCCAAGGGGTCCCCTATGCAAAAATAGTGGGTTTGGGTGGGGTATCACTATCATACAGATTCCGATGGTGGTCAAACTTTGCAAGTGGTTGCGTGGGGCTTCTATACCTCCGCTCGCAAAGTTTCATCACCATCGTATGTCGAATGGGCGGAACCGTATGTTGCCGCATGCTATTTTTTACATAGTTTCCAAGGGGTGCCCTATGCAAATAATAGCTGGTTCAGTGGCGCATCATTATCATACAATGTCAGTCCATGGTAATTCTACCTCTCCGCTCACAAAGTTTCACACCATCTAATGCCGGATGGGTGGGACAGTGTGTTGTCACACCTGCTATTTTTTGCATAGTCCCCAAGGAGTCCCCTATGCAAAAAATGACGTATTCGGGTGGGGCATCATCATCATATGGTGTCTGATGGTTGTGAAACTTTGCGAGTGGGTCCATGGGACTTCTACTACTTTGATGACAAAGTTTCACCACCATCGGATGGGTGGGACGGTGTGTTGCCACCCGCTATTTTCGTATAGTGTCCAAGGGGTCCCTTATGCAAAAAATGGCGGGTTCAGGTGGGACATTTTTACCATCCTACCGCATCCGATGATCGTTAAAATTTGTGAGAGGATCCATGGGGCTCCTACCCCTCCGTTGCCAAAGTGTCACCACAATCGGACGCCGGATGGGCAAGATGGTGTGTTGCCACCTGCTATTTTTTGCATAGTGCTCAAGCGGTCCCCTATGCAAAAATAATGGGTTTGGGTGGGGTATCACTATCATATGGCATCTGATGGTTGTGAAACTTTACGAGCCGGTGCATGGGGATTCTACACTTCTGTTTGTAAATTTTCATCACCATCAAACGCCGGATGGGTGGAATGGTGTGTTGCCACATGCTATTTTTTGCACAGCACCCAAGGGGTCCCCTATGCAAAAAAAAGCAAGTTTGGGTGGGGCATCATTATCATACGATGTTTGATGGTGGTGAAACTTTTTGAGCGGGTCCATCGAGCTCCTACTCTTTTGTTTGCAAAGTTTAAACACCATCAGATGACGTCGAATGGGCGGGACGGTGTGTTGCCACCTTTGTTATTTTTTCGCATAGTGCCCAAGGGGTGCCCTATGCAAAGAATAGTGGGTTGGGCGGGGCATCATTATCATACAATGTCCGATGGTGGTGAAACTTTGTGAGAAGGTCCATGGGACTTCTACCCCTCCACTCACAAAGTTTCACACCATCGGACACCGGATGGGTGGGATGGTGTGTTGTCACCCGCTATTTTTCGCATAGTACCCAAGGGATCCCCTATGCAAAAAATGGCAAATTCAGATGGGGCATCATTACCATACAGGGTCGGATGGTGATGAAACTTTGTGAGCAGGTCCATGGGTCTCCTACTACTCCACTCGCAAAGTTTAACCACCAGCAGATGTCGGATGGGCGAGACAGTGTGTTGCCACCCACTATTTTTTGGATAGTGCACAAAGGGGTCCTTTATGCGAAAAATAGCGGGTTTGAGTGGGGCATCATTATCATATGGCATCGGATGGTGGTGAAACTTTGCAAGCTAGTCCATTAGGTTTCTATCCCTTTGCTCATAAAGTTTCACCACCATCGGACACCGGATGGGCGGAATGTTGTGTTTCCACCCGCTATTTTTTACATAGTTCCCAAGGGGTCCCCTATGCAAAAAATAGCAGGTTTGGGTGGGGCATCATTATCATACGGTGTTTGATGATGGTAATACTTTGTGAGTGAGTCCATGGGGCTCCTACCCATCCGCTCGCAAAGTTTCATTACCATCAAATGCGAGATGGGCGGGACGATATGTTGCCACCTGCTATTTCTCTCTCTCTCTCTCTCTCTCTCTCTCTCTCTCTCTCTCTCTCTCTCTCTCTCTCTCTCACATTTTTTTTAGTTTTGTGATGCAGCTAAACTCAAGAGAGATGGGATTAACAAGATACTACTCAGACTTTTGTAACATTTATATCAGGATAGCCATTGGAAAAAAGCTAGTGCATTGGCAAGTCTTAATGGTAGAAATCATGAACTCATAATTCCCCCATAGCTAGTTCTAAGACCTATCTTAAAGACATCACCCTCAAATAACCTAATCTTATGGTAACCTATCATCATATCTATCTTTATGAAGTATCACACTCAACCAAGCCAATCAATAAATTCATTCTTCCTCACAACAAAGGATATTTAATCTTTACATTAAATATGTTAACTCCTTTTATAACTCAACACATTTTTTTGTATATCCTTCTTGTCCACTAGGAGAAGTAGTTCTCCCTAGGTGACTTACTAAGCTTCAATCCCCTATCCCCATAAGTACTCTTGAATATATCTAATCTCTTCATCCCTTAGATTGTCTCAACCTATATGGTTGTTTAAAAAATGGTTGTGCCCGAGGTATATGGTATACACCCGAGAGATTAAAGGAAACATGTCCAATTATTTGTACATCATAAAACAAAAGGAGATTTATATTTTTCGAGGTGGATATCAAGTGTATTATAAATAATGTCTTATCTTCTGAAACTTATTAAACACAAAAATGTAAAAACATCAAACAAAAAAACATAAAGGAACAAATGACAAGCACATATATCAATTGAATATACACAACTTACATGAGTGTGAAAATGCTTAAAAATTAGACATCATTGAAGGAACTAAAGATAAAGCTTGGTTGCATTATTTTGCACAGATAAAATATGCTTAAATCATAAAAAGCTGCACTAGATGTATATAGAATACTTCTAAAAAAGAGAATATTTTATAAGGCTACCCTAAAAGCCTACATTACGTGGATACAACATGTAAAAGCCCTAAAAGAATACTTAATGGATCCAAAAATTTAATATAAAACATATTATGTAGATTTGGATATAAATGGTATTCAGATTTTAGTTAATACATATACTTATTATTGATCCCCCCAAAAAAATAGATCTTCATCTTTGAGAGAAAGGGATTTACGCTTACTTCCGCAAAGGCTAGGTTCGACAGCGACAACAGAAGTAGTAGCAGCAACAGCTCGGGCGAGATCGGTAGCAACAGCCTCCTGGTAATCGGTCGATTGAGATCTGGTGATGGCGAGAATGGAAAAAGACCAATTGACAGCAGCGCAAAAAAATACGAGGAAAGGACGACAGAAAATGAAAGAAAGGGAAAAGTTTGGGAACTTTAGGGTTTAGGTATCTTGGGCAAGATACGATAAATATATAATTAATTTAGTTTACGTATCTCACTCGAGATATGATAAATATATAATTATTTATATTTTCGTATCTCGCCCTAGATATGATAAATATATAATTAATTCAATTTACATATGTCACCTGATATATGATAAATAAATAATTAATTTGATTTTTGTATCTCATCTGAGATATGATAAGTATATAATTATTTATTTAATTTGATTTTTGTATCTCATCTAAGATATGATAAGTATATAATTATTTATATTTTTGTATCTCTCGCAAGATATGATAAATATATAATTAATTTGATTTTTGTATCTCACTTGAGATATGATAAATATATTATTTATATTTTCATATCTCATTTGAGATATGATAAATATATAATTATCTTGCCTAAGAAACTTTTTATCGATTTTCATATCTCACTTGAGATATAAATATACATATTGAGTTGGCATGACACCCATGATCGGGCAATCTAGTCAGCAACTCCACCTATCTCGCTCAAGTTACATTGAGATGCTGACTAGAATACCTAGTCATGGTGCCATGTATCTTGCGTGAGATATTACATGGAACCTTTTCACGAACCTACATGGCAGACACATATCTTGACCAAGATATGTGGCTAGCAGAGCTGATTGGTCATTTTGAACTCACTTGAGATACCCTGGGTCCACGGATTCAGGAGGCTAAAAAATGTTCCCATTCTTGCTAAACTGTCATGAAGAAGCTAGCTTATCATGCTACTACCCTATATTTCATCCTCCTCTATGGCCTTGGGATTTTCTTTCAAATAAATGGTCATACTACTTGACCACTTTCCTTGACTATTTTCTCTCTGCATAAAGACAAGAATGGTTATGAATCAACATTTGTCACTTGTGTACCTTTGAAGTATATATTTCTAAAAAATGCAAATCCCATGCAACATTTCTATAATAAAACATATAAACTCTTATAATGTTTTTTCAGATGTTTCAATGGTTATTTATGTGAACTTTATAATTTTATAAATTTTTATTATTAAGATTATTTACCTTCAAACCTTGAATGTCATTATTAAGCCATCCCACTTTGTTTAGTAAATCCATAACGACAAAATAATCATAATGCATGACATCCTCTTCTGATAGCATTTCACCCATGAATAATATAGTGAGCTTCACTACTGGCTCTATTCCTATTGATGTTGTGGCATTTTCCATGTATTCTTCAAGTGATGCAGAGCAATTGGAAAACTTCCATTTTTGCTTCAACCAGTATGAGGTGAGCCATCTTACCCACTATAACATTGCATACAATGATAACATAAGTATATGTAAAAAAAAAAGTGTTAAGAAAGTTAAACAATTAAAACATGACTTACAAAGTGACTTAAGTGAGAGGAAATATCATGTCCTTGAGCTACAAAAGCCTCTTGGTGGCTACCTGACATTTTTCACTTTGTTGTATAGACCCACAAATAATATCTTCATTTCTTGGGAGAAGTTTCTGGCTAGTTTAGGATCCCAACTATAAGCAAAATAAAGTTTTTCAAATTCCATCTATAGATAAGAGTTGCTCATCAAGGATATATATTTCACATACTAGTTGTATGTTTGAAGACAAATATATATCTTTTTACTTCATGTAAAAAGCTTCTAAGATCTATTAAAGAGCCTTCACATCAAAGAAGTCATCAATAACTATTGTAAGAACACAACACATTGTCCATAAAACTCTAGCAAAGTGAATAATTTGTCTCAAAAAATGTAGCTTCTATACAGTCTTTTGTCGTGAGAACTTAAGCTGATCAAATTGGCATTCCTTGTTCCACCCTACAAAAGCACATATAAGAGTGTGCTAGAGTCATCTTCCTTTTTGAGTATGTACTCATTATGCATGCAAGGTTGATGAGAATAATATATTAAAGGATAGAGGTTTATTTACCAAAAGTAGTCACTTGAGGACTTTTGTAATCTCCTTTTGATGAAATGATTGGCACACGAGTTGTAGTCTTCTTTAGCTAGGTTTAAGAAGGTATCATTATTAACATAAAACATCCTCTACATGTCACACATAACTTTCAAGAATCAGTTGAATGCATTGAAATTTTAAGTGTTCTTTTTAATAATTTCAACAAAACATTTTTCAACAATGATCTTACTTCTTGTATAGTGATTTTCTAATCCATATGCCATCCACTCCATACCGATCAATATACTTCCATGCTTCAATTCATGGAATACTTTGATGCCGTGAATGATTTAAGGCATGCTCTACCTACCGTCAAATCCCACATATGGAACTTTAGGGTTTCTCAATTGGAATAAATAATAATAACCTTGCTTGTGTTTTAAGTCATAATATGCCCTTGAGTTATTATAATTTTTACTCAAGAAATTCTTATCCCATTACACAGTACCCCAACAAGGTGGATACTCAATTATTTGAAAGCTTTTTTAAAATTATCTTGAAAGACCCTTGCCAAATCATGAGGGGTAGAATTAGAGATTTTCAGGATCATATGTGACTATGTGCACTTAAGGATTGCCATGTAAGACAAACATCTCCAATAGATATCTAAGACGTGGAAGGAAAGAAAACATGCATATAATCTAAGAAATTTTTTACGATGTTGAAGTGGCTCTAAAAATGTGGATTCTTACTTATTCTATATACTTAAGAGGTGGGTAGAGTGGATGAAATTTGAGACTTCGATAAATATATGTGTCTATAAGATTACATTGGTGAGAGTTTTAAAGAAACAATGAGGGGTCAAGGATTAAAATGCAGTGTGGGGATGATGAGGTTACATATGAAAAAGTGATAACATGAGTTGATGGGTGAAGGACTTTTGAAAGTGTTAGCAACCCATGTGGGTTGAAGGATTTAGAATAAGGAAGTGATAAGGATAAGTGATAGAAATAGGACATGTGGAATTTTTGGTAGCCAACTTAGTTTGAAGGGTTCACCCTTCAACCCACACCTGGGTTTACCCTTGAAAAGAAGGTAAAAATAATAATATAGTCTTCAAAAGAAAGGTAGCATGTGTGTTGGAGGGCTTACTGATGTGAGTTGTTTGAAGGTTTAACCTATGAAAATAAGGGTTAAAAGGAACATAGTCTTCAAAATAAAGGCATGATTAAGGAGAAAACAATAGGGGCCTATAAAAAATAATCTTTGTGGTGATCCTTCATGTAGCCCAACAACTATGAATAAATATTTGGGTGACCCTTCAAGAATGTAACCCATGTGATTAGGACTCCAATGATGCCTTTTAAACACCCATTTTTTACATTCGCGAACTAAACAAAATCTTTCAAGTACTAAAACTTATCTACTTTTGTTTGTCATGCAAGGTGACAAGGCAAGTTTTGTGTTGAAAGTGGATGAGTGTCCTACCCAAACCCACTATTTTTTGCATAGGGGACCCCTTGGGCACTATGCGATGTTGGAATTAGGGTTGCAGGAAAGCACACAAAGATTGGAGAAGAAGAAGCAAGAATGCACACAACACACAGTGTATTAGATTGTGTCAATGTACAAAAGATCAATTTGCCCTAGAATGATGGGCGTATATACAAGCCGGGGGAAAAAACCTCCTAAAGAGGGAAAAAGTGCCCTGGTGGTCCTAAGTGTGTTTACACACATCACTGCCTATATATATGGCAACAAATCCCCCTTGGAAGTGATGGTGTGAACGAGAGCTGGCACTCATGTATAGGGAAGTGCCATGCCCAAAGTAGATCAGTCCACAAAGGGGAGCAAGCCCAAAGCTTTGCGGAAAGCTTCAAACTTCTCACGAGGAAGCGCCTTTGTGAAAAGATCGACGAGGTTGTCTTGTGTTGGCACATATGTCAAGCTGATCTCTCTTGTTGCTGAGAGTCTCTCCCTGACATAGTGATAATGCACCTCAATGTGCTTTGTGCGAGTATGAAAAACAGGGTCTCTCGCAACTGCCAATGCGCTCTGACTGTCAGTGTAGATAGAGGTGGCAGACTCCTATCCAACACCCAAGTCAGCCACCATAAGCCATCTGAGCCACACACACTCAACCGTAGCTGTGAAAGCTACCCTGTACTCAACTTCACAACTAGAAGTGGCCACAGTAGGTTGCTTCTTGCTCAACTAAGATATGTATGAGCTACTAAGCATGAAACAAAAACCACTTGTGGACACTCTTGTGTCATAGCAACCAGCCCAATCTGAGTCCGAAAAAACATGTAAATCTGGAAGCAACGATCTCCCCTTGGGATAAAACAACCCAAGATGTATGGTGCCACTCAAGTAGCGAAAGATGCGTTTAACTGCCTTCCAATGCTGAGACCCTGGGCTATGCATAAACTTGCTCACCTGTGAGACTGCAAACTGAATGTGCGGCCTCGTAATGCATACATAAATGAGGCAACCAATAGCTGTCTGATATAGTGTGACATCAAAGTGATCTCCAGCATCATGAAGACTCAACTTCAAACCTGTCTCCATTGGAGTAGCAATAGGCTTGCAGTCTTCAAGGCCAAATCTCCGCAACAATGTCTCAATATACTTTATCTGAGAGAAAGCAATACCTCCATAACACTGCTTAAATTGTATCCCCAAATAATGATGCAAATGCCCCAAATCTGACATCTCAAAAGAGGCATTCAAATCAGCCTTAAAATTAGCAATATGAATCTCATTTGGTCCTGTGAGTAGCATGTCATTGACATAGAGAGCAATGATTAGATGTACATCATCCACACGTTTAACATACAAAGTGCTTTCTGTTGGACTATTTTGAAAACCATGTGTAGTCAAATATGTATGTATCTTTTTATACCAAGCACGTGGAGCTTTCTTTAAACCATACAAAGCCTTTTTCAACCTGCACACTTTGTTTTCCTGCCCTCTTTGAACAAAACCACGAGGCTGCGATACATACACCTCCTCATGCAAATCTCCATTCAAGAACGCAGTCTTTATGTCCAACTGATGTACATTCCAACCATTATGAGCTGCCAATGCACAATGCTACGAATGGTAGTCATACGACAAGTGGGAGCAAATCAAAATCAATGCCCTTTTCTTGAGCATAACCCTTTGCAACAAGTCTAGCCTTATAGCAATCAACACTACCATTTGGCTTTTGTTTCAACTTAAAAACCCACTTACATCTCCAAGGACATTTTTACCAATAGGCAAATCACACAAAGACCATGTACCATTCTTCATTATAGCATCATATTCACTTTGCATTGCAGCCAACCAATTTTCTGATTTTTGTGCCTCATCAAATGAAAGAGGTTCTTCCTCTTCACACATACTAGACACAGCCAAAGCATAACAATCTGATGCATAAGAGGCATGCTGAAAACCTGAATGAGTACGACTAGAAATAGGTGCATCAATTTTACTATCACGCAAGGTTTGCACCAGCCATTTAGGCATTCCATTAGCTTGCTCATTTTCAGCCCTATCCTCATAAATTACATCCTGTAAATCTGCATTAGAAATAGGCTGATCTATGATGTCGTTTGAAATTTGCATAGGCTGAATATTTGCCTCATTAAGACTTACATTTGAATTCCCACCTATAAAGAGAGGCAACAACGTATCAAATACATCCCGTGAGCTCACACCTATCTCTTTGGTACATGATAACAAAGGTTGCATAGCATCTTCCACAAAAACAACATCTCGACTAATCAAGATACGCTTTGACTGCAGATGATACAATCTGTAACCCTTGCTCTCAGCACTGTAACCAACAAAGATGCATTTGACAGCCTTATTATCTAATTTTCTACGTTGTTGCACAGGCACTAAAGCATAGGCCAAGCAACCAAAGACACGCAAGTGACCAATAGAAGGCTTCCTGCCATGCCAAGCTTCGTATGGAGTAACATACTACAAGGCCTTAGTGGGACACCTATTGAGTACATATGTAGTACACATGACAGCCTCAAGCCAAAACGCATGTGGCGGCAAAGCTTGGCTCTTGCATCATGCCATCTCCATAAGTGACCTGTTTTTCCTCTCAGTAACACCATTTTGCTAAGGGGTATACGGCACTGCATTGGTGTTTTGTCCCACGATTAGCCAAAAATGCATCAAACTTTTTAGACATGTACTCCCCCCCTCGATCAGAACGGGAGGTGCCCATAGTACAATTGGATACATTTTCAACCATAAGCAAAAACTGTTTGAAGCACAAAAACACTTCGGACTTTGCCTTCAGTGGATATACCCATGCATGCCTTGAGTAATCATCAATGAAAGTCACGAAGTACAAGTGTTTACCAAATGACGGAGTTTGCATAGGCCCACATACATCACTATGTACAAGTTGCAATTTGCGAGTGCCCACACAGAACCATCCTTTGGAAATACAGAACGCTGCATTTTGTCCAAAACACAGCCTTCACAAACATGTTTTAATGGTGCCTCAAGAGGGGGCAATGAAGCAACCATATCAAATTTTTGCAAACGCAGCAAACTAGCAAAGTTCAGATGACCAAAACGAGCATGCCATAGTTTTGCATCTGAAACTGCCTTTTCATTAGAAACTGCATTTGCTGAATCTTCCACACTTGTCATAAGAATTGAGCCTATACAGTCCACGAAACAAGGTGCCAGATGCAATAATCATATCACCAGAAGTCAAATCATGAACAGTACATTACACCTGATCTTTTTCTTGCCTTTATCAAGAGCCTTCTCAGACCTATTGTTGCTACTTGTGGAAGGAGAAGAAGTTGTAGACGTACTAATAGGAGAAGAAATAGTTGAAGGGGCTGCCTTACCACTTCTTCTCTGCTGGGCAGCAACAAATGCCTGATCAACTGCACACTCCTAGCCCTGTTTTTCCTGGACTGGGCTTCTTGCAAGAGCTTGTTGACTAAAGTATCATACTTGACAACATCAGGTCTGTCCTCATTAGTAACAAGTCTCCACGTGGAAGCAAAAGTCTGATATGACTCAGGTAAAGCATCAAGAACAGTCTGCACAAGAGAATGATCAAGAATAATCTCACCTGCAAAAATCAACTGTTCCTTGAGATCTTTAATCTCAGCAAGAAAAACATTTATGTCATCATCTTCTTGCATAATCTTTGATTCTAGCTCTTTATGCAGGTAAGAGATTTTTGCCTCGTTACGACCTGCATACAAACCAGCTATAATATCCCAAGCCTATTTTGCTGTTTTAGCTGAACAAATATGTGGAGTGATGTTACGTTTGACAGAAAGTGCAATCAAGGCATGAGCATGCACATCTTTACCATCCCAACGAGCTTGTTCAGCAGTGGGTAAAACAGCAGCAACAGTAGAGCTGCTAGAACCTGCAACATCCTCAACAGATCCTACATCCACAGAACCTAGACGTATATCCATACCCTGCACAATGTTCCACACTCCTTTTGCAACCAAAACATGCTGCATCATGTATGCCCAAAGTGGGTAGTTGCTGTCTCCATCCAATTTGTCATCAGTAGACAATTTGTGAAATACATCATTGCTGTTATCAGCCATGGCCACTGACGAAAACTGATGCAAAAGCTACCTGTAATATAGCAAAGACTCAACAGAAAACAACTCGTGCTATGTAGCACGGTCCATAATAGAATATGTATGCCTGTTTTGCAGAAAACTGCACTGTCAAAATTTTTGCACAAAATGACGAAAACACTTGCACAGAACTTGTAATGCAAAAACGGAGCCCGAAATGACCTCAGATGCAATTTCTGAGAACGCAAGCCCTATGGGCTTATCTAAAGAATATAGGGACCTACAAGCACTCGTGAAAGCTCACCTCAATCAGAGAACGTGAGTCGGAGGGTGCTAGAGTGGCGTAGCCCTGGGAGCCGATGCTTGCTCTGATACCAATTGTTGGAATCAGGGTTGCAGGAAAGCACACAAAGCTTGGAGAAGAAGAAGCAAGAATGCACATAACACACAGTGTATTAGATTGTGTCAATGTACAAAAGATCAGTTATCCCTAGAATGATGGGCGTATATACAAGCCGGGGGAAAAAACCTCCTAAAGAGGGAAAAAGTGCTCCGGCGGTCCTCAGTGTGTTCACACACATCACTGCCTATATATATGGCAACATACGAAACAATAGCAGGTAGCAACACACCGTCTTGCCCATCTGTTGACCAATGGTAGTGAGACTTTGTGAGTGGAGGGGTAGGGTTTCCTTGGACCTTCTCAAAAGTTTCACCACCATCAAACACCATATGATAATGATGCCCCACCCAAACCATCTTTTTCTTACATAGGAGACCTCTTGGGCACTATGCAAAAAAATAGCAGGTGGCAACACACCATCTTGCCCATCCGGCGTCTGATGGTGGTGGAACCTTGTGAGTGGAGGGTTAGAAGACCCATGGACCCACTAACAAAGTTTCATCACCATCGGACACCATATGATAATGATGCCCCACCCAAACCCGTTATTGTTTGCATAGGGAACCCCTTGGGCACTATGCAAAAAAATAACGGGTGGCAACACACTATCCCACCCATCTGACATCGGATGGTGGTGAAACTTTACAATCAGTAGGGTAGAAGCCCCATGGACTCGCTCACAGAGTTTCACCACCATGGGGTACCGTATGCTAATGCTGGCCCACCCAAACACATTATTTTTTGCATAGGGGACCCCTTGGGCACTATACAAAAAAATAGCTGGTGGCAACACACCATCCCACCCATCCAAAGTCCGATGGTGGTGAATTTTTTTGAGTGGAGGGGTAGGAACCCCATAGACCCACTCACAAAGTTTCACCACCATTGGATATTGTATGATAAGGATGCCCCACCCAAACTTGCTATTTTTTTGCCGCCGGGGGGGGGGGGGGGGGGGGGGGGGGGGGTTCACTATACATAAACCCTCTACATTATACCTTAAATAGCTTTATAATCTCAAAATACAAAACCTTAAAGTTTCTCATAGACATCTTTATAATTTTTGAAGAGTTTCTCATATACGTTATACCTTAAACATCTTTATAATTATAGTTCTCACATATTCTCTTAAAGTGGTTTTTTAAGAGTTTATGATATACATTATACCTTAAATGTCGTTATAATTACTTTTTAGAAAATACAAAACTAGATAAGATTACTTTTATGCACTATTTTGAGTATAGAGAAAGTGTATTTAAAACATCTAGATGCTTCCTCATGGTACTCTATATGATACTTTGGTAAAACTATTTTAGAAAATTGATGATGGAGAGTTCAAATAATATTTTCTTCCCGTTGTAGAGTTCATATTATAACTAGACCTCAATGGACTAGTTACAGGTTTAGAAGGTATGATACATATAGTTTTAGAAAGAGCTATACGTGCATATATATCAAGATATTTTTGTGTAAAGTGTAGTTTTGACATATTCAACCATCTCAGTGATTGATGATAATCCATCTGTTTTGCCAAATTGAGCCATCTCAGTGATTGATGATATTCCATCTGTTTTGGCATAAAAAAAGTTCAAGATCTTGGCCATATTCAGGTGGACTTATTTGCATTGCCTTCTTGGAAGATTTGTATCTCTTAAGTACTCTTTGACTAATAATAACATGGCATGTTGTTTTGAGGACTTCAAATAATTTATTGCATCCTCCTTTGTGGCCTTGGGATTTTCTTTTAAATAAATGGTCACCCCTGACCACGTTCCTTCACTATTTTCTCTCTACATCATAAAGGCAAGAATGGTTATGAATCAACATTTGTCACACGTGTATCTTTCAAGTATATATTTCTAAAAAAATGCAAATCCCATGCAACATTTCTATGATAAAACATATAAACTCTTATGATTTTTTAGATGTTTCAATGGTTATTTATGTGAAACTTTATAATTTTATAATTTCTATTATTAAGATTACTTAGCTTAAAACCTTGAATTTCATTACTAAGTCATTCCACTTTGTTTAGTAAATCCATAATGACAAAATAATCCTCATGCATGACATCCTCTTCTGATAGCATTTCACCCATGAATAATATAGTGGGCTCCACTATTGGCTCTATTCCTATTGATGTTGTTGCATTTTCCATATATTCTTCAAGTGATGGAGAGCGATTGGAAAACTTCCATTTTTCTTCAATGAGTAAAGAGGTGAGCCATCTTACCCACAATGATAACATAAGTATATGTAAAGGAAAAACTATTAAGAAAGTTAAAGAATTAAAATTTGACTTTCTTCATTTCTTGGGAGAAGTTTTTAGCTAGTTTAGGATCCCAACTATAAGAAAAACAAAGTTTTTTTATTCCATCTATAGAAAAGAGTTGTTCATCTCACGGATATATATTTCACGTACTTGTTGTATGTTTGAAGACAAATATATACCTTTTTACTGCATCTAAAAAACTGATAAGCTCTATTAAAGAGCCTTTCACATCAAAGAAGTCATCAATAACTATTGTGAGAACACAACACATTGTCCATACAACTCTAGCAAGTGAATAATTTGGTTCAAAAAGTGTAGATGCTATAGAGAAAAAACACTCTACGGTCTTTTGTCATGAGAACTTAAGCTGATCAAATTTGTATTCCTTGTTCCACACATAAAAAATCATATAAGAGTGCGCTAGAGTCATCTTCCATTCTTAGTATGCACTCATTATGCATGCAAGGTTGATGAGAATAATGTATTAAAGGATAGATGTTTATTTACCAAAAGTATTCACCTGAGGACTTTTGTAAGCTCCTTTTGATGAAATGATTGGCACAAGTTGTAGTCTGCTTTAGCTAGGTTTAAGAAGGTTTAGGAGCACTTGAATGCATTGGAATTTTAAGTGTTCTATTTAATAAATCCAACAAACCATTTTCCAACAATGACCTTACTTGTATAGTGATTTTCCAATCCAGATGTTATCCACTCCATACCGATCAATATACTTCCATGATTCAATTCGTGGAATACTTTGATACCATGAATGATTTAAGACATGCTCTACCCTTTCACATTTAGAATCAATTAAAGTAGTTTTTTAACTACTTATAATAATCTAAAAGAATTTACCATTATTTTGTTAACATAAAAGCATAAAAATACCATTTTCGTATCCTCTAGCCTAACAAGCTTAGAGTTTGGTTTTGAAATAAGAATTTATCAATGAGAAGCATTCTTTTGCTAAAGAATTAGCCATAGGAATGACTATTCTTTTCGGAGAGAGAGATATACATAAGAAGCATTCTAATTAAGCATAAGGATTAACTTTTTCTTGACTACTCATCATTAAAATTCTTAGGGAAAGCTTGATTTGAATTTAAAACAACTTAGAAACTTCTCAAGCTTGAGAGTGGTTGAGAAGAGAAATCATTTGAGAATATTAACAAAAACCATAAAATTTTTTCTTGCCTCAAGGTTTAGCTTGCTTCTTTTTCTAGAAGTGAACCCCCCAACCAATCAATTGGTTCAGCAAGTTGAGAAGAAAGCTCCAAGAGTTGTTGAAGAGAGAGAAGCTCCAAGCTCTCATTTTTAAGGGATAATAGAAAATATGATTATTTTAATGTAATACTGGCATGGTATAGCTCACATATTTTTTTACAAAAGACTAAGGGTCTATTTATAGGTGAGGGAGGCCACTGACCAAGTCCAACTGGGTTCTAGAATTTTCGAGGTTCAGTTTGACTCAATTTGGACAAGATTTGGACCAGTTTGGCTCCCTTTTTGATTTGGTTTGATCCAAGAGAGAGGAGAGACAAAAATATCACAATTTTTTTGAATTAAAAACCCTTCCACACATGTGAAATAGGCGTCTACATCAAGAGTCCCCCTCTCCTTACCAAGGTGTCAAGAATGCATCATTATTCCAAAATAACTCATTTTTTTAGTAATATCTCATAATTTTTAACTAATAAACCTTTTACTCAGTCAACTCTTCATCTTATGTGATCATTTATTAATTTTTGGATATTTTCTTTTATTCTTTTGGATTTATCTCATCCCAACACTTGGATTAATCCAATTGGCCCATTGGAACCTTTATTGGACCATAATCCAAAAATTTCTGAAAATGTAGACCCTTAGGCTAAGGTCCCTTATACATATTTTCAATTAATTCCTAATGCACCTTGGAAAGTTCATTTTGAATTTCTATTTTAGGGGAATCCATTTTAGACACTAGGAGGATTTTTATATCCAAAGATATCTTAATTTTTGGATTATCTCTCTCTAGGGCAAAATAGGGTAAAACAAGATCTTTCTTCTATTTCAAAGAGGGGAATAATTTCAAGAATAGAAGGGGAGGTTCTTGCACCTTTACACCTCAAAAGTTAGAGGGAGGAATCTTACAAATTTGTAGGGTGCTTTGGAGCACTGCTGCACATATGGTTCCCTCTACTGCATGGTTCTTTGAAGCACTACACATATGCTTCATTTAATCTGCATGGTGCCTTTAAGCACTGCACATGTAAGATGATATATTGGATGGTGCTTTGAAGCACTGCACAAATGCTTGTTTCAATGGGCATACTGCTGTAATGCATAGCACATTAGCTCAATGTTGTGCTTCACTACTTCTGCATGGTGGTTTGAAGCTTTGCGCGTATGCTTGATTCAATCACATGGTGCTAATATTGATGTGCATATAGATTTCATGTTTCTTTGATTATAGTGAGCTCTATGTGGCAGGCTACTTTGGAAGCCAAAGAGAGAACTCTAGAAAAAGCAAGATTGAATTTCAGCTTTGCGTCGTCGGAGCTATAGAATAAGACTAATGGAAGTGCTTGTATCCTGGCTCGGCCTCTTTTTTTAGCTCCGCATGTGGAATGGTGGGAGGGTATAAGCATTTCTGGCTTTAGTGAGTGTTGTGGGTGTGGTCATGCCTTCAACGCATGTGCACTCGAGGGGTTTTCCTTGCGTTGCCAACACGTTTATCATTTCATGTGCGTTGTGCACATGTGTGTGGAGGTAAAGAAATGTGTAGCTCTAGAGTGCGACCAGATTGTTCCCGACAGGACGTTAAGGATGTTAGGTCTTGATGCTATGGGTAAAGAGTGCACCAATGCTTTAGGTATTGAATAATTTCTTTTATATGCTTGTTTGTACGGATGCACATTTAGAATTCTTGAATTTTTATGTTTGCTTATGTGTTTATTCTATTCTTCTCTTGCAAATTATATGCAAAACATATATGCCTGAGGACTTCAAGGACAACTCTGGTGATAAATTGAATGAAACTCTCACACCATTCAAATGTATGTGAACTAATATGTTTTGCTATGTTGTTGTTTTGAAGGATTTGAAGATTAATCTGTTGTCTTGACTTTTTTTAGTCACATATTCTCATGGAAGTGTAGTGGGAGATGGCAAGACGATGGAGATGACTGACACGAGGCAGTCTATCAACAAGGCATGTGAAGACCCTTAAACTAGGTGACATGCTCTATACATTGGTAGTCTTCTCATTTGTTGCTTTCCCTATCATGTTTGTTAGCTTCTATTAGATATGAATATTGTTGTATGCAGTGAAGGAGGTCACAGATCTAGGAGAGGGGGATATTGTCCTGGAGGAGGTTTCTCCTAAACAAGGAAAGAAGCCTGCAAAGTCTAATCTGGATTTTCAGGATGATGGAAGTGCTTCTAGTGGGACAACGATTGAAGCTGAGAAGAACATACCTTTGCAGATACACCCAGACGAAGGGGTACATGGAGCAATCTGTAGTGGACAGAATTGGATATACAGTTGCAACCACCTGTGAGGTCACTTCCAAAGTGCAGATGTATAGATGTGAAGACCCTTAAACTAGGTGACATGCTATGTACATTGGTAGTCTCCTCATTTGTTGCTTTCCCTATCATGTTTGTTAGCTTATATTAGATATGAATATTGTTGTATGCAGTCAAGGAGGTCACATATCTAGGAGAGGGGGATATTGTCCTTGAGGAGGTTTCTCCTAAACTAGCAAAGAAGCCTGCAAAGTCTAATCTAGGTTTGCAGGATGATGGAAGTGCTTCTAGTGGGACACAGATTGAAGATGAGAAGAACATACCTGCAGGATAAACCTAAACAAAGGGGTACACGCAGCGATCTGGAGTGGACATAATTGGATATACAGTTGCAACCACCTGTGAGGTCACCTCCAAAGCGCAAATGTATAGATGCAAAGTGCCCTGGAAGGTCCACTTTTAAATCACCTGCTAAGCGTAGATCCACAAATGGGACATCGCCATGCAACACTCAGAGATCAAGGCTTACAAAGACGAGAAAAGTCCCAAGTGAAAGGAATTAGGATCCCCCCAAAGAAGCACTTTTTGGTAATGAGGATGAAGAAGATGTGTACTTGTCATCTATGGTTGCAGCCGGGAGATGCAAGTCATCTAGGAAATCTGTATCCTAGTGTGTGATTGACCATGCCTGTGTGGGGGGGCATGCGCGCTAGCATCATTGACACCTCTTATCATCTCTAGTTGTAACCTCTATGTGTCTTTATGTCTCTATTGTGTATTTGAAACATGTCTCTCTTTTTTTTGTATTTGATAATGACCTAATTTTGTGAATTACGTAGTAGTGTGTTGATGTTCATATGTAGGTTCAACCAAGATTGCAGAGGTTCAAGAGCAGCATGAGGAGCATGTTAGTGCTACCAATATGTGTAGTTCATCAGTTGGTGCTAAAGTAATTGGTGCTATGGAAGAGCTCTCAGTTGGTCCTGAAGTGAGCGGTCATGTTATGAAAGATATAGTTGATGGGATTCCAAAGAAGAGGAGACTGTTTGTGGTGGACATGAATGGGCTAGTGATGAAAAGGGTGCGGGGAACACAGCCACGTCATTCAAAGTTTTGAAATTTGAATGAATTAAGAGTAGATAGGGTGGACAACAAGTTATGGTGTATATCAAGAGTGAATTCAGGGAGTTTTCTAAAAGGCTTAAAAGAGTTGGGGGATATTGTTTTTTGGAGAACTTGCACATACCACAATATTACATCTGCTATGACCTGCTGCTTTATCAACTTTATGGAATGAAAATGTTTTTTTTCAGGTATGGACTCTAAATTTTTAGTAGATTGTACTTAATCTAGCCTCTTAATTATGTCTTGCAATGTCAATGGCTAATTTCATATTGTGTTGCAACAGCGGTGCTGTCTCGTAGGAGGATTGTGAGATGTTATTGCCGAACTTCAAGTGTGTGCCTGGTGCTCCTCAAAACTTTTGGCAGAAGCCAGTGTTTTTGAAGAACTTATCGTCTGTTTGGCATAAGCTGCCGCCGCAATACAATAGCAACAACACCCTATTGGTGGATGACAGTAGATACAAGAGTCCGCAGAATCTGGAAAACACACCTACGTTTGTCCAGAGGAGTTTGCTCTCGAAGATGATGCACAAGATCCAAAGTACTTCTCTAAAACCTTGTGGCGCAATCGTCGTTCCCAAAGATGTGGCTCTTTTTCAACCCCATACAAAACCGTCGAGATCACATCAGTCAACTTGTAATTGACTATAGCAAAACTGACAAATCCTAGTTGCTAATGAATCCCCTTTTGTCCAAAAGTTTTGAGAATCCCCTTTTGTCCAAATTTTTTGTAAAAACGGTATTATGTCAAAATCGTCGATATTGTGACTCTCATGGCGAGGATGTGCAAAATTTTTGATAATGCAAAGGATATCTATATTTATATGTGCAAAATACTTTTTTTATATTGATATCTTTATATTGACCATGATGCTTTTAAGCACCTAACAAGATGGTGCACCTAACAAGATGGGATTGGATGATAGCTTCAGGCTCTTGATCCAACAAAGTGTAGTGTTGTGCATCTTTAGCCTTGAAATAATGTCAAATAACATAGTGGAAGCCTCGAGAACACTCATTTCCCCATGCATCTCTCATTTTGCGTGTAGCTTCTTACATCTCACGGCAACACCTCAGCATGTAAAAGTCCACACCCTCTTCATTATCCTTTTTTGCAGGTACAACAAAATTGTACCCTACTTGTAAGTTCCAATAAATTCATCTGGTCCCTCAAACATAGGTTCATCTATTAGCAGCATCTTCAATAGGATCATGTTCTTTAGGAATGACTGTTATGTGACTCCATTTCTTTACATAGGCCTTGTTCACACACATCCTAGTTGCATTGCGGATGCAAGCATCACAATAGCAAGATAACTTCCGGGGCCATGGATTTTACCTATCCACATCACCAATCTGTACATTCCAAAAAAGTCTTGTCACAAGAATCTCCTTAATATAGCTAGTATTTGCTGCAGTGCTCATGGTGTCTTTCAAGAATGCCACCACATCAGCCGCACACTTTAAATCCACACCATCTATGTTGAGTTGCTCATGAGAGTAAGTGCCCTTTTGACTACCACACCTGCTCTGTCATGCTCACCATGGCCAGACTCAAAAAAGTTCCATGTCATCTCCATATTGGTAATGGCATAGTACCTGCTCACAAAATAAAATGGACGTTTAGACTTGAATTGAGCAGCACATCCGTCAAACCATACCCAATGCTTGTTGAATTCCAAGCCTTCTTTCTGTAACCACTGTGAATGCATCAAGAAGCAATGTTGCACAAAGAGTGTATCATGAGCTTCATCATTTAAGACATAAAAGTGCACCTCTTTAGTCACTGTGTCATCTTCAGCCTTGCAAGATGATAGGTTATGTGTAGAAACAACGTGACTTGATCGGTGTGCCAATGCATGGACTGTATCTCATTTTGCTCCTTAAACGAGTAAATCTCTGCAAAATCTACAACTGACACAATTACATCTTGCGAAAAGTTCTTTATGCACTGTCAAAATTGCTCGGCCTGCCACCTGTACACAAAATTGTGTGCAATGAACTGTTTAGTGTGAACTTTCTTCATCTTCCATACATCAGCAACAAGAGAGGACCTTTCTTACTTTTGCTTTACCCTCACCGTCAGCACCCACAATAATGTCCTCAAAGATTTTTAGATTGCATACTTTCATGGAACTTTCTTACTCAGTTAGTAGACAAATATCCAGCTTCCTTTTTGGTCCACACAATTTGCACTCACCCATTAGGCATCCTAGCTTGTGAAATGCAGAATCAGAGGGTTTGGGACACACAGAAGATTCCCAAATCTGTGTGATCCCACTAAACACATGCTCATTGGCAGCACACTTCCCAACCATGTCAACTTTAAAGCAAATCCTACAATTGCATCCACACGATGGTCCATAGTGTCCATACGAGGATGTCCGAATGTGATTGGCTGCCTCCTTGAGATATATCATCTGCATATGCTTGAGATATATCATCTGCATATGCTTGATGCTTGATGCTTGATGCTTGATGCAACAACAAGTGTTTCTATCTTTTAGCTTGCACACAAAGATTGGCTTGAACTTTTCAAAACTACGCTGACCAATAACCAACTGTGGGTTTGCAGCTTTGAATCTCAAAAACAAATCCGTTTGCATACATAAGAAGTAGAAAATTTATTACTTTTATGAAATGCATCATAATAAAAAAAAGCATGAAATATGTATGCACATTCAAAATGAATCAACCACATATGCAAAGCTTCAAAGCACGATTCAGAATGAATCAAGCACATGTGGAGTGCTTCAAAGCACCATTCAGAATGAATGAAGCATATGTGTAGTCCTTTAAAGCATATCTACAGTGCTTCAAAGCATCATTTAGAATGAATCAACCATATGTGCAATGATGTAAAGCACCCTGTAGATTGAGTCAAGAACAACATTCAGCTTCTATGTTATGCTTCAAAGCACCATGCACATTGAATCAAGCATTTTTGTAGTGCTTCAATGCACCATCTAGATTGAGTCAAGCTTATCATTGAGCTTTTAAAATATTCAACTTCTTTCATGAGAACATGTGTAGTGATAGGTGAAGTTGTTGGGGTTGAAGTCGTTGGGGTGAGGTTTTCTTGACATTGGTGGATTTTGGCAACCATATGAAGCATTTTGACCGTCAGGGATCTTACAGTTGATATCAGAGCTGATTGGGTAATGAGGATCAACCGAGAAGCCAAATATGTCAAAAATTTATCAAGAAGCAGTAAAAGGTTGTACTTGTGTGATAAAATTCATACGATTTGATGTTCAACCTTAAATTCGTAAACTGGTAATTGGGCCTTCAGATGGAAGTACCGCAATTGTATAGAATCCCTAACTTGCTTAAGGCTTAGACATGATGGTATTTACCTTATAGTTCCAAGGACTATGACTACCCGTATATATCGAGAGTATAACTGCAGCTCTTTACTGGCAGTATATACGAGTAAATCTAAGACTTAAAATTATAAGCATTAATACTATCCAGATGATGAATTCGAATGTGGTTGATATGATTTTAAATTCTGATTGAGAAATGATGAGTTGATTTGGATTCTGATAGAAAAATGAAGATTTCTGAAGTTTGGTGGTTGAATTGTAATAACTAAGCAAAACCTCAATGATGAGGATGAATGGGACGAGTCCATGTGATAATGTTCGTAGTTAGAATGATGTTAATGACTCTAGCAAATCACTATGTGATTAGTGGATTGTGCTGGCAGATTGCTGCTGTTAACAATTGACCCAGTGAATCAAGTAAAAGCAAGGTCAAATTAAAAATCTGCATAAATGAAAAATTTCCATAAAACAACTGTTCAGATAGAAAATTTGGTCTAATGGACCATTATTGTGATAAGGAATTGAATGCTATGATCTAAGTGAATTGTTATTTAATAATGAGTTTTATATAAGGGATCTTTATCCCACGATTCTGTTGGGGTTCACCAAAATATAAGGAACCCATAATCAGTTGGATCTTAAGAAAATGAATTCTCCTCTAGTTATGCGAGATGAGGACATCTCGCGTTTTTTAAGTGGGGTAGAATGTAAGATTCCTCCCCAACCTCTCAGGATATCCAGTATCTTCCCCTATAGTCAAATCCCTCTTCAGAAATATCAAAGATCATGTTTCTTCCTATTTTGACCTAGAGAGAGAAAATATTCTAGAGAGAGATTATTCAGATTTCGAATATTTTTGGATAGAAAAATTTCTCATCTTATTAATATAAGTTCCCCTGAAACAGAAGTTCAAAAAGATTTCCAGAAGGTGCATTAGAAATCAAGTATAATTTGTTCAAGAGGCCTTATCCTAGGTGTCCAGATTTTTGAAAAATTTTAAATTAAGGTTTTGAGGGGCCAATCAGATTCATCCAAATGTGTGGAGAAGATAAATGGAAGAATAAAAGAAAAATACCCAAAAATGAGTAAATGCTCACATAAGATGAAGAGTTGACTATGTACAAGGTTTATTAGTAAAAAACTAAAATAATCTGGAAAATTCTAGAAATCAGTTGGTCTAGGTTAGAGCCTCCCTCTCCTATAAATAGAACCTGAGTCCTTTGTAAAAAAAATAGGAGAATTATACTATGCCAGAATTATGCTGAAATAATGATAATTTTTACTATTCTCTAAAATTCTCTCCAAATTGAAGAAATTAGAGCTTCCCTCCTTCTTTAATCTCCATCGATGGCTCCATCAACACACCAAACCAATTGATTGGTTGGGGGCCTCTACCGTGATCAAAGAATCAAGCAATTTGTAAGGTAAAGTGAGAATTTTGATCTTTTTCCATAATTTCTCAATGTTTCTCTCTTCTCAAACCCTCTCAAGCTTGAGAAGATTAATTGGAATGGCTTTTTAATGCTATTGAAGTTAATTGATGAATGGTAGTAAGGAAATACATAAATTTCCATTTATGCTTAATTTTAATGATTTTTATGATTTTTGTCTTCTCTAAAATGAAAATGATGTTATGCCTCATTTAAAAAAGGCATTCCCCTCTCTTCTTTAGTAAATCCAACCATTCTTTATCCTAGATGAATGATTAATGGATAAAATCAAGTTTTTCATAATGTTTCTCTTAAATAAGTAGAAATTGTTTACATTAGAACGAATTAAATACTCTTGGTGAAATTCTAGTTGATTTTAGAAAGTTAAAAATTGAAAAATGGTCAGCCATACAAAGGAGGCTATGGCAAAATTTTCTAAAATTGTGTAAAAATAAGTTTTACTTTTTATTCTAAAAGTGTAATTCCTACTAAATTAGATTTGTGCATGGATAGATGCATAAAGAATTTAAATTAATCCAAAAAGTGTTATTTTCATCAATTTTTATTTTATGCATAGAAAGATGCATAAAGAATTTTATTTTTAAATTCAAAAGAGTGCTTTTCATCATAAATGATTTTATGCATAAATTAGATGCATAAAAGAAATTCTTTTATATTAAAAGAGTGATTTTCATCATAAATGATTTGTATGCATAAACATATGCATTAAGATATTTTTTATTTTAAAAGTGTTATTTTCATCATAAATAATTTTATGCATAAATTAGATGCATAAAATAAATTCTTTTATATTAAAAGAGTGATTTTCATCATAAATGATTTGTATGCATAAAAGATATTTTTTTATATTAAAAGTGTGATTTTCATCATAAATGATTTTATGCATAAATTAGATGCATAAAAGAAATTCTTTTATATTAAAAGAGTGATTTTCATTTGTATGCATAAAAGATATTTTTTAATATTAAAAGTGTGATTTTTATCATTAATGAATTTTATGCATAAATAGATGCATAAAAGAAATTCTTTTATATTAAAAGAGTGATTTTCATCATAAATGATTTGTATGCATAAACATATGCATAAAAGATATTTTTTTATATTAAAAGTGTGATTTTCATCATAAATGAATTTTATGCATAAATTAGATGCATAAGAGAAATTCTTTTATTCTAAAAGTGTAATTCCTACTAAATTGGATTTATGCATGGAAAGATGCTATGGATGTGGATGTATGTGGATGTGAAAATGGATGTATGGATGTAGATGTGGATGTATGGATGTAGATGTGAATGTGGATGTATGGATGTAGATGTGGATGTATGGATGTAGATATGGATGTGGATGTATGAATGTAGATGTGGATGTGGATGTGGATGTGGATGTATGAATGTGGATGTGGATGTGAAAATGGATGTATGGATATAGATGTGAATGTGGATGTATGGATGTAGATGTGGACGTGGATGTATGGATGTAGATATGGATGTGGATATATGAATGTAGATGTGGATGTAGATGTGGATGTATGAATGTGGATGTGGATGTGAAAATGGATGTATGGATGTAGATGTGGATGTGGATGTATGGATGTATGGATGTAGATGTGGATGTGGATGTAGATGTGGATGTGGATGTGGATGTATGGATGTGGATGTATGGATGTAGATGTGAATGTGGATGTATGGAGATGTGGATGTGGATGTGGATGTATGAATGTGGATGTGGATGTGGATGTGAAAATGGGTGTATGGATGTAGATATGGATGTGGATGTAGATATGGATGTATGGATGTAGATATGGATGTGGATGTGGATGTAAGAATATGAATATAGATGTGGATGTATGAATGTGGATGTGGATATGGATGTATGGATGTAGATGTGGATGTGGATGTATGAATGTGGATGTGGAAATGGATGTATGGATGTGGAT
Organism: Cibotium barometz; assembly: GCF_041138505.1. Lineage (NCBI taxonomy): Eukaryota > Viridiplantae > Streptophyta > Polypodiopsida > Cyatheales > Cibotiaceae > Cibotium > Cibotium barometz. The sequence continues at coordinate 17,673,662 of NC_141067.1, forward strand.
GTATGAATGTGGATGTGGATGTGGATGTATGAATACGGATGTGGATGTGGATGTATGGATGTGGATGTGTATGTGGAATAATGAATGCGATTGTGTATGTGAAAGGATGTGACGTCGATATGAGTGAATGGAAGAATGAATGCGATTGTGTATGTGGAATAATGAATGCGATTGTGTATGTGAAAGGATGTGACGTCGATATGAGTGAATGGATGAGATGTGATGACATGCGAATCAGGACATGAATGAATGAAATGGGATGTGAATGAATGTTATGTGATGTGAATGAATCTGATGTGATGAGATGAAAAATGATGTGATTGGATGAGAATGGGTACACATAGGAATAGAATGTGGAATAAGTAATGCGGACTGATGAGGGATAATGTGGAAAGACGAGAGTTCATTATAGAAACTGTATTTGTGAATTGTTTGTAAATGATTGTTTTATGTCAAGAATGCTGGGGAAGCATTTTGACCGTCTTGTGAATAAGGTCGTGGACACCTAACTGATAAAGTTGCAACAGCTGACGGAGAGTCAACGGAGGACGTCTCCCGTAGCAAGGTCGCGGCCGAGGTCTTGACCAGCCTCGGTCCGATTTAAATGGTGAGCTTTCGGTACGGTGGATGAGGGACCAAGGAAGCGGCCTATGAGTGAAGCGCTAGGTGACCTGCAAAGGATCCTAGAGGGTGCTGACCATATGGTGCTCGGGCTCTGGGTCACCGAAGATACCCACACGTGCGTCGTGAAAGATATTGGAACAAGGAGTAAGAGTTGTTTTCTGAAACCGAGTATGGATCTGGTTGATTGACCTTGCTGGTCCTCAACTGATGAGTCCATAGCTCTCTTTTATGGATCTGTTGGTTGATCTTGCTGATCTTCAACGAGGATTCCATCTTGATTTTTATAAGTGATTATGTGCCGGGTACTATGAGCTAGGAACTATAGAAAAGACCCCTGAGTGAACAGGTGGTGAGCGTTCTAGATGTCAATGATGCCATAGTTACTCCGATGAAGGAATGATTGGAAATTAAGATTCAACTGGATACTTGGAGGATTATGATCAGTAACAATATGATTTCATTAAATGACTGAATTAAATACATTTGAATCTAGGAATAAGGCAATTTCATATCGGGTGTGTAAGTGGTGTGACTAGAGTTAAATTTGCTTGAAAATTCGGCTAGGGGGCCTGAGAACTCTTTTCCATGGTATCCGGGATAAAACCTAACCAAATCCTACATTGGATCCCATCACTACAGTGGTTGGGCAGTTGGCTGGTGGTTGGCTAACCCATGGGAGTGGATGGGGTTAGGCTAGACTGATGGATCCGTAAATCGAGACTCAATTTCTATTTAGTTCGATAGATGAAGTAAATCCCGGACAAAAATTGTTCTATGGAAAAGGATGATCGATTGTGCCTCTCAATGAGGAGAAAAACGTTGGTCTCTATGATCCAAGTACAGTCTTTTTCCCTGATCTGACTATGGTGACTACGGGTTCCGTCAGATGAGCTCAGTAAGTTAAGGTTTTTGACTACGTCACAAAAAAGTTATCCTGGTGGAATCGCCCGTGCTTTCCGGGCAAAAGAAGTTTTTTCGGGTGCGGTTTTGGAAAAACCGATGGATTCGTCTCTTGTCCGGATATCCGTGGGCGAGGCCCCGAGTGTGGGACCTTGCCCCGCGCAAGAAGTGCTACTTCCGCTGCTAGCACCCCTGATATTGTTGCGCGGTGGGGATAGGGATCTTACATCGGGGTCTTTCCTTTGAGTTCCCTGTTAGTAGAGATAGATGGTTTAGCTGTGGGAATTTCTTCAGGAATAGATGTTGATTGCGAGGTCTTGGCATCGAACTTCGTAGGTGAGGATGGGGTTGAAGGAGTAGATGCTTTATCAGAGTCACTCGTTGTTGGTGCAGATGGTAGGTCATTGTGTAGAGGGAATTTTGTGGAAGAGGCTTGTATCCTTTTGCGTTCAGCAACATAGATATCCATTAAAGTTGGATCCTCTTCCTTGTAGTATGGTATTGTCAACTTTTTGTTGTTGACCATCATGATGACTCTATCGCTAGCAAAGCATAGTGGTGCTTGGGTAGCAACAATCCATTTATGCCCCAAGATTAAATCTACTTCCAGCACATACTCAACCACAACAAACATTCAAGTAAGGGGGTTAATTTCAATATATAGTGTATATTCAAAGTACCCCAAACATGGCATGTTCAAGTCTTGTGTAAAGTTAATCCTTTCAGGATGTGCAGTGAGTGTTGGTTGACCTAACAAATCCCATAGCTCAAGGGTAATGAGACTGTGTTCTCGTGTTGGATAAAGCTGTGCTTGAGCTGTGGTGATTTTATTTGAAATTTCCAATCCAATGAAAATCCTAGGGATCTTTTCAGTAAGATATGTTGGAAGTTCCAGTTCCTGCAAGGTTTCTTCCTCCCGTAGCAATTGATACAAGTGTAGAAAAACACACGGTTGAACACCATCGGCATTATTCAATACAAAAAACCCAAAATAGACAAGGATTTTCCTACACTTAGGTTATATAAAGACATAAAGGAAGGTCCACTAAAAAAGATGGAAACTTCCAATATCACGCCTGACTCCCACATACTAGCAACAAAAAGTCACAAAAATATGCATAAAATGGCAGGTCACTATCCACATCCATTCTAGGCATTTCTATCAAACAATGCAGTAGACAATTCTAGTTTGGACAAATCTGCTTGGTGGATGAATTGATGCAACACCTCATGAAGTCCCAACACCTTGATGAACACATAGTACATGTGTTTGCATGGCATATACAGTTTCTTCCCAACCTCCTTTTGCGTGAAATCCTCACATGAGCAATGTGGATATTCAGATATGGTGACTGAATATGTCAGCTCTTTTGATGTAGATCCTTCTGTCTTAAGGAAAAATACATGGCATTCCCTCTCAATAGCTATATTTTCCCTCACCGCTTCAGCTACCATCATTTTTTCTCGATTGATTCTCTCATGGAATTGCTTGCTCAACTTCTATCTCTACCGCACAAGCTTGTCGTCCCTTTGCTAGTCTCTCTTGACTTGGTGGAGGCTCCTAAACTATTTGTTCTGCCACTTAGGTCAAGCGGTAAACTTGGTTGGAGCACTACTTGCATGTCTAGGGACTTGAGGTTAGGCGTCGTATCTTCGTCCATGACAAATTGCCACATGGATATGATTTCCAAGCCGGCATCCAACTAGTGGTAAGATTATTTGCATTGCTCTAGTAAAGTACATTTGATCATTGTGTCACATGATTTATAGATCTCTTTTATATGCAGATAAGGTCATCCTTATTAGGCCTCTACACGATCGTGCTTCTCTTTTGATGAGGATGATGACATAATCAAAGTTGTGGTACAACTTTTGGTACAGACTGCTAGTGCTAAGAAGGCATGCTTAGAGTTTCATGCATAGGAGGATGTGGGTGATGCCTACAAGGTGTCCGTCATAGATAATCCATTTGATGATTTGTGAGGATCCACACTTAGCACTACTCTTTTGAACATATAGTGCCATGTTTTCATTTCTTACTTTCTGCTACCATGGATAGATTTGGTTTTGGCATGGATCTAATCACTTTCTTTTTTAGGCACTTATAGACATTGTGCTATTTTGTTAAGGTTAGGTTTGTTGAAATAGTTATAGCTTCGTTGGAGTGATGCTATTATATTGATGGGATTGACTCAAGGTTTCCTTCTTCTTGTTATTATGTTTTCTGTAGTATACTGCCATGCTATGTTTTTTGTAGTATACTGCCATGCTATGCTAAGGACATGGCACAAGAGATGGCTCAAAGCAAGAGATTTGATGGTGCTGCAAGAAAAAAGAAACTTGTTCCTTGCTTCTATGCGGACAATGAATGCACACAGGCCTGATGTTGATGTTATGTTTTGTTGTGAGTTGTGTTACCTTTTGTCACTTTGTAAACATGATGTCATTCTATGTGGATGATGAATTCTCAGAGGCCTAACCACATGTGGTATGTGTTAGCTATTTGTAGATACATGGCATTGTCAATATTACAATGTTTGTTGATGAGTGCAACAAAGGGTATAATATTGTGTGTTGGGAAAGGATCTTAGGAATGTAAATGAACTAATCATGATGTCGAGAAATGATAACATGTGGTTGTGACATCCACATATGGTTATACCTTGGAATATGGCTCCCAATTTGTTATCCAAATTGTCCATGTGAGATAGAAATATATTGGAACTATACTTTTGCTATGATAGGTAGATTTCGCCACAATAGTGGAAATTTATTATAGGCCTCTTGGTTTTTCCCACTCGCTTTTGACCTTGCTTGGCTTTCTCCCCTCGCCTTTTTGACTGCCTCGCCTTTACAGAATAGATGCATGTGAAAGACAAAGGCATGCTACATGTGCAATTTTTGCCACAAAGGCAATGGGTGATGCTAAGCTATGGCATGCATGCTCTGGTAACTTGAACTTTGGCAATTCCCTGCATTTGCATAAACATGACATGGTGTTTTAGTTGCCACATCTTGAAGCCCCTATCGAACATGTTTGTGAGGGATGTATTCTTGGAAAATTTCAACGGCGGTCATCATTTCCCAAAGATGGTTTAGTTAGAGCTATCCAAAAATTGCAGCTTATACATAGTGATGTATGTGGTCCTATCTATTGGGGGTTACCTCTATTTTGTCACATTCATTGATGATTATTCCACAAGTATACCTGGGTATATCCATTGAAATAGAAATAAGAGGTTTTTATGTTCTTTAGACACTTTGTTGCTATGGTTCAAAATGCTTCTGCATATGTAAGATTGGTACCCTATGTACCTGATCGAGGGGGGGAGTATATGTCTAAGGAGTTTCATGCATACATGGCTGATAATGGGAAAAAAACCAATGTATTGTGCCCTACACACCTCAGCAAAACATGAGGCATGAGAATTGGCATGAAGTCTACATAATTGCTTCACGATGGTAGGGAGAAAAAAGATGTCAAAAAAAGTACACAAAATAAAGTGAGAATTAAGGTGAGAATTAAAATTACAATGTTTCCTTTCATACTCTGATAGTATCAAGACAATAAAACTTTTTATTGTTCTTGTGATAAAAGGAACAAAGACCAAAGAGATCCTAAAGTAGTCTTGTGATAAAAGGAACAAAGACCAAAGAGATCCTAAAGTAGTCTTGTGATAAAAGGAACAAAGATTACTCTTGTGATAAAAGGCACAAAGATTACTCTTGTGATAAAAGGCGCCAAGAGGAAAGGGATCTCATAGTTGTCTTGTGATGAAAGGAATAGAGAGTATATAGATTTAAATCTTTTTAAAAAAGGAAGTTATGGAAAAATTTACTTTTTGTAGGGAAAGGATGTTTAAACCCCAATGGAACACTACAAGTTTAGTGAAGATATCAATCTCCAAGTTTTAAATGCATGAAAAAGTAGGTTAGAAAGTATCAAGGCCATGCTTATGGTGATATACCTCCCATAGATTCTTCGTGGTAGGCTAACTAGCAAATGATTTTGTTTTCCTATGGTATCTATGCTTTTTGTATAAACCCTTACATATATGGAGTTCCTTTTTGCACATAAACTAATAGTGGGGAAAAGGTCCTCCAGTAGGAATATTTCTCCCTATCCAATTCTTATCTGCTATTGAGATATAAAATTTCTGTCAAGAGAGAACATTTTTACTATTCAAAAGAAACACAAGATCTTGATATCTTACGACTATTCTATAAAGAGATAAAGGTGCCTATTTACAATTGTTATATAAAGGTAAGTTGGCTTCAAATAAACAAGTTAGTAGTACACAAATTAACCTTTGTGTTTTAATAATACTATATTTTCCTTTACTCATGACATCAAATTTTGTGCTTTGATACTACTATATTATGCTTGACATCATTCTTTTTTTTGTTGTTCGATGCAGTATTCCAATGGGGCTACTCCATAGTCACCCTACCACCCTTCTATACTCTTTAGAGGGACTTCAAAACTTTGTGGATTGGAAAAGGCTTTTGAAGTTCCAAACAAAAAATGGATCTTTTCTATTGTCACCATCCTTACTGCATGTGCTCTCAAGTACAAGAGTGACAAGAAATGCCTCGATTATTTGAATTTGGTATTGGAAAAATTTGATAATGCAGGTAAAAACACATACATATACATATATAGGTAGGTGTGTGTGTGTGTGTGTGTGTGTGTGTGTGTATATTGTGTGTGTGTGTGTGCATGCGCACATGCATGTTTGATATGTGTAGTACCCACACACACACACACACACACAAATACATGCATTCATATGCATATTCTAACCTATACTCATTTATGTTTATAATACATATGTACATATAAATTCGACACATACATATAATATATAGGTACACATACCTATATTGATTTATGCATATAATATATATATATATATATATATATATATATATGAATATATATATATATATATATGTATATATACATATATATATATATATATGTATGTATATATGTATGTATGTATGTATGTATATATCTATATATCTATATATCTATATGTATATATATATATATATATATATATATATATATATATATATATATATATATAAGAATATGCATGAAAGAATGGCCCTAGGGCTATTCTAAAATTTACCAATAGTTGACACAAGAGAGTAGAGAATGTCCTTCGGTCCATTATTTCAAATATTCAACTCATCAATCCGAATTAAAAAATCATTATCCTTTAATCAGAATCCAAATCAATTCATCCATTAATCAGAATCCAAATCAATTCATCCATTCTCAACCAAAATTCTAAAATCATATCAACCAGCATTCGAAATTATCATCTAGGATAGCATTTTTGCTCATAACTTCAAGGTCTTAGATTCACTCATATATATTGTTAGTAAAGAGCTACAGTATACCCATGGTATATACGGGTGGTCATAGTCCTTGGTGTTATAAGACAAATGTCATCATATCTAGGCCTCAAGCAAGTTGGGATTCCACACATTTGCGGTACCTCCATCTAAAAACCCAATTTTCAATTTATGATTTTCCATTCTGATATCAATTTGTACAAGTATTAACACACAATTACAATCCTTTACTGGTAACTCAGAAATTTTTGACATTTCTTGTTTCTTGGTTTATCAACTTCAGCCAATTTGCTCTGATACCAACTATGAGATCCCTGCCCCCTCTGCACATCAACAAACTCTAGCAGTGGAAGTAGCAACCTTGGGCATAGGGCATAGTTTCCCACTCGGGGCCTCGCCCACGAATGTCCAGACAAGAGACTAATCTAGCGACTCTTCCAAAACCGAACCCGGAAAAAACTTCCCTTGCCCAGAAAGCATAGGCAATTCCTCCAGGAAAAATCTTCTAACGTAGTCAGCAGCCTTAAGTATCCTTTGTATTCTGACCGACCCCGTGGGTCAAATGGCCGAATAAAAGGAGGAACTTGCACTTAGTTCATAGAGACCAATGCTTTTTTCCCCATGAAAAGAGGCACAACCGAGAGGCACAACCGTTGATTCTTTTTCCATAGAACAAGGATTATCCTGGGACTTACTTCAATTGTCGTAACTTGAACAAAATTGAATTTTATTATAGGAATCCATCAGTCCAGCCTAACCCCATCCAATCCCATGGGTTAGCCAACCACCCAACCACTGTATTGATAGGATCCATTATAAATATTTGGTTATGTTTTGTCCTGGGTACCAGGGAAAAGAGTTCCCAGGCCACCTAGCCAGGCCACCTAGCCAGCTCTCATGCAAAACTTAAAATGTCACACCACTTATCCACCCAATACAAAATTGCCTTTTATTAGACTCAACTATTTCCAAAACATCATTGCAATAAAACCACAAAGTTTCCATCATAGTCCTTAGTATTCTAGTTCCTGGATCCAATTTCCAGTCATTCCTTCCTCGACGTACCTATGGCATCATTGGCAACTGGATTGCTCACCACCTACTCACTCAGGGCCCTTTTGGATAGTTCCTAGCCCATAGTACCCACGAATATAATCAAGTATTCCATTCATTTCTTCCTCATCGTACCTATGGCATCATTGGCAACCAGAACGCTCATCACACCTGCTCACTCAAGGGACTTTTCATCAATAGTTCCTAGCCCATAGTACCTAGGATAATCACATAAAAACCATATGGACTCTCAGTTGGAGATCAGCAAAATCAACCAACAAGATCCATGTAAAAGAGCCATGAACTCATCCATTGAAGACCAGCAAGGCCAATCAACCAGATCCATGCCCGTGTTTAGAAAACAAACTCCAACTCATTTGTCTTCCTCGACGCACGCGTGGGTTTCCTAGGTGACCTAGAGCTCGAGCACCGTATGGTCAGCACCCTCTAGGTTCCTTCATCGTAGGTCACCTAGCACTTCATTCATAGGTTGCTTCCTTGGTCCCTCATCCACCATACAGGAAGCTCACCATTTTAATCAAACCGGGGGGCTGGTCAAGACCTTGGCCGACCTTGCCACGCGAGATGTCCTTCATTGACTCTCCTTCTGCTGTTGTAACTATTTCACTTAGGTCCACCTCCACAAGATAGTCAAAATGCTTCCCCAACATTGTCAACATAAAACAATCTTTAAAAAATAGTTTTCACATACAAAATACAATTCCAAACATAATTCCCATATTTCCTCATCATTACACATTCTTTCACATCATTCCTCATTATTTCTCATTGTTCCATATCATTTCTCATCATTCCATATCATTTCTCATTATCCCACATCAATTTACATCCAATCACACCACTCCCACATTAACTCACATCCAATCACATCATTCCCACATCAACTCACATCCAATCACATCATTCCCACATCAACTCACATCCAATCACATCATCTCACATCAATTTACATCCAATCACATCATCTCACATCAATTCACATCCAATCACATCATTCCCACATCAATCCACATCCATTCACATACATTTTTATCTAAGTGAATTATATTTATCATCATTTCCATAATTCATCTAGAAAATTTGTGCATAACCTTCTTTATTTTTGAGGCAAATGAGTAATGCTCAGAACTCCACTTTTAGTATAAAATTAATTATGCATAAAATTCATTTTTTAATATTAAAATTTTTGCCATAGTTTTCTCGCATTTTCTACGAAATGAGAATGCCCAAAAGTTCACTGTAATATAAAAATTGGTTTATGCAAATCCTTCATTTTCTAATGATAAAATTTTTCTATATTTCCCTGCATTTACTATGAAATGAGAATGGTTTATTACACTTTACCATAAAAATTAGTTTATGCATAAGCCTAAGCTTAAACATAAACATAAGCACGTTATTTATTTAGGAGAAGTGCCCAATATGACTTTCATATTATAGGAATGTTAGCCCAAGCTCTCTTTCACTTTAGAATGAATAAATATGAATATGACTTTCATATTATAAGAATGTTAGCCCAAGCTCTCTTTCACTTTAGAATGAATAAATATGAATTTTCCTAACATAAAACAAGCATAAATGAACTAACCTTCATTTTAATTAGCTTAAAAAATCACTAAAAATCTTAATCTTTATCTCTAGCTTGTTAGGCCTAGAGATTTGGTTAAGAAAATAAGATTAGGACTAAGATCTATCCTTCCAAGAAGGATTAATCCAATAGAGGTGAGTATTCTTACCAAAAGAGAGATTTACAAATCAAAATATTACTTTTAAGCTTAAAAGATTAGCATTAATCCATTTTTAACAACATAATCAATACAAACATGGTTTTAAAAGAAAAACCCATAGATTAAAATGCTTCCCAAGCATTAGAGGGGTTGGGAAGAAGATTACCATTTAGAAAAAATACCATTGTTTAGGCTTACCCTTGGTTTTTGGCTTGATTCTTTAGGGAAATGTGAAGCCGTCAAAGAAGAAGCTTGGCCACCAAGTAAAAGAGGGTAATCTCCAAGAGAAGAAGAGGATTAATGAAGCTCCAAAGCTTCACAATAATTAAAATATAATAAACTAAAAATTACACTAGCATATAGCTACTCCAATATGAAAATACAAAGGAATTGGGGTCTATTTATAGGTGAGGGAGGCCACCAACCAAGTCCAACTAGAATCTAGAGGCTTCCTGCTCGAGTTTGATCCATTTTTTACATGTTTAGACTAGTTTGGCTCACTTTTTTGATTCGGTTTGAAGGAGGAGAGAGGAGAGATAAAATATCACACTTTTTTGAATTAAAAAATTCCCTCTTGATGTGATTTATAGACGCCTCCTTCATGAGCCCTTCTCCCCATTCAGAGGTGTCAAAATTTTTTAACCAAAACATCTTATTTTTTTTTAGTAATAAACCCTGTACTAGTCAACTCTTCATCTTATGTGAGAATTTACTCATTTTTGGGAGATTTTCTTATATTCTTTGCCTTTTTCTCATCCCAACACTTGGATTAACCTTATTGGCCCTTCTTGACACTCTTTGGACCTTAATAAGAATTTTTTTGAAATTTTATACCCCTAGGCCAAGATGTCCAATTCACATATTCAATTAATTTCTAATGCACATTGGAAAACTCTTTTTAAGATTTTGTTTTAGGGGATCTCTTCCTATTGATTGGGAGAAAATTCTTATCCAAAAATATTTTAAAACTATATTATCTCTCTCTAGACCAAAATAGGGCAAAACAATGTTTTCTTGCTTTCAGAATTAGGGGTTGATTATAGAGACTAAAAGGGAGGTTCTTACACCTTTACATCTCAAAAGCTAGAGAGAGGGATCTTAAAGGGGATTAACAAGGGAAAAACCCACATCCCCGATATATACCTACCATTTTATTATTATATTTAAAGTATTACAATAGAAATATTGCAAGTACAATGGTCACAAAGATCCTTCATAGCCTATAGAGCAATAGAATGGTCCAAATAGATATCTAATGAGATAATATAGCAGCATCAACATCCAATAGTTGTCCAAATAGATATCCAATATAATGGTCTTAATAGATGTCCAATGAGATAATATAGTAACATCCGCATCCAACAGTTATCCAAATAGATGTCCAATAGAATAGTCCAAATAGATGTCCAATAGATAATATAACAGCATCAGCATCCAATAGTGGCCCAAATAAGTGTCGAATAGAATAACATAGCAACATAGTTGTCCAAATAGATGTCGAATAGAATAACATAGCAACATAGTTGTCCAAATAGATGTCGAATAGAATGGTCCAAATAGATGTCGAATAGAATGGTCCAAATAGATGTACAGTGAGATAATATAGCAGCATGGACATCCAATAGTTGTCCAAATAGATGTCTAATAGAATAACATAGTAGCGTCCAATGGTTATCTCATCCAATAGTTGTCAAAATAGATGTCTAATAGAATAGTCCAAATAGATGTCTAATGAGATAATATAGCAGCATCAACATCCAATAGTTGTCCAAATATATGTCCAATGGTTATCTCATCCAATAGTTGTCCAAATAGATGTCTAATAGAATGGTCCAAATATATTTGCAATGAGATAATATAGCAACATCAACATCCAATAGTTATCCAAATAGATGTCCAATAGAATAACATAGTAGCATCTAATAGAATATATATATATATATATGAGGTTGTCGATGATGCTTTGTTGCCAAGAGCACAATACTCACGGATGCCCATATGAGGATGACCTTTAAGATCCATACCTCTGATGAGATCACGACAATGAATATCAAGAAGCTTTGCAAAATCCGAATGGACAAATCGATGATACCATAACTTGCAATCAAGATCTCCTAGAGCAGTAACAACATTTGCAACATCATAATTCAAAGAGAGCTCAAATAGATTACCACATCGAGAAGCTACTGCGATAGTATTCCCATCCTTCTCAATTCGATACTTTGTATGATCAAAAACAACAAAAAGACCAAGATCAGCAAGCCAAGAAATAGAAAGAAGATTCCTTTGAAGATCTGGAACATGCAAAACTCCTTGCAATATTCTGGTAGAGGAAAGGGTGCCAAGGTATAGATCACCAACACCCATGACTTGACAAGTAGTGTCATCAGCAAGATACACCAATTTCTTAATTGGAAGAGCATGATGATTATGAAGCCATTGATACTAGTAAGTCATATTACCAGTAGCACTAGATTTAATAATGAACAAGAAGTACTCTTCTGGAGAAATATCATGATAAACACATTTTACCTCCTGATGATTATGTTCATCACTACTTGTATGTTGAGCAGCATATGTGCGATTGCTATCTTGATCATATCAACTTTTGAAACAATGATGAGATGGATGATCTATATGACCACAATAGTCTCACAAGGAGTACGATTTTTGGAGGAATTTGAACTTAGGTTGCTTGGTGGTAATGCCATGTTCCTCATTATATTGACGTGCCCAACAATCAGAGACAATATGACCATTCTTATCATATGTTTATTGGGATAGGAAATTCAAGAAGAATTGCCACCTTGATAAGAGTGACCACCATGAGGAAAACGGGAAAGGGGACACTTACGAGCAATACAAGCTGTTTTGTAATCTGCAGCTTCTTGTGTATTCAAAATAGTGTCAAAATTCAGTGTATAATGTTCATGTCATTGAGAATATTCAATTAGAGAAGCAGTGTCAAAATCAATGCCATCCTTGTTAGACAGAATAGTGATAATATTATCATATGAAGGATGCTTGACCGTATGAAGAAGATGTGTAACCAATTGATTTCGTGCAATAGGAGCACCAACAGCACCAAGTTGATTGACGATGTCTTTGAAGATTCGAAGATAAAGAATTTTTGTAACAGGTTTCTTCTCAAAAGTAGTAAGAAGATACTGCCATGTATCATGAGAAGTAGGAAGATTGAATACATCCAACATAACGGATAGACAAGATAGCCCAAAACAATATCAGAAAGATCATCACCTTCAAGTATCAACATCATCTTGGCCTTCCATCTAGGAACTGCTTAGGCTTGAAACATTGGAACAGATCATTGACCAGATGGAAAACCATTAATGAGAATAGAACCTGGCATCTCAGATTGCGAGAATATGTATAGAACGAGATCACAAAATTTGCAAACCATGAAATGAGAACATAAACAAGGAGAACCTTGCAAGTTATATGAGATACGTGCACAAAAAGCGAGTGGCAATGAACTCGTTAAATATAGAATGTAATTTACAAGTTACGTAAAGCAAGTAGCAATGAAAAGTAGTACCCTAAAATAGACAAAACGTGATATGCAATAAGAGAGTAACTCCAAAAACAATTGGAGTACTGTTATTTTGAGATGTACACGAGGCAAAAAATTGACTATTTTTGGATTAAAACATGAAAAGCATGTAGCACACGAAAGATGAGCAAAAGTTTGTTGCACGAAAAACATTATAACTTTCAACTCCGAATTCCGATGAAGCCGAGCAAATACTCAGAATTTACCGCATGAGTTGCACGTTGCTTGTTCTCCTATTTTGAGTGTTGTTTGATAGGAATATCAGATTGACAAACCAATTGACTCTATAGAAAGCTTCTAATGTCATTTTGGTATCAATTACGTTTCTATAATACAATTCCAATTAGGATAAGATAGGGTGGTCTAAAAATATTAAGCATAAGGCCAAACGACATAAATTATAAGGCCAAACGACTCATCAAAATCTTAAGGCCAAACGACACAAAAGTGAACTTATCTTAAAGTCTACGTAAGGTTGTAAAATCTTTACATCAATCACAAATACCTGCACCATCCATGCAAAAAAGGAAAAGCTATTACCGAGTATAAGACAATGTATACATACCAAAACTATATGTTATCAGCAAAAGGCTCAAGAGATTAGTATTTCGCATTAAAATCCATAGCCTATAAACATTGTAAGAGGTAATGTATACATGCGAAAACTAGTTCTAGAAGTGTAAAGTATGATGTGATGATCAAAACCCATAGCATGTGAACAAGCTTCAATTGTACAAAAAATGGATCAAAACCATACCATGTGAAAAAGCTGCATAGCAAGCCTATATCCAATCATAGTGCTTAAGTGTCCACATGATACACAATTGTTATCGCATACAAAAACACACAATTGTTAGCTTTAAATCTTAAGAAAGTGGTAAAATGTCAAAAAGATTAAAGCTTCTTTACCCGCATGCAACTTAGATCAAATCTTCCTTACCCACATGCAGCTTAGATCAAAGTTTCTTTACCCGCATACAACTTAGATCAAATCTTCCTTACCCGCATGCAACTTAGATCAAATCTTCCTTACCCGCATGCAGTTTAGATCAAAGTTTCTTTTTCTACATGCAACCTAGATAAAAGCTTCTTTTCCTCTCATGTAACTAAAGTCAAAAACTTAAAACGATCATAACTTCTTTATACGACTTCACTCTGATACCATGTTGAAGGAAGGAGAAAGAGAGACACGATACACCAAAGATAGCTCCGAAAAATATGTGAAAAGCACATCGAGGTTAGGTATATATAGGTGAGACCTAGGGTAAGGTTGGACAAGCTATATATAGCTCCAACACTATGGCCTATACATATGGCTGTATAACCTGTATGGATAAGCCAGATGCCGTATGCATAGGCCATATGCATACAGCATACGGCCTATGCATACGGCTTATGCATAGGCCGTATGCTGTATGCATAAGGCCGTATTGTGCATACAGCCTATGCATACCCCTCGGGGGGGTCACTATATGTAAATCCTCTATATCACGTGCGTTCAAGGCCTATTTAAAAAGTCCCTTATCTGTGAATTTTTTAGTGAATATAATGTATCCTTTCCTATTCAAATCTGTAATTTTTTTTAAAATACAATAAATAAATCCCCTCTGTAAATATATTTCTATAAGTTTTAAATATTTAAAATGTCCTTCTGTTGAACCCACGTGATACTTACATATTTATACGAGTGACCCCCCCGAGGCATACCCTCGGGGGGGTCACTATATGTAAATCCTCTATATCACGTGCGTTCAAGACCTATTTAAAAAGTCCCTTATCTGTGTATTTTTTAGTGAATATAATGTATCCTTTCCTATTCAAATCTGTAATTTTTTTTAAAATACAATAAATAAATCCACTCTGTAAATATATTTCTGTAAGTTTTAAATATTTAAAATGTCCTTCTGTTGAACCCACGTGATACTTACATATTTATACGAGTGACCCCCCGAGTGCATACCTAATCCCCGACACCCCCAAGGGTGCAAAAACACAAATAGAAGAAGCATAAACAAAGAGGGATTACCTCTACTAGCCGAATCCATATGAAAAGGATGTGTGGCCTCCTATGCCCTTGGTGGAGGTCGTTTACTTAAATACACCTATAAAAGATTATCATATAAAATCAAAACATTAGTTCATTGTGTATAATAGGGCTTATGCATAATAAGGCTATGCATAAGTCCTATTGCTGCATAAGTGGGCTATGCATAGGCTATGCATAAGCCCTATGCATAAAGAGGGCTATGCATAAGCCCTATGCATAGGGATATGCATAAGCCCTATGCATAGGGATATGTATAAGTTCTTATGCATAAAGAGAGCTATGCATAAACCCTATGCATAAGCCCTTATGCATAAAGAGGGCTATGCATAAGCCTTTATGCATAAAGAGGGCTATGCATAACCTAGCCATTATGCATAGCCCTATGCATAAAGAGGGCTATGCATAGCCCTAGCCTATTGGCCTAACCTTGATTCCCGGCACCCAAGGATGCAAAAACACAAAGACAAGAAGCACAAAGCATAAACAAAGAGGGCTTACCATATGAGAGGCTATGCCCAAAACCTTGCTCACGTGAATACGCTTACAAAAAAGAACCATAATAAATAAAACACATTAGTCCTCATTAACACATTAGTAAGCAAGAAGAATAAGAAAAAAAAGAGGTGAGTTTCCTAAACCCTACTCTTAATGCATAAGTGAATGGATTAGCTAGTTTATGTTAAGCCTAAACCTATGCATAATGCATAGAATGCTTAATAGAAAACTTTGTTGGAGAGCTCTCCATCAAAGCTCTCTATTAAAGCTCTATGCATTAGGCTAGGGTTAGGAAAAGGGAGAGGAAATAGAGGAGAAGGGACAAAAGGAGAGAGGGGAAGGGAGAGAAGCTTACCTAAACCCTATTTCCAAGCTTTCCAT
Organism: Cibotium barometz; assembly: GCF_041138505.1. Taxonomy (NCBI): domain Eukaryota; kingdom Viridiplantae; phylum Streptophyta; class Polypodiopsida; order Cyatheales; family Cibotiaceae; genus Cibotium; species Cibotium barometz. The sequence goes on from NC_141067.1 coordinate 17,689,848, forward strand.
GAAAACTTGAAAGAACACATAAAAGCATGAAAGAGGGAAGAAAGCAACAAGAGAGCTTACCTTGGAGAGAGAGCCTTTATTGATTAAAGAGGCTTGAGGGATGAGTAGAGGTGGGAGGAAAACTTGCGCTAGCATAGCTGTGCATGTGCAACAATAGGAAAGTAGGTAGGTATTGACACCCATCGATGCAGCGATTTAGGCGGGAGTGACAGTTTCGCAGGTCACTACTAAGTAGCGAAATTTTGTTGCTAGCTTCACTGCTAACTAACAAAATTTCGCTGGTAAGCAACGAAATTTCACTCTGCTGGGTAGCGTATTTTTACTACTGTGCAGCGAAAAAACGCTGCTATAGTCTAGCAGGCGAAAATCTGGGTAAATTTCTATTTGTAGTACTAGATGTTGTTGTGTGTTTTGTATGAACCCTAAATCAGTTTTGGCTAGGTTAAAGATGTCTGACAGTGATGATCAAGGGTCAAAAGTTGGATCCGAGGCATGGTTGAGAGAGAAAATTCGATGTGTGTGTGATCAACGCAAGGGCTAGTATATATGACAACGTCGTATAACAATTGAGCATGTTCAAACATCTGGTGTTCTCATGAGGCAGTGGCACGACCAAGTGCCACTGACTCATGAGGCAGTGGCACGACCAAGAGTTCTAGGTAACATGCCACACCATTTGGTGATTAGAGTGCAAAAGGTGGCAAGGCTTCATATGGACAGCATGGCTGAGACATCATCTTCGAATGAATGAGGTGCCTCCATCATTGCCACATGAGGACGAAGAGAATCTCATCATGGACGATATGGTGAATGACTTCTTTGAACGGGAGGTCATAGATAATAGTGAGCAAGCTCCAATGTCATAAGAGGAGGAAACCTTGCATAGAGAGGGAATCACACCTTTGTATGAGGGATGTTCGTACTTCACACTACAAGTAAACTTGGAGCTATTGAACTTGCAAACAACTTATGGATGGAGTGATGCAAGTGTCACAAGTCTTCTTCAGTAAGACCGCCTTATTCTATTGAAAATATTTCATGTTCTATATACTCTCGTTTGCTAGTATTTTGACATATGATTTCTTATTCTATGTTGTAGGCTTCTAAAGAAGATTCATTCCCCTCAAAATCTATTACACCGAACTCATGAGATGGGTGTTGTAAAATGCTCTCTATGTTAGGTATGGATTACACAGAAATACATGCATGTCCCAATGATTGCATGCTATTTAGAGGGGCTAATAAAGATGCAACACAATGTCTACAATGTGGGGAGAGGTCGCTATAGGTATGATTTCCAAGGTGATAAAGCTCCCGAAAGGTTTTGAGACACTTCCTTATCATTCCTTGCATCCAACACATGTTTAAATATAAGGCGATTGTAGAACTCAACATGGCATGCTACTCATCTCTCGACCGATGGCATCATGAGGATCGTAGAGTAGCTGATTCACCCGGAATGGAAACATGTGGAGCATCAATGGCTAGAGTTTAAAGATGAGCCTCATCACTTATGTCTTAGCTTGGGCATGGATGGTGTTAACCCATTTGGCTTCAAGTCCACATCATGGTCTACTTGGCCTATTGTATTGGTGAATTATAGCCTCCTCCATGGGTGGCAATCAAGAAAGGTCATATCATGCTTGCTCTCCTTGTGCCAGTAGGTAAATATAAGGTGGCAAACATGGATATGTACCTCGAGCCTTTGATTGAAGAGCTTGAGACACTATGGTGAGGTATCAAAGTACATCACATTTCAAGGCCAATAAATAGCCGTGAGGCGGAGGTGAAAGGAGTTTTAATTTGGACGATGCATGACTATCCCAGGTTCTCAGAGAGCTCAGGTACCTACTTAAACCTGGCCTTTAAAATTTAATTTTATATCTCTATCTTAATCATCTCAATTAAAATAGGTTTGGCAACCTCCAGACATCATGCATGTCCGATTTATGGACCATCACTTGTTTTGGAAAGACCCTCTACACTTAAGAAGGTGGTGTATGACAAACAATATTGATTTCTCCCTCCTTCACACTCAGGGCCTCGCTCGCGAATGTCTGGGATGAGAGGCTAGCCCGGGGGCGGTCCCTCCAAGACCGCGGGCCCGGAAGACTCCCCTCGCCCGGAAGGCACAGGCGATTCCGCCATGAAGGTGAAAAATCTTTTAACTAGGAGATTACTCTAATGAGTCAAGTCTTGACTAAATTAAACTAATCTGACCAAGCCTGAAGTCACATGGTTAGATCAAGAAGGGACTTGCACTTGTTTCATGGAATCACCGCTTTTTTCCTCATTTTTGAGACACAGCCGATGATCCCTTCCCACGGAACAAGGTCTTCTTAGGATTTAAACCGATTAACATAACTAATTGTATCTAGTTGTTTCTCAGGAATCCTTCGATCTAGCCTAACCCCATCCTGCCCATGGGTTAGCCAACCACCTGACCACTGAATTGGTGGGATTCCTTTATATAAAGATTTGATTGGGTTTTTGCCCGGGTACCGAGGAAAAAAGTTCCCAAGCCCCCTAGCCGGTGATTCATACAAAAATCAAATAGGCACACCACATACACACCCAATATGAAATTGCCTTTTACAATAGATTCGACTAGCTTTAAGACAATCTTTGAATAAAATCATAATATTTTCGATCATCATTTTCCAAAATTCCAAGTCCATTGTATTACAAAAATGCATCATCTGAACTCTCCGTTAAAGATCAGCTGGCTAACCAACCAGATCTAGTATCAAATTCCAAGTCCATTGTATTACCAAAATGCATCATCTGAACTCTCCGTTAAAGATCAGCTGGCCAACCAACGAGATCTAGTATCAATTTTTTTTCCCAAAAACCTTTTCTTTTTGTCCATCAGATATCTTCCTCAATGTATGACGCCTGGGTGTCCTAGCAACTACGAGCCCGTGCATCGCCTGGTTAGAACCCTCTAGGATCCTCCTTAGGTGTCCTAGCACTTCACTCAGGGACCGCTTCGTCAGCCCTCGCTCATTGTACCACAAGCGCACCATTTTAACCGTACTGAGGCTGGTCTCAAGACCTCGGCAGGCTTTGCCGCCGGGTGACGTCCCTTGACGACTCCCCGTCCGCGGGGTGATGTCCCTTGACGACTCCCCGCTAGCGTTCCAACGAACCTCCTTTAGAAAAACATAAGCCAAATACTTCCTCCAGCATTCTGGCATGAAACAGCCCTTTGAATGAAAACACAGTTTCCAATGCAAGTGAGATTCCAGTTTGAGATTGGTTCCAAAGACCCTTTTTCTAATAACTCCCAGTTTCAATAATGAGGATCCTTGATCTCTCATGAGGGTACTCTACCCGTCCATTTATCCAACTAGATTCTTGGTGAGATGGGTCAGGGAAAAACTAAATCAGTTCCGGCAGTCTATTCTTTGGATTTAGTAACTGGAATTGGTCACGAAGTTTTTGTTTGATTCAAATTGAGAGAAGGACAATTAGGTTTACTGTCCGACCTCACGTAGTCTAACTAAATTCATTAAATTTAGTTCTACCAGGATTACTTTCAACTAAACATCTAATTTTTGGATAAATATCCATTTAGTGATTTTACCAATTCAATTATCCAAGATTTTCTTTTTCCCACATGAATTCTCAACCTTAACTCATTAGGTAGAATTATGATGGAAATTCATCTTTTGACATTAGAATTTAATTCAAATCCATCTTTTCTCAATTATCATGGAAATTCATCTTTTAACTAAAATATCAATACCTATTTTTTAGAATAAACTTGAAATCCTTCTTTTTCTCATTTCAATGAGTGCAATCCAATTATCATGGGAATTCCTCTTTTCCTTAATTTAAATCTCTTAAAATTCTTCTTAAAAATTACATAAAAACAACCATTAATTCCTTTAAGCTAAAAATTCCAGTTTTCTCATCTAAACATTTGAATTCCAATATAGTAGGAATTCCTCTTTTATCGATTAAACTTATCCATGCAAAAAGATAAATTTAATTAAATTTTTCTCTTAATATTTGAATAAAAATCTCCATTAATTATTTTGCACTAGGAATTACACTTTCTTCATTTAATTAGTTGGATTCCAATATGGTGGGAATTCCTCTTTCATTATAAAAATTTATCTATACAAAAAGATAAATTTAACTATATTTTCTCTTAAAAATTAAATAAAAATCTTCATTAACTCCTTTGCACTAGGAATTATACTTTCCTTATTTAAATATTTGAATTTCAATATGGTGGAAATTCCTCTTTCATCATAAAAGTTTATCTATACAAAAAGATAAATTTAACTAAAATCTTTCATAAATTATACATTATTTTAGCATTCCAATTTTATTCTCTAAATCATTGGAATACATGGATTTCCAATGTCTTGGGATAACATAAAAATAAAGTATCAAAATTTCTTCTTTTTCTTGATTTACTAATTATGCATAATCATAAAAATACATTTCTTCATGATTACAATGAGAATCATTGAATTAATCTAGGATGATAATTCCTAGAATATGGTAGGAAGTCGTCTTTTCATATTATGAAAGAAAATGTTTTATGCATTAGGAACTCAATGGAGTCTTTTTGGGCCCTTTAATTTGCCATGAGGTTATGGAAACGTTTAACTTTTTGACAAACAGGAGCTCGCCATGTAAGCAAAAACCATGGGTTTGTAAGAGAGGTGTAAGAGTGGTCAAAGGGTGCACTTTTTTCCCCAAAAAGGGGAGGGGCAATTTTACAATTTTCGCATCAAGAGCTTTCCATAGATATGTTACATGATATGGTTTTATCCGCTAGATTTTAAATTCCATTTTCCCCCCAAAATTCAAATTCGAATAAAGTAGCCGTTTTGAAGCTTCAAATTAGAAAACGTTTCTTCTTAAGAGAAAAGGTTTGACTCCCTTAAACTGCCAAATAAAAGGGCCCAAGAAGACTCCATTGAGTTCCTAATGTGTTTATTGTACAAAAATTTTACCATAGCTCCACTACTGTTACTGATAATTCTCAATTGAATTGAGAGAATGAAGTTTAATTTTATTAGTATGATTATATTGACCACTAATTGGATCATTATCCAATTATGGATTGATTCATAATTTCTCTATGAAATAAATATCATAAAAGCATTAAAAAGCCATTATTTTGGCCTCCAATTAAACAAGATAAATGCTAATAAATATCCTAAAAATACCTAATGATATTGCAAGGCTTCTGCAATGGTTTATGTGATAAGCATAAAAATTACTTTTGGATTAGAGAAATGCTTCATGAGAAGCTTCATTTTGATTGAGAATAGGTCATAGGAATGACTTTTCTTTGGGGGGAGAGAGAGAAATGCTTAAAACCCATTAAAATTAAGCATAAATGAAAATTTATATGTTTCTTTATTACAATATATTAAAACATTTCAATAATATTCAAAAATCATTCAAATTAAAGCTTCTCAAGCTTGAGAGGGATTGAGAAGAAAGAAACATTTAGAAATTATAGAAAAAAGACCATAATCCACTCTTTACCTCCTAAATTGCTTGATTCTTTAGTCATTGTAGAGGCCCCCAACCAATCAATTGGTTTGGTATGTCGTAGGAGTCACCAAGGAAGATTGAAGAGAGAGAGAAGCTCCAATCTCTTCAATTTTGTAGAGGTTTTTAGAGGATAATAGAAATTAAGCTTAGTTTAGAGTAATACTGACATAGTTTAATTCACAGATAATAATACAAAGGAATGAGGGTTTATTTATAGGAGCGGGAGGCCACTAACTCAGTCCAACTGAGTTAGTGGCCTCCCTCTCCTATAACTCAGTCCAAATGAGTTCTAGGATTTTCCAGCTTCAGTTTGGTTGGATTTGGACAAGTTTTGGAATAGTTTGGCTCCCTTTTTGATTTGGTTTGATTTAGGAGAGAGGAGAGACAAAAAATATCCAATTATTTTTGAGTTTTAAACTCATCTAAGCATGTGAAATAGGCACCTCCTTAAAATTCTCCCTTTTCCTTACACATGTGTCAAAAATACATGATTACTCCAAAATATCTCATTTTTTTATTAATACACCATAATTTTTAACTAATAAACTTAGTACTTGGTCAACTCTTCATCTTATGTGGGCATTTACTCATTTTTGGGTATTTTCTTTTGTTCTTTGGATTTATCATGTCCCAACACTTGGTTTAATCTTATTGGTCCATAGGAACCTTAATTGGACCATAATAAAAAAAATTTTAAAAATCTGGATCCTTAGGCTAAGGTCTTCTAAATCAATTTTAATTAATTCCAATTGCATCTTGGAAAATCTATTTTGATTTTCTATTTCAGGGAAACATTTTTTTGATATTTGAAGAATTTATTTATCCAAAAATATCCCAATTTTGATTTACCACTCTCTACTAGAATTTGTTTATCTCACTAGGCAAAACTAGGAAAAATGATATTTTTTTGTATTCAGAAACATAGAATGATTACAAGGGATTGAAGTAGAGGCTTATTTGATATTCAGGCTAAGGAGGAATCTTACATCCTCTCCCACTTAAAAAACATGAGATGTCCTCATCTCGCAAAGTGAGGGTAATCCTTCGCCAACTCTTCTTCTTTTTCCGAGGTGGCGTCTTCTAGAGAGAAGAACTTCCACTTTACTAAGAATTCTGTGAGTACTCTGTTCCTGAGAATCTTCTCCCGAACATCAAGGATTTTCGCAGGTTGGAGTACCATTTGGCCTTGAGTCGGAGAGATCAATTGCTCATCATCGAGCACGTGATTTGGACTAGATACATACTTCTTAAGCAAACTAACATAGAATACATCATGTACTTTGAGATGGGGAGGTAGAAGAAGTTTGTAGGCTAGATCGCCCACTTTCTTTATGATAGTGTGACACGAAGTTGGGGTTTGGACTTCGGTCACTTCTCAGAATCAAAACACACTTGTATGAAACCTCACAGCCTCCTCACCTCCCTTTCTCTCCCTAGATTAGGATAAAGATATACACATCAAAGGTGAGATCATAATTCATGGAAGGAAAGATGAAAGGCTCCGGAGAAGCAAGAATTTCTGCCAGTCTTGCAGCTCCAAACAAAAGGGCGATTCTTTGTTGGAAGAAAATCTTCCGACTCAGGATTATGTGAACGGAAACATACGGGGAATATTGGTAAGGTTCATCCGTTCGAATTGGGCGATTTGGACGGAACATATTAAAGAAAATGAATATGGCAATCACTTACAAGAGGATAAGACACATGGGGTTTGCCTTTTGATAAGGGATTAGGAGGAATTAATCATGATTAAGAAGAAAGAATGGCCAAAAGCTATAAAAACAGAGATACACAGAGAATTACAGTTTTAAATCCATAAAGGCTGTGCAAGAGAGGATTATATAGATGCGTAGAGCTTGAGGAGAGCTTCGCGCCTATATAAAAACTTTCAAAAAGGGCAACCGAGCGAAAAGTTATGAGCATTTTACTGCAAGACTATAAAACTGTCAAAATTCTATAAAAACAGAGATACACAGAGAATTGAAATTTTAAATCCATATAGACTGTGCAAGAGATGATAAGATAGATGCATAGAGCTTGAAGAGAGCTTCGCGCCCATATAAAAATTTTAAAAAACGGACAACCGAGCGAAAAGTTATGAGCATTTTACTACGAGACTATAAAACTACCAAAATTCGCCTAAAAATTAGCAACTTTGGGAGAAATTCTAATCATCAATGAAGTAAGGGATTAAGAAATTAGTTATATGAGTAGAAAGAGCATAGAAAGAGCTTCCTAGCCATATGATCAATTTTAGAAAACAATACCCGAGTGATGAGTAATTACCGGTTGAAATTTGGGTATTGGACCACAAAAAACTGCACTTCTCTCTCTTTGCATGAAACCTCAATTTTCACATAGCCTCTTGCCTCTCATCTCCTTCATGATTTAAGCTAGAGGGTAAGGGTTAACATTGCTCAGCAGACAATCGTGAAGATTTACCTATGGTCCCCAAAGTCTTTCCACATACTCATTACCGCTAAAACCATTGGTACCTCCAAAGGAGGGCGGCAATAAGGCAAGGGCTACCTTGAGAAGTCACAGGCCCGCCAAGATAATAACTCCTTATCCCCCTTATCATGAATCATCAAAGAGGTCCAAAATTGGGTTAAGCATGAGGAGCTAATGCTAAATGAGACATTCACATGTAAAGAGAGTGTTTGAATAGGGGTTTGAAAGATAAGAGAATGGCAATGACACAAAATGCTCAATTGAGGAGGCTCATTCCTTGATTTGAAAGGGAGAGGAGGGCTCCTTTTATAGGTGGAGAATCACCCTCTCTTCCATCGTTACAAATTACAACATAAAAATCTTCAACCCTTCAGTGACATAAGGGTAGATGTCACCATCAATTGTGCTCTTAGGCTAAGTCTTCTATTGATTATTAAATTGAAGACTTTTTGACTTTGAGAGTGTGATGAGATAATAGCCAAGCCTAAGTGGCATGTAGGTGGAGACCGTACTTACACATGGCGGAATTCTCCTCTTCCATGTAGGCATTCTAGAAGAATCTTTCCCAATTATGCACCTACACACACTCCTCCACATGCCTTCCACACTCCCCAACTTGTAGCCTTATGGTGAATACCATATTAATAATACAATTAAAATCCATGTGAGCATAAAGGCCCACTTTTATTTTCCACATCACTAGCCTATCTACCATACCAAAGTATTTATCAAGCATACTTGTGGCATTTACAATGTGTGCACCCTAAATCAAGTAAAACCATTATATTTGAAGGTAGAATGCTGTTATCGGGGTAGCCGCCAAGCCGCCGCATCACCACGCCGTTATTCCATTGTGGGCGCCGCAATCTTCTTAGACAAGCTTCCACCTTATTACCATTAAGAAACCATCAAAATATGCACAAAATTGACAATGAAAGATATCAATTTTTCACGTCACATCTTTTCCCCCTAGTAGATCCTCCATGCTTGTCTGGGGGGTCTGCTGGCCATGGTGCTCGAGGGTAGAATATCTTCAGCCGGTACTCATTGGCACGTCCGGGAACCTCCTGGCCACTTGCATCCTCTAGAAGATAGGTGTTATTTTTGAACTTTTGCTTTATCCTGAAGGGGCCTTCCCAGCGTCGAAGAAGCTTCTTATCTAGCCGTTTCTCCACACGGCCATCATACCTCATGACTAAGCTTCCTTGCTTGAGTTCTAGCTTCTTCTTCTTCCTCGTAAGAGTGTCATGCCTTGCCTTGCGCCGTTGTTGTGCAGCCTCCAAATTTTGAAGTGCCTGAAGTCGCCTCTCATCCAAGATCTCCAGTTGTGCTAGGCGTTGGGCATGTGTTTCTTCTTCATTATTCAAGCGTGCAAAAGATGTGCGAAGGCTTGTGATTTCCAATTCTATTGGCAAAATAGCCTCCATTCCATAAACTAACTGAAAAGGTGTGAAACCAAGAGAGAGTTTGTGAGTTGTCCTATAGGCCCATAGGACCTCTGGCAAATGCACATCCCACTTTCTCTTCATAGCATCCACTAGCTTAGACAAAGATCCACAAAGCAGTCCATTAGTTTTTTCTACTAAACCATTGCATTGGGGATAATAGGGAGTTGACATAGCATGCTTTATTTTTAATTTCTGCACCAAAGCTTCAATCAAGTCATTCCTGAAAGACCTCCCCCCATCTGTAAGGATTTCTAATGGACACCCAAATCGGGCACATATGTATTCCCTGAGAAAGGATGCCACAGCCACTGCTTTATTATTGACCATTGCCTTTGCTTCTGCCCACCTTGTTGCATAATCTGTGGCTACCAATATGTAATACTTCCCATGTGAGGAACGAGGAAGTGGGCCCACAAAATCTAATCCCCACCTTTCAAATGGACCATAGGCTGGGATAGGGTTTAAGGGTCCGGGAACCAATTGCTTATGCCCATATGCCTGGCATACTTCACAGCTTCTGCACCACTCATGGACATCTTTGCTGAGTCGAGGCCAATAATACCCTGTGTTAAGGATCCTCCGAGTTGTGCTGGCTGAGGCAAAGTGACCTGAACATTCATGACATAATTCCATAATCCTTTTAGACTCCTCTAGGCTCACTACCCTCCTAAGAATCTTATCCTTACCTTGCTTGTAAAGAACATCCCCTAGAATTGTGTAAGGATGAGCTTTCCTGGTAAGCCTTTGCTTTTGTTGAGGATTCAATCCAGGAGGGAAGTATCCTGTATCTAAATAGTGTTGAACATCTTGGAGCTCAGGCCAACCTGTATCCATTAATGCAAGAGTAGCTACTTTGAAAGAAGCCAAGGTTTTAGTAGCCAATTCATCAGCCTTTTGATTATCCTTCCTGTTAACATGCACAAATTTACAAAACTCAAAAGCTTCTTTCAACTCCATTGCCCTTTTATACAATTCTTGGAGATTAGGACTCCTTGCCTTATACTCTCCTTTCATTTGTCGGATGACCAATTGTGAATCCCCTTTAACCTCTACCTCTTCAATTCCATCTTTTATGCAATCTTCTAATCCCCAAATTAATGCATTATACTCAGCCACATTATTTGATATAGCCTTTGGAAATTCCCTACCCTTGGCCCATACCTCTTTTCCTTCTGGATCGAATAAAACTATCCCCCCAGCCCCACATTGCCTGGAAGGGCTAAAGGCTCCATCAAAATGCATAGTGAAAGCAGTTGGTGGTGTCTCCAAATCTTCATGTACTTCTTCCTTTGCTCCTGTTCCTTCTTCCTCTTCCTTCCTGGTAAGCAAATCTACAAGAGAGACCCTAGTGGTGTTTTCTGTAATAAAAGTGAAAGAGAATTCTTGAAGCTCACAAATCCACTTTGCAAACTTCCCTCCTGCAGGATTGGGCTTGCGGACCAAGAATTGTAAATAAGGTTGAGATGTGAGGAAGAAAAAAGGGCGAGGTAACAAGTATGACCTGAACTTCTTTACTGCAAAAACAAGAGACAAACCACCTTTCTCCATTTCACCATACCTCTCCTCGGCATCAGTGAGTTGTTGGCTTGCATAATACACTGGTTGCATACGCCCTTGCTCTCCCTTTTGCAAGAGAATAGCACCCACTGAATGTGATGAGACACTTGGGTTCACATAAAAGTCCTCCCCCCACCTAGGAGGCTGAACAATTGGACTTTGACTCATGCATTCCTTGAGCAAACAAAAAGATTGAATTTGATCGGGCCCCCATTGGAAAGAAACATTCTTCTTTGTTAACAGATTTATAGGATACATCTTTTCAGAGAACATGTCAACAAAGCATTGGTAATACTTTGTTTTACCCAAAATCCTCCTTACCTCCCTTACATTGGTAGGTGGTGGGAGGGCCACAATTGCCTGCACCTTCTCAGGATCCATCTCTATGCCTTCTTCTGAGATAACATGTCCTAAGAGAACCACCTTTCTTCGTGCCAAGCGGCATTTCCCAGGATTAAGACACCCTTTTTCATCATCAATACTTTGCAAGGCCAACCTCAACTTTTCCAAGTGATCCATGCGGCTTGAATAAATGCAAAAATCATCCAGAAAGACCCTTATAAACTTCCCCAAGTAAGGTGCAAATACCTGACTCATGAAGCGTTGAAAAGTTGCTGGTGCATTGGTCAAGCCAAATGGCATCACCCTATAGGCATACACTCCCCAAGGGGTGATAAATGAGGTTTTCCTTTGATCTTCTTCACAAATCCGGATTTGAAAGTATCCAGAGTATCCATCACACACTGAATAAAACTCATGACCTGCAACTTGATCCAAAATCTCATCGTGAAAGGGTAGAGGATAATAATCCCTCTTTGTGCATGCATTCAAAGGGCGAAAGTCCACACACACACGCCATTTTCCACCCTTTTTGGGAGTGACTACAACTGGGGAAATCCACTCCGAATTCTCTACTGGAAAAATAAATCCAGCTTCCAGCAAATTAGTTACCTCCTTCTTAAGCACCTCCGCTTGCACTACTCCCAAACGCCTTAGCCGCTGTACCACTGGCTTACTTTGGGGCTTGAGATCAATCTTGTGCTCTACTAGGGTAACTTGGCGTACTTGTGAGTAGCTGTTTGCAAAAAGGTTAGGAAATCCATCCAACATTTTTAAGTAATTCTCCCTTTCAGTACCTGCTATGGACTCATCAAGAAGAAGTTCATTTTGTTGGTGAAGACTAGTGAGGTCCACATCCCCTTTCTTGCACATGGTTGAAGAAGCTTTCCCTTCCAAGGCTCCATTGTCTTCAGCATCCCCTCGATCCCTTCCCAGGGAAAGACCAAATGCAACTCCCTCCACCTCTCCTTCTGAGATGGAATCCTCGGAGCTACCACTTGTCTCTTCTTCATCGGATGACTCTGACTCTGAACTTTCGGAAGTTGAAGGTTCACCTCTTACCACTTTCTTGCGAGGACTCTTGATGTTGTAGTGGACCTTCTTATTCTCACCTTGTAGAATAAGATCACCTGTCTCCCACTTTTGAATTGCCTTCACCTGGCGAAGCCATGGCCTACCCAATATCAATGGGTAAGCCCTAGCATCAGGCTTTGTAGGAATGACCTGAAAAGTTGTAGGCACAGAAATACCACATACATCCACTCCCAAATTCCTGACAATTCCTAAGGTTTTCACCCTAGTATTATCAGCAAGTTTGATGCGATAGGGAGAGTTAGTAGAAGACAACTTTAAATCAGCATCTTTCATTGTTTTTTCACTCATGACATTGATTGACGCACCTCCATCAATGTATGCATTAGAAATTGTTTGCCCCTCAATGATGACATCAATCACACAGGCACATCATCTCCTACATCAATATCCACCTTCTGAACCATAGGAGTCCCATTATCCCTCTTCTTCTTTTTCTTAGATTCCCTTGTGCTAGCCAGCTTACCCCATTCCTTTCTGAGCTTGGGAGAGAGTGCCAAAAGCTTCCCAAATGTGATTTGTGCCGTTTTCTCCCTAAGATCTGTCAAGAGGTCATAACTAAGAGATCCTTGTCCAAGAGGAAAATCAGATTGTCCAATTTTTCTCCTAGATGACTTCTTCTTCTTCTTATTTTTCTCCTCTTCTTCAGATTTATCTTCTTGTTCTTCTTCCTGACTTCTAGTTTTACGACCCCTTTTTGCCATTAGTGGCATCAATGTTTCCTCTTCTTCTTCTGAGCATGTTTCCTCTAAAAGTGCTAAACTTTTATCCTCACTTTTCCTCAACTTTGGACACTCAGTGCGATAGTGCCCCTTCTCTTGACATTCATAGCATGTGACACTACTTCTATCCCTAGGTTTATCCTCAGCTCGTGGAACCCTAGGTGGCCTTGCATTGACTAAGTGTAACTTCAAATCAGCAAATTTTGCCATAAGTTGTGCAATGTTATGATCCAAGGATGGAGCTTGTACCTGAGATGTTGAGGCTATCTCTACTCGTGGTGGGGTTGGCACACTTGGAGAAGATTGGAATGTGGACTCAATATGAAGAGTGGCCTCCTTCTTCAAAGCAATACGAAGGGCCTCTTTAAAACTAGTGGGATCTTTGCTAAGAACTTTTCCATGCAAGCGGGGATCCAAAGCCCTGATAAACTTGCTCATCTTAAGGTGCTCCATTGCTAAAGAACTCTTTGAATCTTCCATAGAAGGTGAAGAAGAAGAAGCAACAACATGTAAAGCAGCTTGTTGATATTTGATGAATAAGGCTTCATACCTCACTGAAAAGGCAAAAACGGACTCTCTATCCTTTTGGAAAATTTGATCCAATTGCAATAGTAAAGCATTTGGCGACTCCACTGTCCCAAATCTCTCCTTCATTGCTTTGGTCAACCTTTCCCAATCATTCTTGGACTCCTCTGGCAAAGCCTCATGCCAAGTTAAGGCCATACCCTCCAAGAAATCTGGAAGTATTTCTGCCCTCTCCTTCATAGACCAACCCGTCAAGCGGCATGCTCGGTTAAACTCTCGGAGATAACTCCCCGGGTCTTCTCCTTCCGATCCACGGAACACCGGAATGTTGAACATCTTGCACCAAAAGATGAGTAGTGACAAGGGAAATTTACTTGTTTCAAAACAACTTTCCTTTAATCATGCGGGACCTTGAGGTTAAAAAAAAATAATTCTAAGTAAAACTTGCCCGCCGTCTCCACCAAAAGATGTGACACGAAGTTGGGGTTTGGACTTCGGTCACTTCTCAGAATCAAAACACACTTGTATGAAACCTCACAGCCTCCTCACCTCCCTTTCTCTCCCTAGATTAGGATAAAGATATACACATCAAAGGTGAGATCATAATTCATGGAAGGAAAGATGAAAGGCTCCGGAGAAGCAAGAATTTCTGCCAGTCTTTCAGCTCCAAACAAAAGGGCGATTCTTTGTTGGAAGAAAATCTTCCGACTCAGGATTATGTGAACGGAAACATACGGGGAATATTGGTAAGGTTCATCCGTTCGAATTGGGCGATTTGGACGGAACATATTAAAGAAAATGAATATGGCAATCACTTACAAGAGGATAAGACACATGGGGTTTGCCTTTTGATAAGGGATTAGGAGGAATTAATCATGATTAAGAAGAAAGAATGGCCAAAAGCTATAAAAACAGAGATACACAGAGAATTGCAGTTTTAAATCCATAAAGGCTGTGCAAGAGAGGATTATATAGATACGTAGAGCTTGAGGAGAGCTTCGCGCCTATATAAAAACTTTCAAAAAGGGCAACCGAGCGAAAAGTTATGAGCATTTTACTGCAAGACTATAAAACTGTCAAAATTCTATAAAAACAGAGATACACAGAGAATTGCAGTTTTAAATCCATATAGGCTGTGCAAGAGATGATTAGATAGATGCGTAGAGCTTGAAGAGAGCTTCGCGCCCATATAAAAATTTTAAAAAACGAACAACCGAGCGAAAAGTTATGAGCATTTTACTACGAGACTATAAAACTGCCAAAATTCGCCTAAAAATTAGCAACTTTGGGAGAAATTCTAATCATCAATGAAGTAAGGGATTAAGAAATTAGTTATATGAGTAGAAAGAGCATAGAAAGAGCTTCCTAGCCATATGATCAATTTTAGAAAACAATACCCGAGTGATGAGTAATTACCGGTTGAAATTTGGGTATTGGACCACAAAAAACTGCACTTCTCTCTCTTTGCATGAAACCTCAATTTTCACATAGCCTCTTGCCTCTCATCTCCTTCATGATTCAAGCTAGAGGGTAAGGGTTAACATTGCTCAGCAGACAATCGTGAAGATTTACCTATGGTCCCCAAAGTCTTTCCACATACTCATTACCGCTAAAACCATTGGTACCTCCAAAGGAGGGCGGCAATAAGGCAAGGGCTACCTTGAGAAGTCACAGGCCCACCAAGATAATAACTCCTTATCCCCCTTATCATGAATCATCAAAGAGGTCCAAAATTGGGTTAAGCATGAGGAGCTAATGCTAAATGAGACATTCACATGTAAAGAGAGTGTTTGAATAGGGGTTTGAAAGATAAGAGAATGGCAATGACACAAAATGCTCAATTGAGGAGGCTCATTCCTTGATTTGAAAGGGAGAGGAGGGCTCCTTTTATAGGTGGAGAATCACCCTCTCTTCCATTGTTACAAATTACAACATAAAAATCTTCAACCCTTCAGTGACATAAGGGTAGATGTCACCATCAATTGTGCTCTTAGGCTAAGTCTTCTATTGATTATTAAATTGAAGACTTTTTGACTTTGAGAGTGTGATGAGATAATAGCCAAGCCTAAGTGGCATGTAGGTGGAGACCATACTTACACATGGCGGAATTCTCCTCTTCCATGTAGGCATTCTAGAAGAATCTTTCCCAATTATGCACCTACACACACTCCTCCACATGCCTTCCACACTCCCCAACTTGTAGCCTTATGGTGAATACCATATTAATAATACAATTAAAATCCATGTGAGCATAAAGGCCCACTTTTTTTTTCCACATCACTAGCCTATCTACCATACCAAAGTATTTATCAAGCATACTTGTGGCATTTACAATGTGTGCACCCTAAATCAAGTAAAACCATTATATTTGAAGGTAGAATGCTGTTATCGGGGTAGCCGCCAAGCCGCCGCATCACCACGCCATTATTCCATTGTGGGCGCCGCAATCTTCTTGGACAAGCTTCCACCTTATTACCATTGAGAAACCATCAAAATATGCACAAAATTGACAATGAAAGATATCAATTTTTCACGTCACAATAGCATACAGTCTACAGTATCTGGAAGAGAGCTTCTTATACTTCCCTAAGGATAAGGAACTTCTTTTTGGTCGTACTCGAATGAAGACCATATCTGATTCTTCAAACTCTCTCTCAGATCTCTTTTTATCTGCATACTGCTTTTGCCTGTCTTGGGCTACCTTTATATCTTTACAGATTGATTGCATCTGCTGGTCCATGTCATTAAGCATTTGTTTGGACATTTTGACTCTGATCAATGGGTCAGACCAAGTCAACGGTGTAAGGCAATCTTGTCCATACAAAGCTTTGAAAGGACTCATCCCAATGCTCCGATGATAAGAAGCATTGTAAGCAAATTCAACTAGATGCAAATGACAACCACTTCTTGGGCTCCATGTTGCAACATGACCGAAGGATATCTTCAATTACTTGATTCACCCTTTCCGTCTAGCCATCTGTTTCGGGGTGGTAGGCTATGCTGAGATCTAAGAAAGTTCCTACTGCTTCAAAGAATGCAGTCTAGAATTTCGATGTGAATTTGGGATCTCGGTCACTTACTATCCTCCTGGGTAAACCATGCAATCTGAAGATCTCCTTAAGGAAAAATCTGGCAACATCCACTGCAGAGTATGTTTCTTTCACTAGAATCAGATGGGCAACTTTGGTTAGCTTGTCAACTACCACAAAAATGTTGTAACTTGATTGCACTGAAGGTAATCCAGTGACAAAGTCCATACTGATGCATTCCACTTCAACTATGGAATGTCAAGCTACAGTTTCCCTGGCATCTTGACTCTCTCTGCCTTAACTCTTTGGCACATTAAGCATTTCCTTACATGATCAAGTATATCCTTTTTGATTCCTGGCTAGAAGAAGCTTTTCTTCACAGACATATAGGTTTTTATAAACCCTGGATGTCCAGCTATCAGGCTATCATGGGCTTCTCTCAGAATTCTTCCCTTTATTCCCGCATCATTGGGGATACATAGCCGATTATTATAATACATGCATCCTTCATCCAATTTGTAGCCAAGAACTTGACTCATTTCCTGAGGAGTCTTGCTTTCCTCCATCAAAAGGGTAGAAATAAGGGCAAAGAATTTGTCCTGCATGATTTTCTCCTTTGCTTCATTGATCAATGGATTTGACACCACTGTAATTGCAAGCAAGGAGGCTTTTGTGCTGAGCACATCTGCAACCACATTTTCTTTCCTCGACTGATACTTTATTTCAAAATCAAATTCCTGCAGGGTCTGCATCCATCTCCTTTGACGCATGTTGAGATCCCTTTGGGTGAAGATCCACTTCAGAATTTGATGATCTGTCATCAAGGTGAATCTTTGTCCCAAAAGATAATGTCTCCACAACTTCAAAGCATACACTACTGAGAGTAACTCCAAGTCATGGACGACATAATTCCTCTCATGTGTTCTGAGTTTTCTGGATTCATAGGCCACTGCATGACCTTCCTGCATTAGAGCACCACCTAAGGCAAATCCAC
Organism: Cibotium barometz; assembly: GCF_041138505.1. Lineage (NCBI taxonomy): Eukaryota > Viridiplantae > Streptophyta > Polypodiopsida > Cyatheales > Cibotiaceae > Cibotium > Cibotium barometz. The sequence continues at coordinate 17,707,528 of NC_141067.1, forward strand.
TGGCATCTATAACTACCTCAAAGGGTTTGGTAAAATATGGCAATTTAAGGACAGGGTTGGTTACTAAGGCTCTTCAGCTTGTCAAAGGCACTCTTACACATTGCAGTCCACTGAAAAAGTGTACTTTTCTTGAGAAAGCTAGTTAAAGGGGATGCTATCTGAGCATACCTAGTTGAGAAGGTTAGTTAAAGGGGATGCTATCTGAGCATACCTAGTATAAAGATCCTATACCATCGAGTTAACCCTTGGAATCTTCTGACTTCCTTTACTGACTTGGGTTCTGGCCATTCAACTACTACTTGGATCTTTGCGGGGCTAGGAGAAATCCCATCCTTTGACACTATGAATCCCAAGTATTCCACCTGGTCAACAGAGAAGGAACACTTGCTCTTCTTTGTTTGCAAAGAGTTGGTGTTTCCATAAGATTTCCAGGATTTTGCGCACATGATCTTTATGGTCTGCAGCATTCTTTGAGTATACTAAGATATCATCAAAGAAGACAAGAAAAAAATCATCCAAGTATTCTCTGAGAATATCTTGCATAAGATGATTGAATGTTGCCGGGGCATTAGTTAATCCAAACGACATGACTGTGAACTCATAATGCCCATAGCGAGTATTGAATGTTGTCTTTGGGATGTCTTGCTCCTTGATTCTGATCTGGTAGTACCCGGATTTGAAATCTATCTTTGTAAACATCTGGGTACCACTTAACCGATCCAAAAGTTCATCAATCCTAGGAATAGGATACTTATTCTTAACTGTTAATTGATTCAGTCCTCTGTAGTCCTCAATACAGAGTCTTAACGTTCCATCTTTCTTCTTTTGAAAGAGAACGGGCATGCCCCAAGGTGAGACACTGGGTCTAACGAATCCCTGCTCTAACAGTTGTCTTAACTGTTCCTTAAGTTCTATGGCTTCAGGGACTGGCATTTTGTATGCACGCTGGGCTACCGCGGCTGAGCTCCGGGGGTTTATTCGATCTCATGATCTACTTCACAAGATGGAGGCATCTCAGTCAGCTCTTCAAGAAATACATCTGCATACTCACTTAACCACTCTGGTTCTTTAGCCTTGCATTATATGTCTACCGGATTCATTTTAACAACATACACAGCTTGCCTTTTTTTGAGCCCTTTTAATAATTTGGAAGCCTTGACTAATTGTAGCACTGGGGATCCGGAGATTCCAATTCCTTGAACTTTATTCCCATGAAGGTCTAGGAAAGAGATGGTTCCTTTGTGACAATGAATGTCAGCCTGATTCTTTTGGAGCCAATCCATTCCAAGGATTTTGTCATATATTTCCAGGGGTAGGACTCTGAACTGGCACTCTGTTACGTTCTCATCTAAGCTAGACTGAATAAGGTCAGTCTCAAGGTGAGTGAAAAGAACCTTCCCACTGGCTAATTCCACTTGCATGGGTTTTCCTGATTTTTGATTTAGGACTAATTTATGCAGGTCAGACATCCTGGGGAAAAAGAAGAATGAGTACTGCTTGAATCAATCAAAAGCTTGAATTTCTTACCCTAGTACTCTGCTGGAGTCTAGAGGACTGAGAATTGACGGTTATTCCCCTGATGCTCAATTGCTGCATAGATCTGTCCTTTCTCTTTCTCCACTTCCTCAGCTATGGTGACTGCTTTGGCTGCTGCAGTCTGAGGTGGAACTCTCTCTCTTTGGTTATTCCAATTCTGGGAGGGAGTTTGGAGATTGCTTTGCATGGAGGCTGTAGGCTGAGCTGGCACTCTTCTGGTGTTACCCTGATTTTGGCGCTGGGGACCCTGATTGGACTAATGTGAAGGAATCTGTGTCAAAAATTTGGAACCCTTGCTTCCTTGGTCCACAGAAGGAGATGGACAATTCTTGAGCTGGTGCCCAAGTCCCTGACATCCGAAGCATCTGTTCTCGCTTCGAAGGTCTTCCCTTTGCATTCTGGAGAGAGCCGGAGTTCTTGAGAATGTACTTCGGGGGAAAGGTCTTCCTTCATTTCTGAAGCTTCCTGTCTTCACATTCTAGTTAGGACCTTGGTGTCTCTTTGGAGGTGGAAAGTCAAAACAACTTCCCAGTGTTTGAAATCTCTTCAAGGATGAGGGAGCTAGCTTTGGGAGGACTTTTACGATGAAGGCTTTGGGAAAGTCCTACACCATTCTGACAGCTTCTGCCATGGACACTGGCTTGGCATTTTTGACCAGTGTATCCAAGGGTTCATTCATTCCCCGAATGAATCTGGCCATGAGTTGCTCTTCATCTAGAGGTGGTGAATATTTGAGTAGAAGAGCAAAGGCTTGGTGATATTTTGCGATGGTTTTGCTCCCCTGCTTTAGCTCTAAGAATTCGTTCATTTTGGTTTCCAAAAATCCAGGGGACAAAATGTCTTTCTCAAATAGGTTTTAAGGTCAGTCCAGGACTGAGTATTTCTGTCCAGAGGTTGGTGTCACAGTGGTTCCTCCATGCCACCCTGGCTGTTTCCACTATTTTCAACGTGGCAAGAGCCATTTTTCTCCCCTCATTGTAGCCTGTGATGTAAAAATATTCTTCCATGGCTTCCACCCATTTCTCCACAGCCTCGCCCAGGTTCTACCCTTCTCCTTTGAAGGGTCCTGGCTGAGTCCTATGAAGAGCCTTTGCAAACATTAGGGTCAAGCTCATCATCTTCAGAGAGAGGGTCTCGCTGACGACTACGGTTTCCTCGTCTCATGATTCTACCAAAAATTATATATTATTAAATTTTTATTTTGATATCGTCCACGAGATCCTAAGACTTAAGAGGTTCGAAAAAAAATTTCTTAAACAAGACAATGATCTTATTGGAGATCTATGACATATGTCTGATAACAGATTTTTCTTTAATAACAGTTCGTCCATAAACAATCACTTATACAATAGGGAATTTTTCTCTAGAAAACATTTCTTTATTTATATAAAAGTTGCAATATGTACATAGAGCAACTGGGCTCCAGAATTTAAAATCTCCTAGGGAGACGCATAAGACGACGGTACTAGGCCATAGCCATGCCCTGATACAAACGTTCACTTACTGAAAAGGGAGCTATTGTAAGATTCCTCCCCCAACCCCTTTTTGATGTCTAGTATCTTCCCCTGTAATCAACCCTCTTCAGAAATATACAGACCCTGTTGCTAACTATTTTAGCCTAGAGAGAGAAAAATTATTCTAGAGAGAGAATATTCAAATTTTGAATATTTTTGGATAGAAAAATATCTCTTATAATTCAGATGAGTTCCCCTGAAACAGAAATTCAAAAAGAATTTTCCAATGTGCAATTGGAATTATATGGAAATAGGTATAAAGAACCTTAGTCTAAGGGTCTAGATTTTCAGAAATCTTTAGACTATGGTCCAATTAAGGTTCCTATGGGCCAATAGCATCAATCCATGTGTAGGGAAGAGATAAATCCATATTTGTAAAAAGAAGATACCCAAAAATGAGTAAATGCTCACATAAGGTGAAGAGTTAAAAATGTACAAGGTTTATTAGTAAAAAACTATGAGCAATATTAAAAATATGAGATATTTTGGGTATCCAAAAATGAGTAAATGCTCACATAAGATGAAGAGTTGAAAATGTACAAGGTTTATTAGTAAAAAACTATGAGCAATATTAAAATGATGCCATTATGACACATATGTAAGGAAGGGGAATTCTTTAAAGGAGGTGCATATTTCACATAAGATGAAGAGTTGAAAATGTACAAGGTTTATTAGTAAAAAACTATGAGCAATATTAAAATGATTCCATTATGACACATATGTAAGGAAGGGGAATTCTTTAAAGGAGGTGCATATTTCACATAAGATGAAGAGTTGAAAATGTACAAGGTTTATTAGTAAAAAAAAACTATGAGCAATATTAAAATGATTCCATTATGACACATATGTAAGGAAGGGGAGTTCTTTAAAGGAGGTGCATATTTCACATGCTTGAATGAGTTTTAAACTCATAAAAATTGAGATATTTCATCTCTCCTCTCTCCTCATTCAAGTCTAGTTCCAAAAAGTTAGCTTAACTGACCTAAAAATGGTTAAATTTTGACCAAACTGATTTAGAAAATTCTAGAATCAGTTTGTTTGGTTAGAAGCTCAATTTTTCCTATAAATAGAAGCCTCCCCCTTGTTGAAAAATAGTTAGTGTTTATGCATCGTTACTCTACTCCACCTAAGCCAAGAACTGTGAATTCATTTAATAATTCACTAGTTTTTGGAGCTTCCCTCTTTCTTCAATCTCCATTAGTGGCTCCATCAACATACTTAACCAATTGATTGGTTGGGGGCCTCTACCGTGAACAAAGAATCAAGCAAGTTGTAAGGTAATTAGTGAATATTGATCTTTCTATAAATTCTCAATGTTTCTCTCTTCTCAACCCCTCTCAAGCTTGAGAAGTTTAATTGGTATGGTTTTTTTTAAATGCTATTGAAGTTTGAATAGTAGTGAAGAGTTACATAATGCTATTGAAGTTAATTTTCATTTATGTTTAAATTCTAATGATTTTTATGTAAATTCTCTCTCTCACTCAAGAAATGGTCATACTCATGACCCGTTCTCAATCCAAATCAAGCTTTTCATAAAGTTTTTCCTTAACCCAAGATTAAGCTATGCTTGAGGCCAAATTAATGGCTTTTTTCTATGCTTTTAGTTTATGTATATTAATGATTCAATCCATTATGGATTAATAATCCAATTAGAGATTATTTTAATTATTTTCTTAATGATAAGCATTATCCCTTAGAAAAATTGAGATTTATCAGTCATAGCAGCGGAGCTATGGCAAAATTTTTATAAAAATTATGCATAAAATAATCTCATTCAAAGCATAAAAAGAGGACTTCCTACCATATTCTAGGAATTATCATCCTAGATTAATTGAAAGAATTTCATTATAATCATAGAGAAATTGAATTTTTATCATGCATAAAGGATAAGTTTTTATATCAAAAGTGTTATTTTTACCATTTTTATTTCATGCATAGAAGTATGCATAATGCTTAAATTTTTATATCAAAAGTGTTACTTTTATTATTTTTATTTTCATGCATAGAAGTATGCATAATGGATAAATTTTTATATCAAAAGTGTTACTTTTATTATTTTTATTTTCATGCATAGAAGTATGCATAAAGGATAAATTTTTATATCAAAAGTGTTACTTTTATCATTTTTATTTCATGCATAGAAGTATGCATAATGCTTAAATTTTTATATCAAAAGTGTTACTTTTATTATTTTTATTTTCATGCATAGAAGTATGCATAATGGATAAATTTTTATATCAAAAGTGTTACTTTTATTATTTTTATTTTCATGCATAGAAGTATGCATAAAGGATAAATTTTTATATCAAAAGTGTTACTTTTATCATTTTTATTTCATGCATAGAAGTATACATAATGGACAAATTTTTATATCAAAAGTGTTACTTTTATCAAATTTGAATTTCATGCATAGAGGTATGCATAAAAAGTTGATTATTTTATTGTAAGGGTGTTACTTTTATCATATTGGATTTCATGCATAGAGGTATGCATAAAAGATATTCTTTTTATACTAAAAGTGTGATTTTCCTCATAAATGGATTTTATGCATAACTTAGATGCATAAGAGAAATTCTTTTATTCTAAAAGTGTAATTCCTACTAAATTGAATTTATGCATAAGAAGATGCATTAAAAAATTGATTTTTAATTCAAAAGTGTCATTCTCATCTAAATTGAATTTATGCATAGGAAGATGCATAAAAGATTGAATTTTAATTCAAAAGTGTCATTTTCATTTAAAATGAATTTATGCATAGGAAGATGCATAAAAGATTGATTTTACTTTGGAAGTATTAATCTCCTTAAATAGAATTTATGGATAAGTAAATGTGTAAAGAAATCTTATATCAAATATAAGAATTCTCTTGTATTCTATAAATAGATATGAGATGTGATAGGATGTGATAAGAGGTGTATAAGAGGTGATAAGATGAATTAAGATGTGATAGGATGTGATAAGAGGTGTATAAGAGGTGATAAGAGGTGATAAGATGAATTAAGATGTGATAAGATGTGTATGGGATGAGGTAAGAAGTGTATGTGATAGGATAAGATGTATATGGGTTGTGATAGGGCAAGAATGGATGTGATGTAAAAGATTAGATGTGAAGGCATATGGGGTTATATGAATGGGAATGTGGAAATGGATGTATGTATATGGATGTGTGGATGTGGAGATGGGAGTATGGATGTATGAATGTGAAAATAGATGTGTATACATGAAGATGTATATGCAGAGATGTGAATGTGGATGTAGATGCGGATGTATAGATGTGAATGGGAATGTGGATGTGAATGTGGATGTAGATGTGGATGTATAGATGTGAATGGAAATGTGGATATGGATGTATGGATGTGAATATGGATGTATGGATGTGAATGTGGATGTAGATGTGGATGTAGATGTGGATGTATAGATGTGAATGGGAATGTGGATGTGAATGTGGATTTAGATGTGGATGAATAGATGTGAATGGGAATGTGGATGTGGATGTATGTATGTATGTATGTGGATGTATGTATGTATGTGGATGTATAGATGTGAATGGGAATGTGGATGTGGATGTATGTGAATGTGGATGTAGATGTGGATGTATAGATGTGAATGGGAATGTGGATGTGGATGTATGTATGTATGTGGATGTGGATGTATGAATGAGGACGTGATAATGAATGTATGCATGTGGATGTGGATATGGATGTGTATGTATGAATGCGGATATGGATGTGGATATGGATGTGTATGTATGAATGTGGATATGGGATGTGGATGTATAAATGAGGATGTGAAAATGGAGATAAGCATGTAGATGTGGATGTATGGATGTGAATGTGGATGTGGATGTGGATGTATGGATGTGGATATGGATGTGAATATATGATATGTGACGTGAAGGAATCTGAAGTAAAGAGATGGAAAATGATGTGATTGGATGAGTACACATATAAATGAAATGTGGAATAAGTAATGTGGATTGTATGAGGGATAATGTGGAAAAATGAGAGTTAACATAGAAATTGTATTTGTAAACTGTTTGTAAATGCTGTTTGTAAATGGCTGTTTTACGTCAAGAATGCTGGGAAAGCATTTTGACCGTCTTGTGATTAAGGTCGTGGAGACCTAACTGATAAAGTTGCAACTGCTGACGGAGAGTCAATGGAGGACGTCTCACGTAGCAAGGTCGGCCGAGGTCTTGACCAGCCTCGGTTCGATTAAAATGGTGAGCTTCCGGTACGGTGGATGAGGGACCAAGGAAGCGGCCTATGAGTGAAGCGCTAGGTCACCTGCGAAGGATCCTAGAGGGTGCTGACCATACGGTGCTCGGGCTCTGGGTCGCCTAGGATACCCACGCGTGCGTCGAGGAAGATATTGGAACAAGGAGTAAGAGTTGTTTTCTGGAACCGGGCATGGATCTGGTTGACTGACCTTGCTGGTCCTCAACGGATGAGTCCATGGCTCTTTTATATGGATCTGTTGGTTGATCTTGCTGATCTTCAACGAGAGTCCATCTTGATAAGTGATTATATTGTTGAGTATTATGGGCTAGGAACTATTGAAACGGCCCCTGTGTGGACAGGTGGTGAGCGTTCTAGTTGCCAATGATGCCATAGATACTCTGATGAAGGAATGATGGGAAATTATGAATCAACTGGATAAATTGGGAGATTGTGATCAGTGGTACTATGGTTTCATTAAAGGATTGTTTTAAAGTTAGCTGATGCTAAGAAAAAGGCAATTTTCATATTGGGTGTGTAAGTGGTGTGGCTAGTTTTATGTTTGCATGAAATTCCGGCTACGGGGCCTTGGAACTCTTTTCCTTGGTACCCGGGACAAAACCTAACCAAATTCCAAATTGGATCCCATCACTACAGTGGTTGGGCGGTTGGCTAACCCATGGGATCGGATGGGGTTAGGCTGGACTGATGGATCCGTAAATCGAGATTTAATTTCTATTATTACGATAGATGAAGTAAATCCCGGATAGAAATTGTTCTATGGATAGGAATCAACGGCTGTGCCTCTTGATGGGGAAAAAAGCGTTGATCCCAATGATCCAAGTGCAAGTTTCTTCCTTGATTTGACCAAGTACCGTTAAAGGTACAGTCAGATCAGTTGATCCGTAATGATCTTGACTACGTTAGAGTAAAGAGTTATCCTGGTGGAATCGCCCATGCTTTCCGGGTAAAGGAAGTTTTTTCCAGTTTCGGTTTTGGACAAACCGACGGATTAGTCTCTTGTCCGGATATCCGTGGTGGGCGAGGCCCCGAGTGTGGGACCCTGCCTCGCGCAAGAAGTGCTACTTCCGCTGCTAGTACCCCGAATCCGTTGCGCGGTGGGAACAGGGATCTCACAGTTGGTATCAGAGCATTTGGTTAATAAAGATCAACTGAGAAGACAAATATGTCAAACATTTATCAAGAAACACAAAAAGGTTGTAATTGTGTGATATAAGTCATACAATTTGATATTCAAACTAAAATTTGTAAATTGGTAATTGGGTCTTCAGATGGAAGTACCGCAATTATATAGAATCCCTGACTTGCTTGAGGCCTAGACATGATGGTATTTACCTTATAATTCCAAGGGCCGTGACTACCCGTATATACCGAGAGTATACTGTAGCTCTTTACTGACAGTATATACGAGTAAATCTAAGACTTGAAATTTTAAGCGTTAATGCTATCCAGATGATGAATTCGAATATGGTTGATATGATTTTTAATTCTGTTTGAGAACTGATGAAATTGATTTGGATTCTGATTGAAAAATGATGATTTCCGAAATTTAGTTGAAATGTAATAAGCTGAGCGAAACCACATGAGGATGAATGGGACGAGTCCCTGTGATGATATTCATAACTGGAATGATGATAACGATTTCAGCAAATCACTATGAGATTAGTGGATTGTGCTGTCAAAGTGCTACTGTTAACACTTGAGTCGGTATATCAAGTTAAGGGATGACAAATTGAAAACTTGCTTGACTGAAATTCCCGTGGAGGAATGTTCAGAAAGAAAAAATTTCGATCTGATGGACCATTATCGTGTTAAGGATATGAATGATATGATCTAAAATGAATTGTTATTTAATGATGAGTTCTATATAAGGGATATTTATCCCCGTATTCTATTGGGTTGACCAGAATATAAGGAACCCTAGAATAAATTAGATCTTAAGAAAAAGAGTTGTCCTCTACTTGGCGAGATGAGGACATCTCGTACTTTTTTAAGTGGGGTAGAATGTAAGATTCCTCCCCAGCCTTCGAGGTATACAGGAGTAAGAATCTCCATTTTTGATCTCTAAAATAAAAGAACGATTCTGTTTAAGAAAGAAAGACCCTTTCCCTAGAATACTTCTCAGGAGTTCCACCTGTTTTAAGGATTCAGAACAGAAGTAAAAATCGGTGTTTTGGATACCAAGGTTTTGGTCTTCATTCGAGTACGGCCCAAAAGAAGTTCTTTATCTATTGGGGAGTTTAAGAAGTTATCCCCCAGATATTGTGAGCCTTATCTGAATTCAAAGAAAGTAAGCGACTTAGCTTGAGAGCTTCTTTTATCTCCTCATCTCAAAGTTCTTAATGTATTTCATAGAAATATGTGCCAAACCCAAATCATGGAAAGACGGTAAAACTTCAGTGGCAAGTTACCGTTGGCTTCTAAGTTACGCTAGCTCCTTCCTTTATATAAGTCGTAACTTTTACTTGTCGTTCACAGTAATCTTACTTCCATCGATCTTCTTTCTTTCTTAATCTCCTTCATGGCTTGGCAACAAGAATTAGTTTTATCCATGATGATTTCTCACCTTCAAGACGCAAGGGAGTCTGTGAAGAAAGATTTTATAGAGCAGTATGAGCGCTCACTTTTCCCTCACTTGGGAACTTCTGTAGCGCAGACAAAATGGCGGACCTATCAAGACATAACTAGGGTAACACCCTGGGGTCAGCAGCACTTTCGTAACAATGTTCGCTTGGCCATGGTTATTGAAGCTTTGGGTTTGGGTCCCCGATACTACTGCGTCATGAGATCAAGGCATCCTGGGTTTTCTGAGCGGGTCTTCTTACTGGCGTGTTTTCTTCCTCATGAGAAGATATGCCTTTACCCCGTTTTTGGCTTGCCTCTCAGAGGTCCTTTTGTTAGAACACCTCATACCACTGAGATAGGCACAGCAATAACCCACAGAATCATTCCCATAGATGAGTTACCTTATACTTGTGCAGCTTGTGAGGACTGCTTTTGTGACCATATGATGGACGGGCTTATGGAAGTGTAAAGAGTTCCTCTATCGTTACTGTATAAGTTCCGAGAATGAATAAAGTTTAAATCTTGTTCGTATTTTGAATCTTGCTCTCTTTAAGACTTATCTTGGTGGTTAATCTTGATTAAAATTTTTCTCTAAGTCTCATATTCGTGAATCTTGCGAAATTATCACAAGTTGCGAGATGAGGACATCTCGCGTTTTTTAAGTGGGGTAGAATGTAAGATTCCTCCCCCAACCCCTTTTTGATGTCTAGTATCTTCCCCTGTAATCAACCCTCTTCAGAAATATACAGACCCTGTTGCTAACTATTTTAGCCTAGAGAGAGAAAAATTATTCTAGAGAGAGAATATTCAAATTTTGAATATTTTTGGATAGAAAAATATCTCTTATAATTCAGATGAGTTCCCCTGAAACAGAAATTCAAAAAGAATTTTCCAATGTGCAATTGGAATTATATGGAAATAGGTATAAAGAACCTTAGTCTAAGGGTCTAGATTTTCAGAAATCTTTAGACTATGGTCCAATTAAGGTTCCTATGGGCCAATAGCATCAATCCATGTGTAGGGAAGAGATAAATCCATATTTGTAAAAAGAAGATACCCAAAAATGAGTAAATGCTCACATAAGGTGAAGAGTTAAAAATGTACAAGGTTTATTAGTAAAAAACTATGAGCAATATTAAAAATATGAGATATTTTGGGTATCCAAAAATGAGTAAATGCTCACATAAGATGAAGAGTTGAAAATGTACAAGGTTTATTAGTAAAAAACTATGAGCAATATTAAAATGATGCCATTATGACACATATGTAAGGAAGGGGAATTCTTTAAAGGAGGTGCATATTTCACATAAGATGAAGAGTTGAAAATGTACAAGGTTTATTAGTAAAAAACTATGAGCAATATTAAAATGATTCCATTATGACACATATGTAAGGAAGGGGAATTCTTTAAAGGAGGTGCATATTTCACATAAGATGAAGAGTTGAAAATGTACAAGGTTTATTAGTAAAAAAAAACTATGAGCAATATTAAAATGATTCCATTATGACACATATGTAAGGAAGGGGAGTTCTTTAAAGGAGGTGCATATTTCACATGCTTGAATGAGTTTTAAACTCATAAAAATTGAGATATTTCATCTCTCCTCTCTCCTCATTCAAGTCTAGTTCCAAAAAGTTAGCTTAACTGACCTAAAAATGGTTAAATTTTGACCAAACTGATTTAGAAAATTCTAGAATCAGTTTGTTTGGTTAGAAGCTCAATTTTTCCTATAAATAGAAGCCTCCCCCTTGTTGAAAAATATATAGTGTTTATGCATCGTTACTCTACTCCACCTAAGCCAGAAACTGTGAATTCATTTAATAATTCACTAGTTTTTGGAGCTTCCCTCTTTCTTCAATTCCCATTAGTGGCTCCATCAACATACTTAACCAATTGATTGGTTGGGGGCCTCTACCGTGAACAAAGAATCAAGCAAGTTGTAAGGTAATTAGTGAATATTCATCTTTCTATAATTTCTCAATGTTTCTCTCTTCTCAACCCCTCTCAAGCTTGAGAAGTTTAATTGGTATGGTTTTTTTTAAATGCTATTGAAGTTTGAATAGTAGTGAAGAGTTACATAATTTAATAAATGCTATTGAAGTTAATTTTCATTTATGTTTAAATTTTAATGATTCTTATGTAAATTCTCTCTCTCACTCAAGAAATGGTCATACTCATGACCCATTCTCAATCCAAATCAAGCTTTTCATAAAGCTTTTCCTTAACCCAAGATAAAGCTATGCTTGAGGCCAAATTAATGGCTTTTTCTTATGCTTTTATTAGTTTATGTATATTGATGATTCAATCCATTATGGATTAAGGATCCAATTAGAGAATCATTTTAATTATTTTCTTAATGATAAGCTTTATCCCTTAGAAAAATTGAGATTTATCAGTCATAGCAGCGGAGCTATGGCAAAATTTTTATAAAAATTATGCATAAAAAATTTTCATTCAAAGCATAAAAAGAGGACTTCCTACCATATTCTAGGAATCATCATCCTAGATTAATTGAAAGAATTTCATTATAATCATGGAGAAATTGAATTTTAATATTATGCATAAAGGATAAATTTTTATATCAAAAGTGTTATTTTTACCATTTTTATTTTCATGCATAGAAGTATGCATAATGGATAAATTTTTATATCAAAAGTGTTACTTTTATCATTTTTAATTTTCATGCATAGAAGTATGCATAAAGGAAAATTTTTATATCAAAAGTGTTACTTTTATCATTTTTAATTTTCATGCATAGAAGTATGCATAAAGGAAAAATTTTTATATCAAAAGTGTTACTTTTATCATATTGGATTTCATGCATATAGGTATGCATAAAAGATATTCTTTTTATACTAAAAGTATGATTTTCCTCATAAATGGATTTTATGCTTAACTTAGATGCATAAGAGAAATTCTTTTATTCTAAAAGTATAATTCCCTACCAAATTGAAATCATGCATAAGAAGATGCATAAAAGATTGATTTTAATTTCGAAAGTGTTAGTCTCCTTAAATGGAATTTATGTATAAATAAATGTGTAGAGAAATCTTATATCAAATAAAAGAATTCTCTTTTTAAAAAAAAAAAGATATGAAATGTGATAAGATGTGATAAGAGGTGTATGAGATGTGATAAGAATTGATAAGATGCGTATGGAAAGTGATAGGATGTGATAAGAGGTGATAAGATGCTTATGAAATAAGTTAGGATGTGATAAGATGAATTAAGATGTGTATGGGGGGATGAGGTAAGAAGTGTATGTGATAGGATAAGATGTATATGGGTTGTGATAGGGCGAGAATGGATGTGATGTAAAAGATTAGATGTGAAAGTATATGGGGTTATATAAATGGGAATGTGAAAATGGATGTATGTATGTGGATGTGTGGATATGGAGATGGGAGTGTGGATGTATGAACATGAAAATGGATATATGCATGAAGATGTATATGCATAGATGTAAATGTGGATGTAGATGTGGATGTATAGATGTGAATGGATGTGGATGTATAGATGTGAATGGAAATGTGGATGTGGATGTATGTGAATGTGAATGTAGATGTGGATGTATGTGAATGTGAATGTAGATGTGAATGTGGAATGTGGATGTATAGATGTGGATGTATGGGAATGTGGATGTGGATGTATGTGAATGTGAATGTGAATGTAGATGTGGATGTATAGATGTGAATGTGGAATGTGGATGTGGATGTATGTATGTATGTGGATGTAGATGTGGATGTATGGATGTGTATGTATGAATGTGGATATGGGATGTGGATGTATAAATGAGGATGTGAAAATGGAGGTAAGCATGTAGATGTGGATGCATGTATGTGAATGTAGATGTGAATGTGGAATGTGGATGTATAGATGTGGATGTATGGGAATGTGGATGTGGATGTATGTGAATGTGAATGTAGATGTGGATGTATAGATGTGAATGTGGAATGTGGATGTGGATGTATGTATGTATGTGGATGTAGATGTGGATATATGGATGTGTATGTATGAATGTGGATATGGGATGTGGATGTATAAATGAGGATGTGAAAATGGAGATAAGCATGTAGATGTGGATATGGATGTGAATGTGGATGTGGATGTGGATGTATGGATGTGGATATGGATGTGAATATATGATATGTGATGTGAAGGAATCTGAAGTGAAGAGATGGAAAAGGAGGTGATTGGATGAGTACACATATACATGGAATGTGGAATAAGTAATGTGGATTAATGAGGGATAATGTGGAAAAATGAGAGTTAATATAGAAACTGTATTTGTAAACTGTTTGTAAATGCTGTTTGTAAATGGCTGTTTTATGTCAAGAATGCTGGGGAAGCATTTTGACCGTCTTGTGATTAAGGTCGTGGAGACCTAACTGATAAAGTTGCAACTGCTGACGGAGAGTCAATGGAGGACGTCTCGCGTAGCAAGGTCGACCGAGGTCTTGACCAGCCTCGGTTCGATTAAAATGGTGAGCTTCCGGTACGGTGGATGAGGGACCAAGGAAGCGGCCTATGAGTGAAGCGCTAGGTCACCTGCGAAGGATCCTAGAGGGTGCTGACCATACGGTGCTCGGGCTCTGGGTCGCCTAGGATACCCACGCGTGCGTCGAGGAAGATATTGGAACAAGGAGTAAGAGTTGTTTTGTGAAACCGGGCATGGATCTGGTTGACTGACCTTGCTGGTCCTCAACGGATGAGTCCATGGCTCTTTTATATGGATCTGTTGGTTGATCTTGCTGATCTTCAACGAGAGTCCATCTTGATAAGTGATTATATTGCCGAGTATTATGGGCTAGGAACTATGGAAACGGCCTCTGTGTGGACAGGTGGTGAGCGTTCTAGTTGCCAATGATGCCATAGATACTCTGATGAAGGAATGATGGGAAATTATGAATCAACTGGATAATTTGGGAGATTGTGATCAGTGGTACTATGGTTTCATTAAAGGATTGTTTTAAAGTTAGCTGATGCTAAGAAAAAGGCAATTTTCATATTGGGTGTGTAAGTGGTGTGGCTAGTTTTATGTTTGCATGAAATTCCGGCTAGGGGGCCTTGGAACTCTTTTCCTTGGTACCCGGGACAAAACGTTTTGGTCTTCATTCGAGTACGGCCCAAAAGAAGTTCTTTATCTATTGGGGAGTTTAAGAAGTTATCCCCCAGATATTGTGAGCCTTATCTGAATTCAAAGAAAGTAAGCGACTTAGCTTGAGAGCTTCTTTTATCTCCTCATCTCAAAGTTCTTAATGTATTTCATAGAAATATGTGCCAAACCCAAATCATGGAAAGACGGTAAAACTTCAGTGGCAAGTTACCGTTGGCTTCTAAGTTACGCTAGCTCCTTCCTTTATATAAGTCGTAACTTTTACTTGTCGTTCACAGTAATCTTACTTCCATCGATCTTCTTTCTTTCTTAATCTCCTTCATGGCTTGGCAACAAGAATTAGTTTTATCCATGATGATTTCTCACCTTCAAGACGCAAGGGAGTCTGTGAAGAAAGATTTTATAGAGCAGTATGAGCGCTCACTTTTCCCTCACTTGGGAACTTCTGTAGCGCAGACAAAATGGCGGACCTATCAAGACATAACTAGGGTAACACCCTGGGGTCAGCAGCACTTTCGTAACAATGTTCGCTTGGCCATGGTTATTGAAGCTTTGGGTTTGGGTCCCCGATACTACTGCGTCATGAGATCAAGGCATCCTGGGTTTTCTGAGCGGGTCTTCTTACTGGCGTGTTTTCTTCCTCATGAGAAGATATGCCTTTACCCCGTTTTTGGCTTGCCTCTCAGAGGTCCTTTTGTTAGAACACCTCATACCACTGAGATAGGCGCAGCAATAACCCACAGAATCATTCCCATAGATGAGTTACCTTATACTTGTGCAGCTTGTGAGGACTGCTTTTGTGACCATATGATGGACGGGCTTATGGAAGTGTAAAGAGTTCCTCTATCGTTACTGTATAAGTTCCGAGAATGAATAAAGTTTAAATCTTGTTCGTATTTTGAATCTTGCTCTCTTTAAGACTTATCTTGGTGGTTAATCTTGATTAAAATTTTTCTCTAAGTCTCATATTCGTGAATCTTGCGAAATTATCACAAGTTGCGAGATGAGGACATCTCGCGTTTTTTAAGTGGGGTAGAATGTAAGATTCCTCCCCCAACCCCTTTTTGATGTCTAGTATCTTCCCCTGTAATCAACCCTCTTCAGAAATATACAGACCCTGTTGCTAACTATTTTAGCCTAGAGAGAGAAAAATTATTCTAGAGAGAGAATATTCAAATTTTGAATATTTTTGGATAGAAAAATATCTCTTATAATTCAGATGAGTTCCCCTGAAACAGAAATTCAAAAAGAATTTTCCAATGTGCAATTGGAATTATATGGAAATAGGTATAAAGAACCTTAGTCTAAGGGTCTAGATTTTCAGAAATCTTTAGACTATGGTCCAATTAAGGTTCCTATGGGCCAATAGCATCAATCCATGTGTAGGGAAGAGATAAATCCATATTTGTAAAAAGAAGATACCCAAAAATGAGTAAATGCTCACATAAGGTGAAGAGTTAAAAATGTACAAGGTTTATTAGTAAAAAACTATGAGCAATATTAAAAATATGAGATATTTTGGGTATCCAAAAATGAGTAAATGCTCACATAAGATGAAGAGTTGAAAATGTACAAGGTTTATTAGTAAAAAACTATGAGCAATATTAAAATGATGCCATTATGACACATATGTAAGGAAGGGGAATTCTTTAAAGGAGGTGCATATTTCACATAAGATGAAGAGTTGAAAATGTACAAGGTTTATTAGTAAAAAACTATGAGCAATATTAAAATGATTCCATTATGACACATATGTAAGGAAGGGGAATTCTTTAAAGGAGGTGCATATTTCACATAAGATGAAGAGTTGAAAATGTACAAGGTTTATTAGTAAAAAAAAACTATGAGCAATATTAAAATGATTCCATTATGACACATATGTAAGGAAGGGGAGTTCTTTAAAGGAGGTGCATATTTCACATGCTTGAATGAGTTTTAAACTCATAAAAATTGAGATATTTCATCTCTCCTCTCTCCTCATTCAAGTCTAGTTCCAAAAAGTTAGCTTAACTGACCTAAAAATGGTTAAATTTTGACCAAACTGATTTAGAAAATTCTAGAATCAGTTTGTTTGGTTAGAAGCTCAATTTTTCCTATAAATAGAAGCCTCCCCCTTGTTGAAAAATAGTTAGTGTTTATGCATCGTTACTCTACTCCACCTAAGCCAAGAACTGTGAATTCATTTAATAATTCACTAGTTTTTGGAGCTTCCCTCTTTCTTCAATCTCCATTAGTGGCTCCATCAACATACTTAACCAATTGATTGGTTGGGGGCCTCTACCGTGAACAAAGAATCAAGCAAGTTGTAAGGTAATTAGTGAATATTGATCTTTCTATAAATTCTCAATGTTTCTCTCTTCTCAACCCCTCTCAAGCTTGAGAAGTTTAATTGGTATGGTTTTTTTTAAATGCTATTGAAGTTTGAATAGTAGTGAAGAGTTACATAATGCTATTGAAGTTAATTTTCATTTATGTTTAAATTCTAATGATTTTTATGTAAATTCTCTCTCTCACTCAAGAAATGGTCATACTCATGACCCGTTCTCAATCCAAATCAAGCTTTTCATAAAGTTTTTCCTTAACCCAAGATTAAGCTATGCTTGAGGCCAAATTAATGGCTTTTTTCTATGCTTTTAGTTTATGTATATTAATGATTCAATCCATTATGGATTAATAATCCAATTAGAGATTATTTTAATTATTTCCTTAATGATAAGCATTATCCCTTAGAAAAATTGAGATTTATCAGTCATAGCAGCGGAGCTATGGCAAAATTTTTATAAAAATTATGCATAAAATAATCTCATTCAAAGCATAAAAAGAGGACTTCCTACCATATTCTAGGAATTATCATCCTAGATTAATTGAAAGAATTTCATTATAATCATAGAGAAATTGAATTTTTATCATGCATAAAGGATAAGTTTTTATATCAAAAGTGTTATTTTTACCATTTTTATTTCATGCATAGAAGTATGCATAATGCTTAAATTTTTATATCAAAAGTGTTACTTTTATTATTTTTATTTTCATGCATAGAAGTATGCATAATGGATAAATTTTTATATCAAAAGTGTTACTTTATTTATTTTTATTTTCATGCATAGAAGTATGCATAAAGGATAAATTTTTATATCAAAAGTGTTACTTTTATCATTTTTATTTCATGCATAGAAGTATGCATAATGCTTAAATTTTTATATCAAAAGTGTTACTTTTATTATTTTTATTTTCATGCATAGAAGTATGCATAATGGATAAATTTTTATATCAAAAGTGTTACTTTTATTATTTTTATTTTCATGCATAGAAGTATGCATAAAGGATAAATTTTTATATCAAAAGTGTTACTTTTATCATTTTTATTTCATGCATAGAAGTATACATAATGGACAAATTTTTATATCAAAAGTGTTACTTTTATCAAATTTGAATTTCATGCATAGAGGTATGCATAAAAAGTTGATTATTTTATTGTAAGGGTGTTACTTTTATCATATTGGATTTCATGCATAGAGGTATGCATAAAAGATATTCTTTTTATACTAAAAGTGTGATTTTCCTCATAAATGGATTTTATGCATAACTTAGATGCATAAGAGAAATTCTTTTATTCTAAAAGTGTAATTCCTACTAAATTGAATTTATGCATAAGAAGATGCATTAAAAAATTGATTTTTAATTCAAAAGTGTCATTCTCATCTAAATTGAATTTATGCATAGGAAGATGCATAAAAGATTGAATTTTAATTCAAAAGTGTCATTTTTATTTAAAATGAATTTATGCATAGGAAGATGCATAAAAGATTGATTTTACTTTGGAAGTATTAATCTCCTTAAATAGAATTTATGGATAAGTAAATGTGTAAAGAAATCTTATATCAAATATAAGAATTCTCTTGTATTCTATAAATAGATATGAGATGTGATAGGATGTGATAAGAGGTGTATAAGAGGTGATAAGATGAATTAAGATGTGATAGGATGTGATAAGAGGTGTATAAGAGGTGATAAGAGGTGATAAGATGAATTAAGATGTGATAAGATGTGTATGGGATGAGGTAAGAAGTGTATGTGATAGGATAAGATGTATATGGGTTGTGATAGGGCAAGAATGGATGTGATGTAAAAGATTAGATGTGAAGGCATATGGGGTTATATGAATGGGAATGTGGAAATGGATGTATGTATATGGATGTGTGGATGTGGAGATGGGAGTATGGATGTATGAATGTGAAAATAGATGTGTATACATGAAGATGTATATGCAGAGATGTGAATGTGGATGTAGATGCGGATGTATAGATGTGAATGGGAATGTGGATGTGAATGTGGATGTAGATGTGGATGTATAGATGTGAATGGAAATGTGGATATGGATGTATGGATGTGAATATGGATGTATGGATGTGAATGTGGATGTAGATGTGGATGTAGATGTGGATGTATAGATGTGAATGGGAATGTGGATGTGAATGTGGATTTAGATGTGGATGAATAGATGTGAATGGGAATGTGGATGTGGATGTATGTATGTATGTATGTGGATGTATGTATGTATGTGGATGTAGATGTGGATGTATAGATGTGAATGGGAATGTGGATGTGGATGTATGTGAATGTGGATGTAGATGTGGATGTATAGATGTGAATGGGAATGTGGATGTGGATGTATGTATGTATGTGGATGTGGATGTATGAATGAGGACGTGATAATGAATGTATGCATGTGGATGTGGATATGGATGTGTATGTATGAATGCGGATATGGATGTGGATATGGATGTGTATGTATGAATGTGGATATGGGATGTGGATGTATAAATGAGGATGTGAAAATGGAGATAAGCATGTAGATGTGGATGTATGGATGTGAATGTGGATGTGGATGTGGATGTATGGATGTGGATATGGATGTGAATATATGATATGTGACGTGAAGGAATCTGAAGTAAAGAGATGGAAAATGATGTGATTGGATGAGTACACATATAAATGAAATGTGGAATAAGTAATGTGGATTGTATGAGGGATAATGTGGAAAAATGAGAGTTAACATAGAAATTGTATTTGTAAACTGTTTGTAAATGCTGTTTGTAAATGGCTGTTTTACGTCAAGAATGCTGGGAAAGCATTTTGACCGTCTTGTGATTAAGGTCGTGGAGACCTAACTGATAAAGTTGCAACTGCTGATGGAGAGTCAATGGAGGACGTCTCACGTAGCAAGGTCGGCCGAGGTCTTGACCAGCCTCGGTTCGATTAAAATGGTGAGCTTCCGGTACGGTGGATGAGGGACCAAGGAAGCGGCCTATGAGTGAAGCGCTAGGTCACCTGCGAAGGATCCTAGAGGGTGCTGACCATACGGTGCTCGGGCTCTGGGTCGCCTAGGATACCCACGCGTGCGTCGAGGAAGATATTGGAACAAGGAGTAAGAGTTGTTTTCTGGAACCGGGCATGGATCTGGTTGACTGACCTTGCTGGTCCTCAACGGATGAGTCCATGGCTCTTTTATATGGATCTGTTGGTTGATCTTGCTGATCTTCAACGAGAGTCCATCTTGATAAGTGATTATATTGTTGAGTATTATGGGCTAGGAACTATTGAAACGGCCCCTGTGTGGACAGGTGGTGAGCGTTCTAGTTGCCAATGATGCCATAGATACTCTGATGAAGGAATGATGGGAAATTATGAATCAACTGGATAAATTGGGAGATTGTGATCAGTGGTACTATGGTTTCATTAAAGGATTGTTTTAAAGTTAGCTGATGCTAAGAAAAAGGCAATTTTCATATTGGGTGTGTAAGTGGTGTGGCTAGTTTTATGTTTGCATGAAATTCCGGCTAGGGGGCCTTGGAACTCTTTTCCTTGGTACCCGGGACAAAACCTAACCAAATTCCAAATTGGATCCCATCACTACAGTGGTTGGGCGGTTGGCTAACCCATGGGATCGGATGGGGTTAGGCTGGACTGATGGATCCGTAAATCGAGATTTAATTTCTATTATTACGATAGATGAAGTAAATCCCGGATAGAAATTGTTCTATGGATAGGAATCAACGGCTGTGCCTCTTGATGGGGAAAAAAGCGTTGATCCCAATGATCCAAGTGCAAGTTTCTTCCTTGATTTGACCAAGTACCGTTAAAGGTACAGTCAGATCAGTTGATCCGTAATGATCTTGACTACGTTAGAGTAAAGAGTTATCCTGGTGGAATCGCCCATGCTTTCCGGGTAAAGGAAGTTTTTTCCAGTTTCGGTTTTGGACAAACCGACGGATTAGTCTCTTGTCCGGATATCCGTGGTGGGCGAGGCCCCGAGTGTGGGACCCTGCCTCGCGCAAGAAGTGCTACTTCCGCTGCTAGTACCCCGAATCCGTTGCGCGGTGGGAACAGGGATCTCACAGTTGGTATCAGAGCATTTGGTTAATAAAGATCAACTGAGAAGACAAATATGTCAAACATTTATCAAGAAACACAAAAAGGTTGTAATTGTGTGATATAAGTCATACAATTTGATATTCAAACTAAAATTTGTAAATTGGTAATTGGGTCTTCAGATGGAAGTACCGCAATTATATAGAATCCCTGACTTGCTTGAGGCCTAGACATGATGGTATTTACCTTATAATTCCAAGGGCCGTGACTACCCGTATATACCGAGAGTATACTGCAGCTCTTTACTGACAGTATATACGAGTAAATCTAAGACTTGAAATTTTAAGCGTTAATGCTATCCAGATGATGAATTCGAATATGGTTGATATGATTTTTAATTCTGTTTGAGAACTGATGAAATTGATTTGGATTCTGATTGAAAAATGATGATTTCCGAAATTTAGTTGAAATGTAATAAGCTGAGCGAAACCACATGAGGATGAATGGGACGAGTCCCTGTGATGATATTCATAACTGGAATGATGATAACGATTTCAGCAAATCACTATGAGATTAGTGGATTGTGCTGTCAAAGTGCTACTGTTAACACTTGAGTCGGTATATCAAGTTAAGGGATGACAAATTGAAAACTTGCTTGACTGAAATTCCCGTGGAGGAATGTTCAGAAAGAAAAAATTTCGATCTGATGGACCATTATCGTGTTAAGGATATGAATGATATGATCTAAAATGAATTGTTATTTAATGATGAGTTCTATATAAGGGATATTTATCCCCGTATTCTGTTGGGTTGACCAGAATATAAGGAACCCTAGAATAAATTAGATCTTAAGAAAAAGAGTTGTCCTCTACTTGGCGAGATGAGGACATCTCGTACTTTTTTAAGTGGGGTAGAATGTAAGATTCCTCCCCAGCCTTCGAGGTATACAGGAGTAAGAATCTCCATTTTTGATCTCTAAAATAAAAGAACGATTCTGTTTAAGAAAGAAAGACCCTTTCCCTAGAATACTTCTCAGGAGTTCCACCTGTTTTAAGGATTCAGAACAGAAGTAAAAATCGGTGTTTTGGATACCAAGGTTTTGGTCTTCATTCGAGTACGGCCCAAAAGAAGTTCTTTATCTATTGGGGAGTTTAAGAAGTTATCCCCCAGATATTGTGAGCCTTATCTGAATTCAAAGAAAGTAAGCGACTTAGCTTGAGAGCTTCTTTTATCTCCTCATCTCAAAGTTCTTAATGTATTTCATAGAAATATGTGCCAAACCCAAATCATGGAAAGACGGTAAAACTTCAGTGGCAAGTTACCGTTGGCTTCTAAGTTACGCTAGCTCCTTCCTTTATATAAGTCGTAACTTTTACTTGTCGTTCACAGTAATCTTACTTCCATCGATCTTCTTTCTTTCTTAATCTCCTTCATGGCTTGGCAACAAGAATTAGTTTTATCCATGATGATTTCTCACCTTCAAGACGCAAGGGAGTCTGTGAAGAAAGATTTTATAGAGAAGTATGAGCGCTCACTTTTCCCTCACTTGGGAACTTCTGTAGCGCAGACAAAATGGCGGACCTATCAAGACATAACTAGGGTAACACCCTGGGGTCAGCAGCACTTTCGTAACAATGTTCGCTTGGCCATGGTTATTGAAGCTTTGGGTTTGGGTCCCCGATACTACTGCGTCATGAGATCAAGGCATCCTGGGTTTTCTGAGCGGGTCTTCTTACTGGCGCGTTTTCTTCCTCATGAGAAGATATGCCTTTACCCCGTTTTTGGCTTGCCTCTCAGAGGTCCTTTTGTTAGAACACCTCATACCACTGAGATAGGCGCAGCAATAACCCACAGAATCATTCCCATAGATGAGTTACCTTATACTTGTGCAGCTTGTGAGGACTGCTTTTGTGACCATATGATGGACGGGCTTATGGAAGTGTAAAGAGTTCCTCTATCGTTACTGTATAAGTTCCGAGAATGAATAAAGTTTAAATCTTGTTCGTATTTTGAATCTTGCTCTCTTTAAGACTTATCTTGGTGGTTAATCTTGATTAAAATTTTTCTCTAAGTCTCATATTCGTGAATCTTGCGAAATTATCACAAGTTGCGAGATGAGGACATCTCGCGTTTTTTAAGTGGGGTAGAATGTAAGATTCCTCCCCCAACCCCTTTTTGATGTCTAGTATCTTCCCCTGTAATCAACCCTCTTCAGAAATATACAGACCCTGTTGCTAACTATTTTAGCCTAGAGAGAGAAAAATTATTCTAGAGAGAGAATATTCAAATTTTGAATATTTTTGGATAGAAAAATATCTCTTATAATTCAGATGAGTTCCCCTGAAACAGAAATTCAAAAAGAATTTTCCAATGTGCAATTGGAATTATATGGAAATAGGTATAAAGAACCTTAGTCTAAGGGTCTAGATTTTCAGAAATCTTTAGACTATGGTCCAATTAAGGTTCCTATGGGCCAATAGCATCAATCCATGTGTAGGGAAGAGATAAATCCATATTTGTAAAAAGAAGATACCCAAAAATGAGTAAATGCTCACATAAGGTGAAGAGTTAAAAATGTACAAGGTTTATTAGTAAAAAACTATGAGCAATATTAAAAATATGAGATATTTTGGGTATCCAAAAATGAGTAAATGCTCACATAAGATGAAGAGTTGAAAATGTACAAGGTTTATTAGTAAAAAACTATGAGCAATATTAAAATGATGCCATTATGACACATATGTAAGGAAGGGGAATTCTTTAAAGGAGGTGCATATTTCACATAAGATGAAGAGTTGAAAATGTACAAGGTTTATTAGTAAAAAACTATGAGCAATATTAAAATGATTCCATTATGACACATATGTAAGGAAGGGGAATTCTTTAAAGGAGGTGCATATTTCACATAAGATGAAGAGTTGAAAATGTACAAGGTTTATTAGTAAAAAAAAACTATGAGCAATATTAAAATGATTCCATTATGACACATATGTAAGGAAGGGGAGTTCTTTAAAGGAGGTGCATATTTCACATGCTTGAATGAGTTTTAAACTCATAAAAATTGAGATATTTCATCTCTCCTCTCTCCTCATTCAAGTCTAGTTCCAAAAAGTTAGCTTAACTGACCTAAAAATGGTTAAATTTTGACCAAACTGATTTAGAAAATTCTAGAATCAGTTTGTTTGGTTAGAAGCTCAATTTTTCCTATAAATAGAAGCCTCCCCCTTGTTGAAAAATAGTTAGTGTTTATGCATCGTTACTCTACTCCACCTAAGCCAAGAACTGTGAATTCATTTAATAATTCACTAGTTTTTGGAGCTTCCCTCTTTCTTCAATCTCCATTAGTGGCTCCATCAACATACTTAACCAATTGATTGGTTGGGGGCCTCTACCGTGAACAAAGAATCAAGCAAGTTGTAAGGTAATTAGTGAATATTGATCTTTCTATAAATTCTCAATGTTTCTCTCTTCTCAACCCCTCTCAAGCTTGAGAAGTTTAATTGGTATGGTTTTTTTTAAATGCTATTGAAGTTTGAATAGTAGTGAAGAGTTACATAATGCTATTGAAGTTAATTTTCATTTATGTTTAAATTCTAATGATTTTTATGTAAATTCTCTCTCTCACTCAAGAAATGGTCATACTCATGACCCGTTCTCAATCCAAATCAAGCTTTTCATAAAGTTTTTCCTTAACCCAAGATTAAGCTATGCTTGAGGCCAAATTAATGGCTTTTTTCTATGCTTTTAGTTTATGTATATTAATGATTCAATCCATTATGGATTAATAATCCAATTAGAGATTATTTTAATTATTTCCTTAATGATAAGCATTATCCCTTAGAAAAATTGAGATTTATCAGTCATAGCAGCGGAGCTATGGGAAAATTTTTATAAAAATTATGCATAAAATAATCTCATTCAAAGCATAAAAAGAGGACTTCCTACCATATTCTAGGAATTATCATCCTAGATTAATTGAAAGAATTTCATTATAATCATAGAGAAATTGAATTTTTATCATGCATAAAGGATAAGTTTTTATATCAAAAGTGTTATTTTTACCATTTTTATTTCATGCATAGAAGTATGCATAATGCTTAAATTTTTATATCAAAAGTGTTACTTTTATTATTTTTATTTTCATGCATAGAAGTATGCATAATGGATAAATTTTTATATCAAAAGTGTTACTTTTATTATTTTTATTTTCATGCATAGAAGTATGCATAAAGGATAAATTTTTATATCAAAAGTGTTACTTTTATCATTTTTATTTCATGCATAGAAGTATGCATAATGCTTAAATTTTTATATCAAAAGTGTTACTTTTATTATTTTTATTTTCATGCATAGAAGTATGCATAATGGATAAATTTTTATATCAAAAGTGTTACTTTTATTATTTTTATTTTCATGCATAGAAGTATGCATAAAGGATAAATTTTTATATCAAAAGTGTTACTTTTATCATTTTTATTTCATGCATAGAAGTATACATAATGGACAAATTTTTATATCAAAAGTGTTACTTTTATCAAATTTGAATTTCATGCATAGAGGTATGCATAAAAAGTTGATTATTTTATTGTAAGGGTGTTACTTTTATCATATTGGATTTCATGCATAGAGGTATGCATAAAAGATATTCTTTTTATACTAAAAGTGTGATTTTCCTCATAAATGGATTTTATGCATAACTTAGATGCATAAGAGAAATTCTTTTATTCTAAAAGTGTAATTCCTACTAAATTGAATTTATGCATAAGAAGATGCATTAAAAAATTGATTTTTAATTCAAAAGTGTCATTCTCATCTAAATTGAATTTATGCATAGGAAGATGCATAAAAGATTGAATTTTAATTCAAAAGTGTCATTTTCATTTAAAATGAATTTATGCATAGGAAGATGCATAAAAGATTGATTTTACTTTGGAAGTATTAATCTCCTTAAATAGAATTTATGGATAAGTAAATGTGTAAAGAAATCTTATATCAAATATAAGAATTCTCTTGTATTCTATAAATAGATATGAGATGTGATAGGATGTGATAAGAGGTGTATAAGAGGTGATAAGATGAATTAAGATGTGATAGGATGTGATAAGAGGTGTATAAGAGGTGATAAGAGGTGATAAGATGAATTAAGATGTGATAAGATGTGTATGGGATGAGGTAAGAAGTGTATGTGATAGGATAAGATGTATATGGGTTGTGATAGGGCAAGAATGGATGTGATGTAAAAGATTAGATGTGAAGGCATATGGGGTTATATGAATGGGAATGTGGAAATGGATGTATGTATATGGATGTGTGGATGTGGAGATGGGAGTATGGATGTATGAATGTGAAAATAGATGTGTATACATGAAGATGTATATGCAGAGATGTGAATGTGGATGTAGATGCGGATGTATAGATGTGAATGGGAATGTGGATGTGAATGTGGATGTAGATGTGGATGTATAGATGTGAATGGAAATGTGGATATGGATGTATGGATGTGAATATGGATGTATGGATGTGAATGTGGATGTAGATGTGGATGTAGATGTGGATGTATAGATGTGAATGGGAATGTGGATGTGAATGTGGATTTAGATGTGGATGAATAGATGTGAATGGGAATGTGGATGTGGATGTATGTATGTATGTATGTGGATGTATGTATGTATGTGGATGTAGATGTGGATGTATAGATGTGAATGGGAATGTGGATGTGGATGTATGTGAATGTGGATGTAGATGTGGATGTATAGATGTGAATGGGAATGTGGATGTGGATGTATGTATGTATGTGGATGTGGATGTATGAATGAGGACGTGATAATGAATGTATGCATGTGGATGTGGATATGGATGTGTATGTATGAATGCGGATATGGATGTGGATATGGATGTGTATGTATGAATGTGGATATGGGATGTGGATGTATAAATGAGGATGTGAAAATGGAGATAAGCATGTAGATGTGGATGTATGGATGTGAATGTGGATGTGGATGTGGATGTATGGATGTGGATATGGATGTGAATATATGATATGTGACGTGAAGGAATCTGAAGTAAAGAGATGGAAAATGATGTGATTGGATGAGTACACATATAAATGAAATGTGGAATAAGTAATGTGGATTGTATGAGGGATAATGTGGAAAAATGAGAGTTAACATAGAAATTGTATTTGTAAACTGTTTGTAAATGCTGTTTGTAAATGGCTGTTTTACGTCAAGAATGCTGGGAAAGCATTTTGACCGTCTTGTGATTAAGGTCGTGGAGACCTAACTGATAAAGTTGCAACTGCTGACGGAGAGTCAATGGAGGACGTCTCACGTAGCAAGGTCGGCCGAGGTCTTGACCAGCCTCGGTTCGATTAAAATGGTGAGCTTCCGGTACGGTGGATGAGGGACCAAGGAAGCGGCCTATGAGTGAAGCGCTAGGTCACCTGCGAAGGATCCTAGAGGGTGCTGACCATACGGTGCTCGGGCTCTGGGTCGCCTAGGATACCCACGCGTGCATCGAGGAAGATATTGGAACAAGGAGTAAGAGTTGTTTTCTCGAACCGGGCATGGATCTGGTTGACTGACCTTGCTGGTCCTCAACGGATGAGTCCATGGCTCTTTTATATGGATCTGTTGGTTGATCTTGCTGATCTTCAACGAGAGTCCATCTTGATAAGTGATTATATTGTTGAGTATTATGGTCTAGGAACTATTGAAACGGCCCCTGTGTGGACAGGTGGTGAGCGTTCTAGTTGCCAATGATGCCATAGATACTCTGATGAAGGAATGATGGGAAATTATGAATCAACTGGATAAATTGGGAGATTGTGATCAGTGGTACTATGGTTTCATTAAAGGATTGTTTTAAAGTTAGCTGATGCTAAGAAAAAGGCAATTTTCATATTGGGTGTGTAAGTGGTGTGGCTAGTTTTATGTTTGCATGAAATTCCGGCTAGGGGGCCTTGGAACTCTTTTCCTTGGTACCCGGGACAAAACCTAACCAAATTCCAAATTGGATCCCATCACTACAGTGGTTGGGCGGTTGGCTAACCCATGGGATCGGATGGGGTTAGGCTGGACTGATGGATCCGTAAATCGAGATTTAATTTCTATTATTACGATAGATGAAGTAAATCCCGGATAGAAATTGTTCTATGGATAGGAATCAACGGCTGTGCCTCTTGATGGGGAAAAAAGCGTTGATCCCAATGATCCAAGTGCAAGTTTCTTCCTTGATTTGACCAAGTACCGTTAAAGGTACAGTCAGATCAGTTGATCCGTAATGATCTTGACTACGTTAGAGTAAAGAGTTATCCTGGTGGAATCGCCCATGCTTTCCGGGTAAAGGAAGTTTTTTCCAGTTTCGGTTTTGGACAAACCGACGGATTAGTCTCTTGTCCGGATATCCGTGGTGGGCGAGGCCCCGAGTGTGGGACCCTGCCTCGCGCAAGAAGTGCTACTTCCGCTGCTAGTACCCCGAATCCGTTGCGCGGTGGGAACAGGGATCTCACAGCTATTATCTTCTCCTTAGGAATAAAGCAACTAAGGAGTCTGTAGACTTGGCATGAAAGTCTGAAATTTTGAGGCGTCCAATGATATAGAATGACACCACGCACCATTTTCAGCTTTAACAGAATCATTGCCAATCAGAGGTTCTACCTTAGCATTGCACGCCGATCACAAGAGGCATGGACATACTGCCCTGCAAACCACTTATGTTGTCATCTCTCCGTTGGGTCAGGAAAATATAAATCCTCGAAATGGCATGCGAGTCTTTCTCGGCTTGTTCGAGTTGAAGCAGAAGAGATGAGATGCTCGAAGGCGAACGCAGTCATATCTTGAGACTGGGTGAGGTTGGGAATACCAGATAAATAGGGAACTTCCATCTATAAAACAATTTCTTTGATTAAAAATTCTTCATTGAAGAAGCTTACGGAATGAAAATACATTATGAAAAATGCATTGTCTGAGCTTTTATTATCAATTTTTGATAAGAATTTGTTTATCCTTATTAGCTTTCAACAACGCTCTGATACCAGCTATGAGGTCCCTGTCCGCCTTCTCCGGGCTCCTGCCGGTGGGCGGAAGCGACGTCGGCCTCCCGCATGGGGCTGCATACGCGGGGCCTCGCCCGTGGATGTTCGGGACGAGAGGCTAGCCCGAGGGCGGTCCCTCCGAGACCGGGCCTGGAAGACTCCCCTCGCCCAGAAGGCACGAGCGATTCCGCAAGGAAGGTGAAAAATCTTTTAACTAGGAGATTACTCTAACAAGTCAAGTCTTGACTAAATTAAATTGATCTGACCAAGTCTTAACTAGGAGATTACTCTAACGAGTCAAGTCTTGACTAAATTAAATTGATCTGACCAAGCCTGAAGTCACATGGTCAGATCAAGAAGAGACTTGCACTTGGTCCATGGAATCACCGCTTTTTTTCTCATCACAGCGGATGATCCCTTCCCATAGAACAAGGTCTTCTTAGGATTTAAACTGATTAACGTAACTAATCGTATCTAGTTATTTCTCAGGAATCCTCCGATCCAGCTCCTCCGATCCAGCCTAACCCCATCCGGCCCATGGGTTAGTCAACCACCCGACCACTGAATTGGTGGGATTCCTTTATAAAGATTTGATTGGGTTTTTGCCCGGGTACCGAGGAAAAGAGTTCCCAGGCCCCCTGGCTGGTGATTCATACAAAAATCAAATAGGCACACCACATACACACCCAATATTAAATTGCCATTTATAACAGATTCGACTGGCAATCTTTGAATAAAATCATAATATTTTCAATCATCATTTTCCAAAATTCCAAGTCCATTGTATTACAAAAATGCATCATCTGAACTCCCTGTTGAAGACCAGCTGGCCACCCAAACGAGATCATGTATCAAATTTTTGTTCCCAAAAACCTTTCTTTTTTGTCCATCAGATATCTTCCTCGATGTACGACGCCGCCTGGGTGTCCTAGGTAGCAACCGCGAGCACGTGCATCGCCTAGGATCCTCCTTAGGTGTCCTAGCACTTCACTCAGGGACCGCTTTGCAACCCTCGCCCATCGTACCAGAAGTGCACCATTTTAACCGTACCGAGGCTGGTCAAGACCTCGGTAAGCTTTGCCGCCGCCGCAGGGTGACGTCCCTTGACAACTCCCCGCCAGCTATTCCAATGAACCTCCTTTAGAAAAACATAAGCCAAATACTTCCTCCAGTATTCTGGTATAAAACAGTCCTTTGAATGAAAAACAGAGTTTCCAATGCAAGTGAGATTCCAGTTTGAGATTGGTTCCAAAGACCCTTTTTCCAATAATTCCCAGTTTCAATAATGAAAATGTTGAAGCAGCACAAAAAGATGATGTATGGTATGTGGATTCAGGTGCTTTGAACCACATGACAAGTCATGGGGAGTGGTTCAAGGAGATGAAAAACCTTGAACGACTAGGTTTTGTGGAAACAGGGGATGACACTGCTCATCCAATTGCCCATGTTGGAGATGTGTCATTGTCTATGCAGGATGGCAAAGTGAAGTACCTTGCAGATGTACTTCACATTCCGAACATAACAAAGAATCTAGTTTCAGTTGGCCAAATGATTGAGCAGGGTTTGCAGGTTTGGTTTAACCCTGATGGTTGTTATGTTGAACACTTTAAAGACAAGTGCAGGTTGGTTGCAAAAGGCAACAGAGTGGGCAGAATGTTTACGTTGAATGTAGACATGCCTGAAATGAGTGCTGCGATATTTGCAAATGGCTTAGGAATTGTTGCAGACACAGACATTTGGCATAAAAGAATTGGACATGTGAATGTGCAAAGAATGAAGTCTATGCAGACTAAAGGAATTGTGACAGGGTTGCCAAAGTTTAAAGTGGAAGGTATGCAGATAATATGTGAAGCATGCCAATTTGGAAAGCAAACAAAGCATGTATTTCCAGATATGTGAGCAGAAATGCACTAGATGTTGTGCATTCAGATGTATGGGGTCCTACGAAGACCATGTCTATGGGAGGCTGCAGGTATTATACGTGACATTCATTGATGACCACACAAGGAAAGTGTGGGTATATTTCATGAAGGAGAAGAGTGAGGTGTTCACTCACTTTCAGAATTTCAGAGTTTTGGTTGAAAAACAAACAGGGAAATATGTAAAGTTCCTAAGGTCAGATGGAGGGGGAGAGTACTTCTCCAATGAGTTCTCTGAATTTTTGAAGAAGAATGGTATTCGGAGACAGTTTACATGCAGATACACTCCGCAGCAAAATGGAGTTGTTGAGCGAAAAAACAGGCACATTGCTGAGATTGCACGAGCATTGATGGAAGAGAAGAATATGCCGCATAGCTATTGGGCTGAGGCTGTTTCTACAGTAGTATACATCATGAACATGACTCCAATTCCAGCCATACATGATGTAACTCCAGAGGATACGCCCCAAAAAAAGTTCTCTATCTCTTGGGAAGTACAAGAAGTTATCCCCCAGATATTGTGGGCCATATCTGATTACAAAGAAAGTAGGTGACTTAGCCTACGAGCTTCTTCTGCCTCCTCATCTCAAAGTACATAATGTATTTCATGTCAGTCTTCTTAAAAAGTATGTACCAAGCCCGGATCATGTGCTTGATGGTGATGAAATCTTAACTTCTTCAACCCAAGGGTAGATGGAAACTCCAACCTGAAGAGAATTATGAGAGAATTATGAGAGAATTATTGGTCAAATGGAAGTTCTATCCTTTTGAAGATGCCACCTGGGAGAAAG
Source organism: Cibotium barometz (assembly GCF_041138505.1). NCBI lineage: Eukaryota > Viridiplantae > Streptophyta > Polypodiopsida > Cyatheales > Cibotiaceae > Cibotium > Cibotium barometz. The sequence continues at coordinate 17,739,615 of NC_141067.1, forward strand.
AAGCCGAACTGTTGCGGGATTATCCCATGTTTGCGAGATGAGGACATCTCACGTTTTTCAATCCCCCCCAAAAACTCTTGTTGCAAACAAGAGTAGAACCCTCAAACCATCAAGCCAAAAGGAAAGCTCCCAGAATTCATGTAAGTTAGAAATCTTATATTTTTCTTTATTCTTTTAATGGTTTTCTAAATTGTTTGTTATCTTAAAATGATAAACAGATGCTATGCCTTCTTGGAAAGGCTTTCCCCCTCTCTCATTCTTAAAATCAGCCCTTCTTTATCCTAGTTAAGTGATCTAATTGTTGGAATTAAACTTTTCATATTGTTTCTCTCTTAAAAGTGAAAATTTATTAGTTTAGAATGCTTCAAACCAATTGGGGATAATTCCTACGTAGATTAAGGTTAGAAAATTGAAAAATGGTCAGCCATACAAAGGAGGTTATGGCAAAATTTTCTAAAAATTTGTGAAATAAATTTCATCTTTTATTAATAAAAAAGAGTAATCCCCATCATTTGTGTATTCTAAAAGTGTCATTTTCATTTATGCATAGAAGATGCATATTGATTATTTTTTATTATAAAAGAGTGATTTTTAATAGAATTAAATTCTATGCATAGAAAGATGCATATTGATTATTATTTTTATTATAAAAGAGTGATTTTTAATATAATTAAATTCTATGCATAGAAAGATGCATATTGATTATTTTTATTATTATATAAGAGTGATTTTTAATAGAATTAAAATCTATGCATAGAAAGATGCATATTGATTATTTTTTTATTATAAAAGAGTGATTTTTAATAGAATTGAATTCTATGCATAGAAAGATGCATATTGATTATTTTTTTATTATAAAATAATATATTTTTATTATAAAAGTGTTACTTTTATCATTATAGATTTTTATGCATAAAATGATGCATAATGTTTTTTTTAATTACAAAAGTGCTGCTTTCACCAATATTGATTTTTATGCATAAAAGAATTTTTTATCAAAATTAAGAGTTCACTTTAATCCCATGTTTAATTCCCATGAATATTGGAAAAATGAATAAGTAAATACTCAGTGAAGGAAAATTATACTATTTTATATTCTCTAGGATGGTGGTGAGAAAATTGAGAAAAACTATCGAAGTCAGAATTTAGATAAATGATTAATTTATTCCTCATAGGAATTTGTGTTTAGTTTTGAATTCAGTAAAGTAGTAATTGAAATATTACCTTCGAGAAAGATAATTTAGGGAGAACCTTTCCAGACTCAAACCCTGAATCAGACTATGACCAAGACGTAACTCCTTTGTCAGTTTCAAGAAATGTCGATGTGACCAGTTCAGTAATCTACACTCAAATCACCCACCGAAATTGAAACTAAGTTGAGACCTTTGACCTTTCATTTTTGATCTGAGGATCAAGAATTCAGAATTCAAGGAATTTTGCTTGGGAATCTAGACCTGTGATCTAGAAGTCTTGGGATACGGAATTAAGATATACTCATTGTATTCAAATGGAAATCAAAACTGAAAACTTACATAGAAACCATGTTTTCTTAAAGGACTGTCTTACGCCAGAATGCTGGAGGGAACATTTGGTATATGTGTGTTCTAAGGGAAGTTCGGTTGCAACAGTTGGCAGGGAATGTTCAAAGGACAGCTCATGCGGCAAAGCCTCTGCCTAGGTCTAGACCAGCCTTGGTATGGTTAAAATGGTGTGCTTCCAGTACGATGGACGAGGGCCGACGAAGCGGTCTCTCAGTGAAGTGCCAGGACACCTAAGGAGGATCTTGGAGGGTTCTGACCAGGCGATGCACGGGCTCACGGTGCCGAGGACACCCATGCGTATGTCGAGGAAGATATATATGTATGATGACGAGAAACTTATTGTAATATGTTACTGGATCTCAATGTTGACCTGCTAGTCTCAATGGAGAGTCCAGAGTGATACTGTTTTGTGATGAGAAACAAGGATTGAATGGAAATTTTGAGTTGTGGCATCTATACCCAGTCATTGTTTGTCAATGGATTGTTTTATAAATTAAAGTTTAAAGAGGAGTGTGTGAGTATCTGTATTCTAAAGCAAAAGTTCAGAAAGGCTTTCAATTATGGGTGGGTGAGTACTTGTCTGGTTCTACCAATTCTAGTGGTTGGGTGGTGGCTAACCCATGGGCCGGATGGGCTGGAATCAGTAGAGTTTTAATAATAAAATTGATTAATAGGATTACACTTAGAACTCGAGTAGTTAATTAAAAGCCTGAAGACTTCTCAAATGAATAGATCAACGGCTGTGCCTAATTCAATTAGGAAAAAAGCGTTGATTCTTTCAAGTTGAGTCTGTTATAGTTTCCCTTCTATCTGGTTTATTCAGATGAAGGTTAGATCAGCGTTAGAAAAATTCGTTAAGAAATTCAAAATGGTGGAATCGTTCCCGCTTTCTGGGCATGGGAAATTTTCCCAGTTTCATTTTTCGGAATGATCGCCAGCTTAGTGTCATGTAGGCTGTAATGCCTATGACCGACGGCAGACCGGATGGCCATATCCGGGGTTCAGTGGGAGAGGACGCCCATGCGGAGTCATGGGCAACCAGGCTAGTGTGGACGGCAGGCCACACACTATATAGCCTGGGGGATGAGGGGCAATCCTCATTCTTCCTCTATGGCTGGGTGGTGAGCCAAAGGCCGTCCCCTCCTGTGGTAACGCCCGTAGCGGCGTTACAGGAATGTAACACTGGTATCAGAGCATGGTTCGATGGGATCGTCAGAGTCCGCACGTGAACGGTGGACCCGGAGCCCACTCGATGGTTTTCGACCATTCATCTCCTCATCCTTATCTCGAATGGAGGGTGTGGAGGGAGGCAGCCAAGGAAGAATGGAAGGGAAGAATTCTCTCACTCTCTCTCTCTCTCTCCCCCCGTCACACACAGTAAGCAAAACCAAGTAAGCGATTTTCGTTTTTTTTTTTTTTCTATGCGATTGAAATTGTCTGCGTTGAAATTCGTTTCATAGACTGTGTGTGGGGGAGGTGGGGGGGGCGAAGAGCAGCCCCACTGCGAGGACCAACCCCACCTTTTACCACGACTTGCGTTGAAGAGGATATCCCGTCTAGTGGTCGTCGTCTGAGAAGTGGGGCAAAGAGCACAAATGTGCGAAGACCACATCTGAGTGGGTGGGGGCGAATGCTGACCCTCGTTTGAAAGGGGGGGGCGTAGAGCCCAGGCGATACGGCGCTGCAGCCAGGCCAGCCCAGCGGCCAGCTAGGTGGCCAGCTGGCCAGGCAGGCGGGCGGCCAGCCTTAGGTGCCCAACGGGCGGCCAGCCCAGGCGGCCGGCCAGGCACGTGGCCAACCTTAGGCAGCCAGCCCAGCGGCGGCCAGGCGGGCGGCCAGCAACGACCACCAGACAGCCGACCAGCGCACGAAAGGAGAAAAAAAACATATATTTTAATTGTTCATTTTTAATTTATTAAAAATGAAGCGGGTGGCCAGCCCAGCAGGCGGCCAGCCAGCGGCGGCAGACTCGGCCCTAAGGACGCTCCCCACACGGGCGGACGGCCACGCCCGAAGCGGCGAGGGCCGGCCCGGTGTGTGAAGTTTTTGGAGAACCTCAAACTCAACTTGTACATGTGTACATGAGTGATGTTCGTGTTGTGATAAGGTCATGGGCACACCCATTGACTCAGTGTGGGCGTCGTGGATGCGGCAATCAAGCATAGGGCTTTGATGGAGGTGTATGTGCAGGGACAATGTTGAGATTCTGGAAGCACAGGCTCGTCCAAAACGTAGCTGCTGGAGGTAGTATCAGCTGTTCGATGGCTCGTATGAGTGCGCGGCCGTTTGATATGTGTGGGCATGTCAAAATACAAAGGGGACAAGGTAGCTTTGAGCTTTAGTGTAAAAAGGATAAAGTAATGGTGGCCATCCATAGGGTTTTAAACAAAAATAAATAAATGATGATAATAATGTGGCCCAAAAAGGATAACCACGTGGGAGCTTAGCACAGTCGCCAGCGAGGTTCTTCTGGAGAGTTGGCGAAGACAGTGGAGTCACCAGGTTGTAGAAGGGACCCCTTGTGTTTGGGTGGGTGTGCAGCCGGGAGCATGTGCAGTGGAGAGGTTCTCAGGCGGGCGTAGCCGCAACCATCCGACAGAGGAGCTGCCTAGCGAGTGACGTCAACTGTGCAAGGGATTTTGAGCGTGCAGGCATGGTGGCTGAAGGGCCGACATGAAGACGGGCTGGCGTGTGGAGCCAGGCCCAGGAGGGCCGCGAGTGGGAGCTGCCTAAGAGTTGTTGGCGAGGACAGAAGGGACCCCTTGTGTTTGGGTGGCGTGTGCAGCCAACAGGCGCAGAGAAAACGCGGGCTAGGAAGGGTTCGCGTGTGTGGTGTCTGGAAACTCTCGGGTGGTATTGCTGACAGAGGCTGGGGCCTCCTTTGTGAAGAGCAGTGAAGAGGTGTGTACAGCTGCAACTGTAAAAGAAAGAAGGTGGTCGTGTTGGCGGTGGCGGGTGCAACCAGAAAAAAAGAGCCGCCAGCCACCATAGTGCGGAGGCGGAGACCAGGTATGGGGAGTAACGCGGACAGGGCCATGTGGGAGTTAGTGAAAGTACTGGCAGGCGTATGGGCTTGGACGAGGTGAAGATGGCCGCCGTTAAGGTGACGGGCTGAAGCGTAAGGTGCAGCGAGTGGAGATGCAGATGTTAGTAAGGGGAGCGGTAAAGGATAGCGTGTGGGAGCCGCCTAGGAACTGCTGTGGCGAGGACAAAAGGGAAGCATGGCTGATCGCTGACTTGCTGGAGTCAAAGGCCTAGCGTGAAAGGCAGAGAGCAGGTATGAGCAGAGGGTGCAGCTATAACGGGCGTCAAAGGTAGCTGCTAGTGCAAGAAGAGAAGGCTGGAGCCGATAGCTGAGAGAAGCCGGATTGGTGAAGAGCACCGATTGGCTGGTGACATAGAAGCTGGGGAGTAAGGAGCAAGTGATGTACTTGCTGCAGGCGAAGACCAGGTTGATTTGAAGGTGTGGAGTGCTGCAGCAGATAGGCTGGTCGACGTCAAAGTGTTTGGGTTCTAGTATTGTGGTTGCCGTCTCTGGGAGGCAGGGAAGTTCAGAGGTGTGGCTGGGTTTTGTTTGCCTTGGTGCTGGATAGTGGGCTGGTTATCAGGTTGAGAACAAAGAGGTTGCTTTGGGTTTTGCTTTGGGGACTGGCAGTGTGCTGGTGGTGTAGCAGAGAGACCTTCAGCTAAGGTGCAGTGCAAAGAACGAAGAGGTCGGCTGTAGAGAAGCGAGGAGCGAAGGGATTTGGAGTGACCAGCAGCAGGGAGGGCTGATCGCGAGCGGGTGCTTGATGAAGCTGGTGTCTGGGATATCTCGGATATCCAATTCTGTAAAGATGAAGGTTCTTTCTGAAATATAAGTCTTGTTCATGCTCTTTGGTCTGGTGTTTTGGTGTGTTTGCATGCGTGTGTGGAAGTGTGGCATTCTATAAAGGCGTAAACAGCTTTACCGCTTCCGTGCCATCACTTTTTGGTGCCTCCATAGAGGAACAGATTTCCTCTGGTTTGTGAAAGAGAATAGGGGCTGTGTGAAGCAAGATTTGGAAAGATGGCTCAAGATTTTCCGGAGTATTGGGGATTGCCACAGGAGAATGCAACTAGGTTTCTGGAGAAGATGGAGTTTACAGCTTTGATGAAAGACAGGGCAACCCCTGTAAGATTCCTCCCCCACCCCCTTTTTGATGTCTAGTATCTTTCCCTGTAATCAATCCCTCTTCAGAAATATAAAGACCTTGTTTCTATCTGTCGAGAGAGAGAAAAATATTCTAGAGAGAGAATATTCAGATTTTGAATATTTTTGGATAGAAAAATATCTCTTCTAATTCAGATGAGTTCCCCTGAAACAGAAATTCAAAAAGAATTTTCCAATGTGCAATTGGAATTAATTGAAAATAGGTATAAAGAACCTTAGCCTAAGGGTCTAGATTTTCAGAAATCTTTAGACTATGGTCCAATTAAGGTTCCTATGGACCAATAGCATCAATCCATGTGTAGGGAGGAGATAAATCCAACTTGTAAAAAGAAAATACCCAAAAATGAGTAAATGCTCACATGAGGTGAAGAGTTGAAAATGTACAAGGTTTATTAGTAAAAAACAATGTGCAATATTAAAAATATGAGATATTTTGGGTATAATGATTTTATTATGACACATATGTAAGGAAGGGGAGTCCCTTAAATGCTCACATAAGATGAAGAGTTGAAAATGTACAAGGTTTATTAATAAAAAACTATGAGCAATATTAAAATGATTCCATTATGACACATATGTAAGGAAGGGGAGTTCTTTAAAGGAGGTGCATATTTCACATAAGATGAAGAGTTGAAAATGTACAAGGTTTATTAGTAAAAAAACCTATGAGCAATATTAAAATGATTCCATTATGACACATATGTAAGGAAGGGGAGTTCTTTAAAGGAGGTGCATATTTCACATGCTTGAATGAGTTTTAAACTCATAAAAATTGAGATATTTCATCTCTCCTCTCTCCTCATTCAAGTCTAGTTCCAAAAAGTTAGCTTAACTGACCTAAAAATGGTCAAAAATTGACCAAACTGATTTGGAAAATTCTAGAATCAGTTTGTTTGGTTAGGAGCTCAATTTTTCCTATAAATAGAAGCCTCCCCCTTGTTGAAAAATATATAGTGTTTATGCATCGTTACTCTACTCCACCTAAGCCAAGAACTGTGAATTCATTTAATAATTCACTAGTTTTTGGAGCTTCTCTCTTTCTTCAATCCCCATTAGTGGCTCCATCAACATACTTAACCAATTGATTGGTTGGGGGCCTCTACCGTGAACAAAGAATCAAGCAATTTGTAAGGTAATTAGTGAATATTGATCTTTCTATAATTTCTCAATGTTTCTCTCTTCTCAACCCCTCTCAAGATTGAGAAGCTTAATTGGTATGATTTTTTTAAATGCTATTAAAGTTAATTGGTGAATAGTAGTGAAGAGTTACATAATTTAATAAATGCTATTGAAGTTAATTTTTATTTATGTTTAAATTCTAATGGTTTTTATGTAATTTCTCTCTCTCACTCAAGAAATGGTCATACTCATGACCCATTCTCAATCCACATGAAGCTTTTCATAAAGCTTTTCCTTAATCTAAGATTAAGCTATGCTTGAGGCCAAATTAATGGCTTTTTCCTATGCTTTTAGTTTATGCATATTGATGATTCAATCCATTATAGATTAATGATCCAATTAGAGATCATTTTAATTATTTCCTTAATGATAAGCTTTATCCCTTAGAAAAAATTGGGATTTATCAGTCATAGCAGCGGAGCTATGGCAAAATTTTTATAAAAAATATGCATAAAATAATTTCATTCAAAGCATAAAAAGAGGACTTCCTACCATATTCTAGGAATTATCATCCTAGATTAATTGAAAGAATTTCATTATAATCATGGAGAAATTGAATTTTAATATCATGCATAAAGGATAATTTTTTTATATTAAAAGTGTTACTTTTATCATTTTTAATTTTCATACATAGAAGTATGCATAAAGGAAATTTTTTATATCAAAAGTGTTACTTTTATCATTTTTAATTTTCATGCATAGAAGTATGCATAAAGGATAATTTGTTTATATTAAAAGTGTTACTTTTATCATTTTTAATTTTCATACATAGAAGTATGCATAAAGGAAAATTTTTTATATCAAAAGTGTTACTTTTATCATTTTTAATTTTCATGCATAGAAGTATGCATAAAGGATAATTTTTTTATATTAAAAGTGTTACTTTTATCATTTTTAATTTTCATGCATAGAAGTATGCATAAAGGAAAATTTTTATATCAAAAGTGTTACTTTTATCATTTTAATTTTCATGCATAGAAGTATGCATAAAGGATAATTTTTTAATATCAAAAGTGTTACTTTTATCATATTGGATTTCATGCATAGAGGTATGCATAAAAGTTGAGTATTTTATTATAAAAGTGTTACTTTTAGCATAATTGAATTTCATGCATAGAGGTATGCATAAAAGATATGGGAAGTGATAAGATATGATAAGATGCATGTGGATATGGATATGGATGTGTATGTATGAATGTGGATATGGGAAGTGGATGTATAAATGAGAATGTGAAAATGGAGATAAGCATGTAGATGTGGATGTATGGATGTGAATGTGGATGTGGATGTGGATGTATGAATGTGGATGTATGGATGTATGAATGTGGATGTATGGATGTGAATGAGGATGTAGGTGTGGATGCATGGATGTAAATGTGGATGTGGATGTATGGATGTATGCATGTAGATGTGGATGCATGAATGTGGATGTATGGATGTGAATGAGCATATAGATGTGGATGTATGGATGTGAATGTGCATGTAGATATGGATGTATATATATGAATGGGAATGTGGATGTGGATGTATGTATGCATGTGGATGTGGATATGGATGTGTATGTATGAATGTGGATATGGGATGTGGATGTATAAATGAGGATGTGAAAATGGAGATAAGCATGTAGATGTGGATGTATGGATGTGAATGTGGATGTGGATGAGGATGTATGAATGTGGATGTATGGATGTGAATGAGGATGTGGATGTGGATGCATGGATGTAAATGTGGATGTGTATGTATGGATGTATGCATATAGATGTGGATACATGAATGTGGATGTATGGATGTGAATGAGGATATAGATGTGGATGTATGGATGTGAATGTGCATGTAGATATGGATGTATAGATGTGAATGGGAATGTGGATGTGGATGTATGTATGTATGTGGATGTGGATGTATGAATGAGGACGTGATAATGAATGTATGCATGCGGATGTGGATATGGATGTGTATGTATGAATGCGGATATGGATGTGGATATGGATGTGTATGTATGAATGTGGATATGGGATGTGGATGTATAAATGAGGATGTGAAAATGGAGATAAGCATGTAGATGTGGATGTATGGATGTGAATGTGGATGTGGATGTGGATGTATGGATGTGGATATGGATGTGAATATATGATATGTGACGTGAAGGAATCTGAAGTGAAGAGATGAAAAATGATGTGATTGGATGAGTACACATATAAATGAAATGTGGAATAAGTAATGTGGATTGTATGAGGGATAATGTGGAAAAATGAGAGTTAACATAGAAATTGTATTTGTAAACTGTTTATAAATGCTGTTTGTAAATGGCTGTTTTATGTCAAGAATGCTGGGAAAGCATTTTGACCGTCTTGTGATTAAGGTCGTGGAGACCTAACTGATAAAGTTGCAACTGCTGACGGAGAGTCAATGGAGGACGTCTCACGTAGCAAGGTCGGCCGAGGTCTTGACCAGCCTCGGTTCGATTAAAATGGTGAGCTTCCGGTACGGTGGATGAGGGACCAAGGAAGCGGCCTATGAGTGAAGCGCTAGGTCACCTGCGAAGGATCCTAGAGGGTGCTGACCATACGGTGCTCGGGCTCTGGGTCGCCTAGGATACCCACGCGTGCGTCGAGGAAGATATTGGAACAAGGAGTAAGAGTTGTTTTCTGGAACCGGGCATGGATCTGGTTGACTGACCTTGCTGGTCCTCAACGGATGAGTCCATGGCTCTTTTATATGGATCTGTTGGTTGATCTTGCTGATCTTCAACGAGAGTCCATCTTGATAAGTGATTATATTGTTGAGTATTATGGGCTAGGAACTATTGAAACGGCCCCTGTGTGGACAGGTGGTGAGCGTTCTAGTTGCCAATGATGCCATAGATACTCTGATGAAGGAATGATGGGAAATTATGAATCAACTGGATAAATTGGGAGATTGTGATCAGTGGTACTATGGTTTCATTAAAGGATTGTTTTAAAGTTAGCTGATGCTAAGAAAAAGGCAATTTTCATATTGGGTGTGTAAGTGGTGTGGCTAGTTTTATGTTTGCATGAAATTCTGGCTAGGGGGCCTTGGAACTCTTTTCCTTGGTACCCGGGACAAAACCTAACCAAATTCCAAATTGGATCCCATCACTACAGTGGTTGGGCGGTTGGCTAACCCATGGGATCGGATGGGGTTAGGCTGGACTGATGGATCCGTAAATCGAGATTTAATTTCTATTATTACGATAGATGAAGTAAATCCCGGATAGAAATTGTTCTATGGATAGGAATCAACGGCTGTGCCTCTTGATGGGGAAAAAAGCGTTGATCCCAATGATCCAAGTGCAAGTTTCTTCCTTGATTTGACCAAGTACCGTTAAAGGTGCAGTCAGATCAGTTGATCCGTAATGATCTTGACTACGTTAGAGTAAAGAGTTATCCTGGTGGAATCGCCCATGCTTTCCGGGTAAAGGAAGTTTTTCCGGTTTCGGTTTTGGACAAACCGACGGATTAGTCTCTTGTCCGGATATCCGTGGGTGAGGCCCCGAATGTGGGATCCCTGTCCCGCGCGAGAAGTGCTACTTCCGCTGCTAGTACCCCGAATCCGTTGCGCGGTGGGAACAGGGATCTCACAATTGGTATCAGAGCATTTGGTTAATAAAGATCAACTGAGAAGACAAATATGTCAAAAATTTATCTAGAAAGACAAAAAGGTTATAATTGTGTGATATAATTCATACAATTTGATATTCAAACTGAAACTCGTAAATTGGTAATTGGGTCTTCAAATGGAAGTACCGCAATTATATAAAATCCCTGACTTGATTGAGACCTAGACATGATGGTATTTACCTTATAATTCCAAGGGCCGTGACTACCCGTATATACAGAGAGTATACTGCAGCTCTTTACTGACAGTATATACGAGTAAATCTAAGACTTGAAATTATAAGCGTTAATGCTATCCAGATGATGATTTCGAATGTGATTGATATGATTTTTAATTTTGTTTGAGAATTGATGAATTGATTTGGATTCTTGTTGAAAATTCTGATTGAAAAATGATGATTTTTAAAATTTAGTTGAAATATAATGAAACCATAATGAGGGGGAATGGGACGAGTCCCTGTGATGATATTCATAACTAGAATGATGATAATGAATTCAGCAAATCACTATGAGATTAGTGGGTTGTGCTGTCAGATATTGCTGCTATTAATACTTGACCGGTAGATCAAGTTAAGGGATGTCAAATTGAGAACTTGCTTGACCGAAATTTCCGTGGAGGAATGTTCCGAAGGAAACTTTTCGTTCTAATGGACCATTATCATGTTAAAGATATGAATGATATGATCTGAATGAATTGTTATTTAATGATGAGTTCTATATAAGGGATATTTATCCCAGTGTTCTGTTAGGTTGACCAGAATATAAGGAACCCCAGAATAAAATTGAATCTTAAGAAAAAGAGCTGTCCTCTACCTTGCGAGATGAGGACATCTCGCACTTTTTAAGTGGGGTAGAATGTAAGATTTCTCCCCAACCTTCGAGGTATACAGGAGTAAGAATCTCCCTTTTTGATCTTATAATTATTCCCTCTCTAAAATAAAAGAAAGTTTTTGTTTAAAAAAGGAAGACCCTTTCCCTAGAATACTTCTCAGGAGTCCCACCTGTTTTAAAGATTTAGAACAATGAGTTCAGAAGTAAGAATCGGTGTTTTGGATACCAAGGTTTTGGTTTTCATTCGAGTTCAGCCCAGAAGAAGTTCTTTATCTCTTGGGGAGTATAAGAAGTTATCCCCCAGATATTGTGACCCTTATATCTGAATTCAATGAAAGTAGGTGACTTAGCCTACAAGCTTCTTTTATCTCCTCATCTCAAAATTCTTAATGCCTTCTATAGAAAAATGTGTCAAACCCAAATCATGGAAAGACGGTAAAACTTCAGTGGCAAGTTACCGTTGGCTTCTAGGTTACGCTAGCTCCTTCCTCTATATAAGTCGTAACTTTTACTTGTCGCTCACAGTAATCTTACTCCCATCAATCTCCTTTCTTTCTTAATCTCCTTCATGGCTTGGCAACAAGAACTAGTTTTATCCATGATGATTTCTCACCTTCAAGACGCAAGAGAGTCTGTGAAGAAAGACTTTATAGAACAGTATGAGCGCTCACTTTTTCCTCACCTAGGAACTTCTGTAGCGCAGACCAAATGGCGGACCTATCAAAACATAACTAGGGTAACACCCTGGGGTCAGCAGCACTTTCGTAACAATGTCCGCTTGGCCATGGTTATCAAAGCCTTGGGTTTGGGTCCCCGATACTACTGCGTCATGAGATCAAGGCATCTTGGGTTTTCTAAGCGGGTCTTGTTATTGGCGTGTTTTCTTCCTCATGAGAAGATATGCCTTTATCCCGTTTTTGGCTTGCCTCTCAGAGGTCCTTTTGTGGGATCACCTCATACCGTTGAGATAGGTGCGGCAATAACCAGCAGAATCATTCCCATAGATGAGTTACCCTATACTTGTGCAGCTTGTGAGGACTGCTTTTGTGATCATATGATGGACGGGCTTATGGAAGTGTAAAGAGTTCTTCTATCTTTACTGTATAAGTTCCGAAATGAATAAAGTTTAAATCTTGTTCTTATCTTGCCCTCTTTAAGACTTTTCTTGGTGGTTAATCTTGATTAAAATTTTTCTCTAAGTCTCATATTCGTGCATCTTGCGAAATTATCCCAAGTTGCGAGATGAGGACATCTCGCGTTTTTTAAGTGGGGTAGAATGTAAGATTCCTCCCCCACCCCCTTTTTGATGTCTAGTATCTTTCCCTGTAATCAATCCCTCTTCAGAAATATAAAGACCTTGTTTCTATCTGTCGAGAGAGAGAAAAATATTCTAGAGAGAGAATATTCAGATTTTGAATATTTTTGGATAGAAAAATATCTCTTCTAATTCAGATGAGTTCCCCTGAAACAGAAATTCAAAAAGAATTTTCCAATGTGCAATTGGAATTAATTGAAAATAGGTATAAAGAACCTTAGCCTAAGGGTCTAGATTTTCAGAAATCTTTAGACTATGGTCCAATTAAGGTTCCTATGGACCAATAGCATCAATCCATGTGTAGGGAGGAGATAAATCCAACTTGTAAAAAGAAAATACCCAAAAATGCGTAAATGCTCACATGAGGTGAAGAGTTGAAAATGTACAAGGTTTATTAGTAAAAAACAATGTGCAATATTAAAAATATGAGATATTTTGGGTATAATGATTTTATTATGACACATATGTAAGGAAGGGGAGTCCCTTAAATGCTCACATAAGATGAAGAGTTGAAAATGTACAAGGTTTATTAATAAAAAACTATGAGCAATATTAAAATGATTCCATTATGACACATATGTAAGGAAGGGGAGTTCTTTAAAGGAGGTGCATATTTCACATAAGATGAAGAGTTGAAAATGTACAAGGTTTATTAGTAAAAAAACCTATGAGCAATATTAAAATGATTCCATTATGACACATATGTAAGGAAGGGGAGTTCTTTAAAGGAGGTGCATATTTCACATGCTTGAATGAGTTTTAAACTCATAAAAATTGAGATATTTCATCTCTCCTCTCTCCTCATTCAAGTCTAGTTCCAAAAAGTTAGCTTAACTGACCTAAAAATGGTCAAAAATTGACCAAACTGATTTGGAAAATTCTAGAATCAGTTTGTTTGGTTAGGAGCTCAATTTTTCCTATAAATAGAAGCCTCCCCCTTGTTGAAAAATATATAGTGTTTATGCATCGTTACTCTACTCCACCTAAGCCAAGAACTGTGAATTCATTTAATAATTCACTAGTTTTTGGAGCTTCTCTCTTTCTTCAATCCCCATTAGTGGCTCCATCAACATACTTAACCAATTGATTGGTTGGGGGCCTCTACCGTGAACAAAGAATCAAGCAATTTGTAAGGTAATTAGTGAATATTGATCTTTCTATAATTTCTCAATGTTTCTCTCTTCTCAACCCCTCTCAAGATTGAGAAGCTTAATTGGTATGATTTTTTTAAATGCTATTAAAGTTAATTGGTGAATAGTAGTGAAGAGTTACATAATTTAATAAATGCTATTGAAGTTAATTTTTATTTATGTTTAAATTCTAATGGTTTTTATGTAATTTCTCTCTCTCACTCAAGAAATGGTCATACTCATGACCCATTCTCAATCCACATGAAGCTTTTCATAAAGCTTTTCCTTAATCTAAGATTAAGCTATGCTTGAGGCCAAATTAATGGCTTTTTCCTATGCTTTTAGTTTATGCATATTGATGATTCAATCCATTATAGATTAATGATCCAATTAGAGATCATTTTAATTATTTCCTTAATGATAAGCTTTATCCCTTAGAAAAAATTGGGATTTATCAGTCATAGCAGCGGAGCTATGGCAAAATTTTTATAAAAAATATGCATAAAATAATTTCATTCAAAGCATAAAAAGAGGACTTCCTACCATATTCTAGGAATTATCATCCTAGATTAATTGAAAGAATTTCATTATAATCATGGAGAAATTGAATTTTAATATCATGCATAAAGGATAATTTTTTTATATTAAAAGTGTTACTTTTATCATTTTTAATTTTCATACATAGAAGTATGCATAAAGGAAATTTTTTATATCAAAAGTGTTACTTTTATCATTTTTAATTTTCATGCATAGAAGTATGCATAAAGGATAATTTGTTTATATTAAAAGTGTTACTTTTATCATTTTTAATTTTCATACATAGAAGTATGCATAAAGGAAAATTTTTTATATCAAAAGTGTTACTTTTATCATTTTTAATTTTCATGCATAGAAGTATGCATAAAGGATAATTTTTTTATATTAAAAGTGTTACTTTTATCATTTTTAATTTTCATGCATAGAAGTATGCATAAAGGAAAATTTTTATATCAAAAGTGTTACTTTTATCATTTTAATTTTCATGCATAGAAGTATGCATAAAGGATAATTTTTTAATATCAAAAGTGTTACTTTTATCATATTGGATTTCATGCATAGAGGTATGCATAAAAGTTGAGTATTTTATTATAAAAGTGTTACTTTTAGCATAATTGAATTTCATGCATAGAGGTATGCATAAAAGATATGGGAAGTGATAAGATATGATAAGATGCATGTGGATATGGATATGGATGTGTATGTATGAATGTGGATATGGGAAGTGGATGTATAAATGAGAATGTGAAAATGGAGATAAGCATGTAGATGTGGATGTATGGATGTGAATGTGGATGTGGATGTGGATGTATGAATGTGGATGTATGGATGTATGAATGTGGATGTATGGATGTGAATGAGGATGTAGGTGTGGATGCATGGATGTAAATGTGGATGTGGATGTATGGATGTATGCATGTAGATGTGGATGCATGAATGTGGATGTATGGATGTGAATGAGCATATAGATGTGGATGTATGGATGTGAATGTGCATGTAGATATGGATGTATATATGTGAATGGGAATGTGGATGTGGATGTATGTATGCATGTGGATGTGGATATGGATGTGTATGTATGAATGTGGATATGGGATGTGGATGTATAAATGAGGATGTGAAAATGGAGATAAGCATGTAGATGTGGATGTATGGATGTGAATGTGGATGTGGATGAGGATGTATGAATGTGGATGTATGGATGTGAATGAGGATGTGGATGTGGATGCATGGATGTAAATGTGGATGTGTATGTATGGATGTATGCATATAGATGTGGATACATGAATGTGGATGTATGGATGTGAATGAGGATATAGATGTGGATGTATGGATGTGAATGTGCATGTAGATATGGATGTATAGATGTGAATGGGAATGTGGATGTGGATGTATGTATGTATGTGGATGTGGATGTATGAATGAGGACGTGATAATGAATGTATGCATGCGGATGTGGATATGGATGTGTATGTATGAATGCGGATATGGATGTGGATATGGATGTGTATGTATGAATGTGGATATGGGATGTGGATGTATAAATGAGGATGTGAAAATGGAGATAAGCATGTAGATGTGGATGTATGGATGTGAATGTGGATGTGGATGTGGATGTATGGATGTGGATATGGATGTGAATATATGATATGTGACGTGAAGGAATCTGAAGTGAAGAGATGAAAAATGATGTGATTGGATGAGTACACATATAAATGAAATGTGGAATAAGTAATGTGGATTGTATGAGGGATAATGTGGAAAAATGAGAGTTAACATAGAAATTGTATTTGTAAACTGTTTATAAATGCTGTTTGTAAATGGCTGTTTTATGTCAAGAATGCTGGGAAAGCATTTTGACCGTCTTGTGATTAAGGTCGTGGAGACCTAACTGATAAAGTTGCAACTGCTGACGGAGAGTCAATGGAGGACGTCTCACGTAGCAAGGTCGGCCGAGGTCTTGACCAGCCTCGGTTCGATTAAAATGGTGAGCTTCCGGTACGGTGGATGAGGGACCAAGGAAGCGGCCTATGAGTGAAGCGCTAGGTCACCTGCGAAGGATCCTAGAGGGTGCTGACCATACGGTGCTCGGGCTCTGGGTCGCCTAGGATACCCACGCGTGCGTCGAGGAAGATATTGGAACAAGGAGTAAGAGTTGTTTTCTGGAACCGGGCATGGATCTGGTTGACTGACCTTGCTGGTCCTCAACGGATGAGTCCATGGCTCTTTTATATGGATCTGTTGGTTGATCTTGCTGATCTTCAACGAGAGTCCATCTTGATAAGTGATTATATTGTTGAGTATTATGGGCTAGGAACTATTGAAACGGCCCCTGTGTGGACAGGTGGTGAGCGTTCTAGTTGCCAATGATGCCATAGATACTCTGATGAAGGAATGATGGGAAATTATGAATCAACTGGATAAATTGGGAGATTGTGATCAGTGGTACTATGGTTTCATTAAAGGATTGTTTTAAAGTTAGCTGATGCTAAGAAAAAGGCAATTTTCATATTGGGTGTGTAAGTGGTGTGGCTAGTTTTATGTTTGCATGAAATTCTGGCTAGGGGGCCTTGGAACTCTTTTCCTTGGTACCCGGGACAAAACCTAACCAAATTCCAAATTGGATCCCATCACTACAGTGGTTGGGCGGTTGGCTAACCCATGGGATCGGATGGGGTTAGGCTGGACTGATGGATCCGTAAATCGAGATTTAATTTCTATTATTACGATAGATGAAGTAAATCCCGGATAGAAATTGTTCTATGGATAGGAATCAACGGCTGTGCCTCTTGATGGGGAAAAAAGCGTTGATCCCAATGATCCAAGTGCAAGTTTCTTCCTTGATTTGACCAAGTACCGTTAAAGGTGCAGTCAGATCAGTTGATCCGTAATGATCTTGACTACGTTAGAGTAAAGAGTTATCCTGGTGGAATCGCCCATGCTTTCCGGGTAAAGGAAGTTTTTCCGGTTTCGGTTTTGGACAAACCGACGGATTAGTCTCTTGTCCGGATATCCGTGGGTGAGGCCCCGAATGTGGGATCCCTGTCCCGCGCGAGAAGTGCTACTTCCGCTGCTAGTACCCCGAATCCGTTGCGCGGTGGGAACAGGGATCTCACAACCCCGGAGATCCTTACTCAAATTTTGGCTTATTGCTTGCAGGGTGATGCAAAAACATGGCTACAGATGTTTGTGACTACACAAAAGAATGTTCATCAACAGGATCCTGAGTACCGTGTAGTTAGAGCTGCATTTTTTGCACAGTTTGTCCATGTGAAGAGTCCGAATGAAGTGTGGAAGGAGTTGTGTAACATTCAGCAGAAGGATGGATGTGTATCACTATTTGATAGAGTTTGGTAGACTGTGGAGTCTATGGTGTGAGGCTTTGATTCCTGAAGTACCCCCGCAGATGATAAAGAGAGAGCGGTTTGTGGCTGGTCTGGAGCCAACCCTCCGTCTGAAGGTGGAGCTGAAGAACCTGGATAGCTTTGAGGAGGCTGTCAGAGTTGCTCGTGAGAAGGAGTGGAAGGTGAAGCGTCTGAAGCAGTTGGGAATACAAGAAGAGCCAAAGAGGTTTGTGAAGGTGCCAGAGATTGAGAGTATGCATCCTAGAAGAAAAGCTGCTGTTGTTCCTAAATAGGAGGACTCTTTGAAGAGGGAGGTTCATGAAGCAGTGGAGCTCATGAAGTCTTTAAGCGTGAATTGGATAGAGTCTACAGGAAGAGGACGAGGCATGGGTGTTATGGGAAGAAAGACTGATGCATCATCTGGTTTTGAAGGAAATTTAGCAGATATTGGAAGAGGGAGAGGGTATCCGAGTGATGTGCAATGTCGGAATTGTGGTGAGTGGGGTCATATCAGTCCACAATGTGAGAAACCAGCCAAAGCTAATGGTGGTATATATCAATTGTCTATGGGAATGAGTGATAGGGTGAGTGGCCCTAATATGCAGGTGAAGGAAGCAATTCAGCCCAATGTTTGTGAAGCCCGTGAGGTCACATTTGCAGAGCAGGGTATGGGACAGATTAGCCTGTTGGAAATGAAGAAGGATGAGGTTTCTGGTATCAGCCCTGAAGAGCTTTCAGAAGGTGAGGAGGAGAAGGATGGGAGTATTGATGATGCTGTGGATTGTGAAAGTGATGCTAGTGCTGTGGAGCCTGATGAATTTGAGTATGGATATGACTTGGATGATCTCTTTGATTCAGAAAAGAGTAATGACTTGCAAGTGCCAGTACTTCAGCTAGTCAAGGTAGAGAGTGATGATCAAGGTGTTACTAATGAAGATGCTATGGATGAAGCACATATGGATGATCTGGGTGATGAGTTGGATATTGCAGCCTGTGGTGAGAGTGTGGATGATGAGCTGGACAGTGTACTTAATAATGCACTGGATGATCTGTTGAAGTTGGCTTCCTTGGAGAAGGAAACAAATACTTCCATGCCAGTTGTGCATGAAGAGAGTGATGGTGTCACTGATGGTGAGCTGGATGCTCCTTTGGATGATGACGTGATGGATTTTGGATGTGCGGATGCTGATCATAAGGTGTGTATTCCTTGTCATGCCCAAGAGAATGAGTCGGTTGTGAGTGGTGAGGATGCTGATCATAAGGTGTGTATTCCTTGTCATGCCCAAGAGAATGAGTCGGTTGTGAGTGGTGAGGATGCATGTGAGACTATTGTTGTTGGTCAGGGGGACCAAGATGCTTTGCCTGGCAGTTTGGGGAGCTTGGACTTGGTAGGGATGCCTGTGCAAGATGTGGAGAATCTTGAAGGATCGCCAATGGTCTTGAAGCTGGAGAAACTGCAGGAAAGCGACAATGATGAGTCTACAGTGCATGAGGTTGCTGTGTGTGATGTTGATGGGCTGAAGGGAAGTGAGTGTATGGTGAACACACCACATGATGATGCTCAGCATATGGATGAGTGGTTTGGTCATAGTCTTGGTCTGGCAGTTAGTCCAGAGGGAGAGTTGGAAGCCAATGATGTAGGCTGCAAGTTGGATTGCGACCGTGAGATGGGAGTTGATCATCAGATGTGTGTTATTCCAGTATACGATTATGAATGGGAGTCAGATGTGTCAAAGGGGAGTAGAGGTGAGGAGTGGTGGTCTCCATCACAAGGTTATGATGTACCGAGGTTTTTGTTTGATCCAGGGGGA
Source organism: Cibotium barometz (assembly GCF_041138505.1). Taxonomy (NCBI): domain Eukaryota; kingdom Viridiplantae; phylum Streptophyta; class Polypodiopsida; order Cyatheales; family Cibotiaceae; genus Cibotium; species Cibotium barometz. The sequence continues at coordinate 17,759,133 of NC_141067.1, forward strand.
TAAATGGTTTCTGTTTGTGCAGCTGCTGGACATAAATGTCTCAGTAGAAAAAAGGGGGTTGCTAAATATGTGTGAAGCCTCAAACTCAACTTGTACATGTGTACATGAGTGATGTTCGTGTTGTGATAAGGTCATGGGGGCGCCCATTGACTCAGTGTGGGCGTCGTGGATGCGGCAATCAAGCATAGGGCTTTGATGGAGGTGTATGTGCAGGGACAATGTTGAGATTCTGGAAGCACAGGCTCGTCCGAAACCTAGCTGCTGGAGGTAGTATCAGCTGTTCGATGGCTCGTATGAGTGCGTGGCCGTTTGATATGTGTGGGCATGTCAAAATACAAAGGGGACAAGGTAGCTTTGAGCTTTAGTGTAAAAAGGATAAAGTAATGGTGGCCATCCATAGGGTTTTAAACAAAAATGAATAAATGATGATAATAGCGTGGCCCAAAAAGGATAACCACGTGGGAGCTTAGCACAGCTGCCAACGAGGTTCTTCTGGAGAGTTGGCGAAGACAGTGGAGTCGCCCGGTTGTAGAAGGGACCCCTTGTGTTTGGGTGGGTGTGCAGCCGGGAGCATGTGCAGTGGAGAGGTTCTCAGGCGGGCGTAGCCGCAACCATCCGACAGAGGAGCTGCCTAGCGAGGGACGTGGACTGTGCAAGGGATTTGGAGCATGCAGGCATGGTGGTTGAAGGGCCGACATGAAGACGGGCTGGCGTGTGGAGCCAGGCCCAGGAGGGCCGCGAGTGAGAGCTGCCTAAGAGCTATTGGCGAGGACAGAAGGGACCCCTTGTGTTTGGGTGGCGTGTGCAGCCACAGGCGCAGAGAAAATGCGGGCTAGGAAGGGTTCGCGTGTGTGGTGTCTGGAAACTCTCGGGTGGTATTGCTGACAGAGGCTGGGGCCTCCTTTGTAAAGAGCAGTGAAGAGGTGTGTACAGCTGCAACTGTAAAAGAAAGAAGGTGGTCATGTTGGTGGTGGCGGGTGCAACTAGAAAAAAAGAGCCGCCAGCCACCATAGTGCGGAGGCGGAGACCAGGTATGGGGAGTAGCGTGGACAGGGCCATGTGGGAGTTAGTGAAAGTACTGGCAGGCGTATGGGCTTGGACGAGGTGAAGATGGCCGCCGTTAAGGTGACGGGCTGAAGCGTAAGGTGCAGCGAGTGGAGACGCAGAGGTTAGTAAGGGGAGCGGTAAAGGATAGCGTGTGGGAGCCGGCGGGGACAAAAGGGAAGCGTGGCTGATCGCTGACTTGCTGGAGTCAAAGGCCTAGCGTGAAAGGCAGAGAGCAGGTATGAGCAGAGGGTGCAGCTGTTAACGGGCGTGAAAGGTAGCTGCTAGTGCAAGAAGAGAAGGCTGGAGCCGATAACTGAGAGAAGCCGGATTGGTGAAGAGCGCTGTTGGCTGGTGACAGAGGAGCTGGGGAGTAAGGAGCAAGTGATGTACTTGCTGCACGCGAAGACCAGGTTGATTTGAAGGTGTGGAGTGCTGCAGCAGATAGGCTGGTCGACGTCAAAGTGTTTGGGTTCTAGTATTGTGGTTGTCGTCTCTGGGAGGCAGGGAAGTTCAGAGGTGTGGCTGGGTTTTGTTTGCCTTGGTGCTGGATAGTGGGCTGGTTATCAGGTTGAGAACAAAGAGGTTGCTTTGGGTTTTGCTTTGGGGACTGGCAGTGTGCTGGTGGTGTAGCAGAGAGACCTTCAGCTGAGGTGCAGTGCAAAGAACGAAGAGGTCGGCTGTAGAGAAGCGAGGAGCGAAGGGATTTGGAGCGACCAGGAGCAAGGAGGGCTGATCGCGAGCGGGTGCTTGATGAAGCTGGTGTCTGGGATATCTCGGATATCCAATTCTGTAAAGATGAAGGTTCTTTCTGAAATATAAGTCTTGTTCATGCTCTTTGGTCTGGTGTTTTGGTGTGTTTGCATGCGTGTGTGGAAGTGTGGCATTCTATAAAGGCGTGAACAGCTTTACCGCTTCCGTGCCATCACCGGCCCGTTATTTTTTTATTTTATTTTTTTTTTAAAAAAACATAACACACAAAACAACGGTACACCCCACGAAACAAACCCAACACGGCTGTCGCGTCGTGTGGCCGTAGTGCCTGTTTTCCACGAAAGAGACCCACCGCACACACGGCCGTAGCGCCGCGTGCTAAGAGAGAGACAAATCCCACGGCCGTAGTGCCGAGTCCTTTGAGAGAGAGCCGTTCTATGGCCGTTGTGCCTAGTGAACACGTCTATGGCTGTAGTGCCTCGAAAGTAGCACATGTGGTGATCACACATGGTTCAGAGAGACTAAATTTAAGCTGAGCATAGACTTAGTATTGACCATCAAAGTCACGTAGTTTGGCTATAGTGTAAATCTAAAACTGCGGTGTGTTTTACTTGGGCTAAGAGGACCAGCAATGGCGTCAGTTGTGCCCAAATCAGACGAAGAGCTAATAACGAGAAATCAAGGTAAGCCTAATTGAGCCGTAGTTCTCATAACCCTTCACAATCTTTTAACAGTTGCTGAAGATTGTGATAAACTTTGGCAAATGAGAACCATGTGCAAGCGTAGTCTTGATGTGGTTATGTCTTGTGTCCAAACAAGTTGCTTACTGTTTGTAGCAACAAGAGAGCCTTGGCCCGTAGAGAGGCAAGCTGGCCCTTGTTGGTAGTAACAAAATAGTGTCACTACTTGGGCCTAGAGATTAGTGACTAGTTTGATTTAGTCACGAGATTGCCTTGTCAAAGTAATCCCTAAGGCGTGTATTACTTGGGATAAAGGGGCTAGCAGTGCTGCTAGCAGTACTCAATTGAGTGTTATCTAGGAGTACTAATCTGAGGGATTAGCATACGCCTAGATATAATAGCAGATCTAGGATTGATTTGTAGAAATCAAAGGTAAATCTGAAGGGGTATAGTCTTGAGATGTAATGCTCAATGCCCTTATAGAAGTTGATCGAAGAGAACTGTTCTTAAACTTACTAGCATGGTTTTCTCTTCTTTTTATTGCCATGCGTCGACATCCCACTGCTCGAGAGTTTGTGGTGATCTTTCGAGGGGGGAAAGAGCCTTTTTATATGTCACATCAATTGGTTTGGTGGTAATTTGATGGTATGGGACATCAAATTCTCACGGAATCGATTGTAGTCTTGGTGGAATGGGACGCCAAGGCTTGTGCATGTAACTTGACTCTTTGGCAGGTCTGTATGTACACTTGTCTGTAGTGATAAAGTGTGCAAGATAAAATTTGAACTTTGAAAATTACCAAATATAGCCATAAGTTGGGATGAAACCCAGTTTTACAGAGTTCGGAGAAGCTCTAGGTAACAAGACCATGATGGTGTACTAGTGCTAACAGAGTGATTTAGTTCCGAAGTGATCTAAATCTAGAGGTTAGCAGTAAGACTAGTTTGGTTGGACAGTTTCATGCATGGGAGACACCCTATAGCATTTTGCAAGTGTAGTCTTGCCTATGTTCAACATAGTGTGCGATTGTGAGCACATTTTAGTTGCTACCATATGAATTTGGAAAATATATTACTTTCCTACATAAGCAATTGTAATATTGCATGACAGGCTATTTTGCTTACAAAGTTCATGTGTGTGTAAACCCTATAAGTCATATGACCCCTGGGAAATGAGTGGAGCATTTCTACGATTTAATAAGGTTTTACATGGCAATAGTGAGTAGTATCTCACTCCAGACGAGCCTGGTTGTTGTTAGTATCGGATCCGGCATATGAAGTGTACATAAACTCGGGCTGAGTTAGGATAGAAGGCTAAGCCGGAGAGCTTAGTGGTAAATCCTACTGTATCTGGTGAGTTTTGACTTAACCGGAGTGTTAAGAAGTAAACTCAAAGTCTGGGGCTGAACTGGAGTGTTCGGAGGCAGACATATCTTTTGTTAAATCGGAGAATTTAGCAAAAGATGAGCTTGGGGTGAACCATGGTATCCAGGAAAAAAGCTCTTCACACTAAAATAGTGCACAATAATTTTAGGGTGATAAAAATCCATCGCAAGAATGTTTTACAACTTTCCATAGATGATAGATGAAGACCATGTACTTTACAGAGTTAAAGTACATAGGTGGTGACTTCGGCGCCACATTTTTTGTAGGAAATCACCAGTGGTGTAATTAGGTCAGCCGAGACTCCACAAGACCTATGCACTAGTTTTTAAGTTGACCTCTATGATAAGGACGTCCAAAAATTCGTGTTGTAATACCAGAAATCGTACTGCAATGTGCAATGGAGGGGTCAATTTGTGTAGTCACTTCTTAGCAGCAAGTGACTTAAGCATCTTGTTATAGATGGTTGTATATGGTACTCCCACTCGGGGGAGGTACGCCATTGGGTACGGAGTTACTCTAGTATGTCAATTTGTGTAGTCACTTCTTAGTAGCAAGTGACTTAAGCATCTTGTTATAGATGGTGTATATGGTACTCCCACTCGGGGGAGGTACGCCATTGGGTACGGAGTTACTCACAGACTAGTATGGAGCTACTAGTGTGATGATAGTGGGTACATAGTTACTCACTACTAATACATAGTTGCTAATAAAATTAAGATCCTCGAGTGAAAGATACTCTAGATCAACATTTTAAATTACCAAACCACAATCCATGAGTATCGAGGTACTCATAAATATATTGACGTTGCTCAAATCAAGGGACCGATTTGTTCGATGGTATGGAATAAGCAAGGAGAGTGGATTAACTTAAAAGTTACACATCACTAGTCCTAGTGAGTTGTCAAGGTCATCCGTAGTTTGATGATCCCCTTTACCTATCACACAACATTCAATTTTGCAAGCCCTGGCATTTAATCCGTAGTGATTATGAGTTTGGTGTGAGATATGGTTATGAAGTTCTTACAAGAGTACTCGTTTATTTGCTTGTCATTGGTTATAGCTTGGTAGAGATTGCCACCTGTGATGGGTAGGTAGCTTTGCCGCTATAATGGAAGGCAACAAATAATGTTCTCATAGTTATACTTCATACCAACACCAAACAGGGATAGGATGAAATTCCTAAGTTCATCATCATGAAGTACTGTGATGTTTGCATTTATATTGAATGTATGATGTAATGAGACATTGGGCTTGTGTAATTACCATCAATTATCTAGCAACCTATGGCTTCGCAGCAAGCTCAATCATTATCTGTGGATTGATAATGTGGTTATTAGTAGTTTGGAATTTTTCTTGATAGATGGTACAACCCACCCAAATAATTCATAAGTGTGTAACCGTTTATGAAGGGTAATAATATGCAACAATGAAGCACTTTGTTACAAGTGTGAAACCACTGATCTGTTGCAAAGCAGTTTATCAATAGTACCACCATATGTGCATAGACACTATACCACATCTTCGTTGCAAGATGTTTAAAAGTTTCTTGGAAGGACTCAAGAATATAACATATGATATTAAACACGGTCTAGATTTATTCTTGGACCTATGACACTAGCGCGTAGTCCGCTTGAGAGTAGAGTTTTTGAGGACAAAAACCTTTCTTGAGGGAAAGGAGGGATATCCTCAAATATCACATAAACTCGAATAGTTGTGTGAGTCCAGACAATACTTGAAGGGATGTGTCTGGTAATAGCAACAAAGAGTTGTAAGTGATTGGATGTAACTCGAGACACCCGTAGTGGTGCAACAATCTTTATCAAACATCTCCACATACTATATGGTCTGCCCGCATATATAGTATGGCATAAGAGATAGGAAGTTTGATTGTTATATTTGAAGGGAAATCTTCAAAAAGTTACATTTACTCTGAGTTAGAGTGGAGTTTAACCATCCGTAGATTGATGGTAGTTAGAAACTCAACAAGATTCTAGAGCATATGCTTGTGCAAAGATGTTACTCTAAGAGAAAAGTATCTCTCAACTTTGGAACTAATCCTTGTGATGCATGATTAGATTGGCTCTAGTTTATTTCTCCTATGGCCGTAGAGCTTTCCAAGGAGAGGTTTTAACAAGTTGGTGATGCAACATGGTAGCGTAGTCTACAAATATCTAGTAGCATAGTCTGAGAACTTGCACTACTAGAGTGCTCTCCAGTACATTAGATTCTGTGCTAATGACATGATGCAAAATCAAGGCATGAAATTTGCCTTGGGGTTTTGGTTGAAATACCAAATCACGGCTTGCGATGAGTACTACTAGACATTTGCTTACCAATGACTTCTCCAGTTAATGGCATGTCGGATTGCTCGTAGCGGCGGTCGAGCTCGACCGGACACGTGGGAGAAATATGATAATTACTCCATTGACGACGGGTACTCACTGTACAAGGGTAGAATATGTGTACCAACTATTGGTGACTTTCGAGCCCAAATTCTTAAAGAAAGTCATGATAGTCCAAGTGCAGGTCATCCTGGGATTCAGAAGACCTATGCACTAGTAAAAAGACAATTTTATTGGCCTAGTTCGTTTAGAACATCCAGACTTATGTGCTGAAATGCAGTAAGTGCCAGGTCAATAAACATGAACGTCTTAAGGTTGGAGGAATACTCCATCCACTGGAGATTCCTCAAGGGAAATGGGAAAGCATTTCCATGGATTTCATTACCGGTTTACCCAAGACGAGTCGAGGGAATGACTCGGTGTGGATGGTAGTGGACAGGTTAACTAAAATGGCAAAGTTTATCGCCACGAAGAAAACTGTAAAAACGTCAGAATTGGCAAAACTCTTTATTGAACATCTCTACAAGCTATATGGCCTACCCGCAGATATAGTGTCGGATAGAGATAGAAAGTTCAACAGTCATTTTTAGAGGGAAATCTTCAAAAAGTTGGATACTACTCTGATTATGAGTACGGTAGATCATCTGGAGTCTGATGGTCAAACTGAAAAAGTTAACCAAATTCTAGAAAATATGTTGTGTTCTTATGTTAGTAAGAAGCAATCTAATTGGGAAGAGTACTTGCCCTTATTGGAGTTTGCCTATAACAGCTCCAAACACTCAGCGACTGGATTTACACCATTCATGTTAATGTATGGATTCCAACCGAGATCTCCGATGGCTGTAGGCCTAGAAAAGGAGAAGATTCAATCTGTCAAGGATTTCCTTGAAGATATGAATGATATGCTCAGAGCCGCACGTGAGAGCATTCATAGCGTTCAGGATCACGCTAAAACTTATGCGGATAAAGGACGAAGAAAGGTGACCTTTGCAGAAGGTGACTTTGTATTCCTCAAGGTTCCTGCGCAGTCAGAAACCATGAAAACGGGAAAGTGTGATAAAGTTTCTCCAAGATATTGTGGTCCTTTTAAAATCCTTAAGAAGATTGGGGACGTAGCATATAAACTTGAGTTACCGGAGAGTTCTCAAGTCCATTCTGTCTTCCATGTCAGTAAACTGAAGAAATCAGTTCACGGGTTAGAGAACGCAGTTTCTCCAGAGATTTTGGTGGACTTGATAGAGCCACCAAAGATACCACATGAACCTGAAAAGATTCTACAGTATCGTGATAGACAAACCTCACATAAAGTGTACCAGGAGGTACTTGTTAAATGGACAAATAGGGATGAGGAGGTAGCAACCTAGGAACGCCGTAGTGCGATTTCCAAAAGGTTTTCCGAGTTTGTTTTCGAGGACGAAAACTCTTCTTAAGGGGGGGTTAATGTCATGACCGACGGCAGACCGGATGGCCATATCCGGGGTTCAGTGGGAGAGGATGCCCATGCGAAGTCATGGGCGGCCAGGCTAGTGTGGACGGCAAGCCACACACTATATAGCCTGGGGGATGAGGGGCAATCCTCATTCTTCCTCTATGGCTGGGTGGTGAGCCAGAGGCCGTCCCCTCCTGTGGTAACGCCCGTAGCGGCGTTACGGGAATGTAACACTTAGTCTCATGCCCGGACATTCGAGGGCGAGGCCTCGAATGTGAAATCCTTCCCCACATAAGAGGGCGAGGCCTCGAGTGTGAAATCCTTCCCCACATAAGAGGGATCTGCTTCCGCAGCTACCATCCGGGAATCCGGTGCGTAGAGGGGGCAGTGGGATCTCACACCAAGGGGTTCCCTATGTAAGAAATAGTGGGTTTCGGTGGGGAATCATTCTCATATGGTGTATGATGGTGGTAAAACTTTGTGAGTGATGTATGGGGCTGCTACCTCTCCACTTACAAATTGCCCATGGGACATTGGATAATAGTGTGTTGCCACCAGCTATTTTTTCGCATAGTGCCATGGGGTGCCGTATGTGAAAATACCAGTTTTGGGTCGGGCACCATTATCATACGGTGTCCGATGGTGGTGAAACTTTGCAAGCAAGTCCATGGGGCTACTACCCCTCCACTTGGAAAGTTTCACCACCATCGGATGCTGGATGGGTATGGGACGGTGTGTTGCCCCCACCAACAATTTTTTTGCATAGTGCCCAAGGGGTCCCCTCTGTAAAAAGTAGCGGGTTTGGGTGGAGCATCGTTGTCATATGGTGTCCGTGGTGGTAAAACATTATGAGTGGGTCCATGGGGTCGCTACCCCTCCACTCGCAATGTTTCACCACCATCGAACACCATATGGATGGGACGGTGTGTTGCCATCCGCTACTTTTTTGGATAGTGCTTAAGGGGTCTCTTATGCAAAAAATACTGCATTCGGGTGGGGAATCATTGTCATACGGTGTCCAATGGTAGTGAAACTTTAGGATCAAGTCCATGGAGCTCCTACCCCTCCACTCGAAAAGTTTCACCCCCATCCGATGCCGAATGGGCAAGACGGTGCGTTGCCACCCGCTGTTATCCGCATAGCGCCTAAGGGGTTCCCTACGTAAAAATAATGGGTTTGGTTGGGGCAGCATCATCATATAGTTTTCGATGGTGGTGGAACTTTGCGAGCGGATCCATGGGACTTCTACCCATCCACTGACAAAGTTTCTCCACCATTGAACACCGGAGGTGTGGGACGGTTTGTTGTCCGCTATTTTTTGCATAGTGCCCAAGCCTCCCCTATGCAAAAAAGAGCGGGTTTCAGCGGGGCATCATTATCATACAGAGTCCAAAGGTGGTGAGACTTTTTGAACCAGTCCATGGGGCTCCTACCCTTATGATTGCAATGTTTTGCCACTATCTGACGTCGAATGGGTTGGACGGTGTGTGGCCACCCGCGCTATTTTGCGATGGTGGGGCATCATTATCATACGATGTTTGATGGTGGTGAAACTTTGCGATGAGTAGTCCATGGGTCTGCTACCTCTGCACTTGCAATGTTTCACCAACATCAGACGCTGAATGGAAGGATCGGTGTGTTGCCACCCTCTATCTTTCGCATAGTGCCCAAGGGGTCCCTTATGAAAAAAATAGTAGGATTGGGTGGGGCATCATTATCATACACAGTGTCCAAAGGTGGTGAGACATTGGGAGCTAGTCAATGGGGATCCTATCCTTACGCCCGCAATGTTTTGCCACTATAAGATGCTGGATGGTCTGGTCGGTGTGTGGCCACCTGTGCTATTTTTTCACATAGTGCCCAAGATAGTGCCCAAGTGGTCCTCTATCCAAAGAATAGCGGATTGGGTTGGGGCATCATTATCATACGGTGTTCAATGGTTGTGTAACTTTGCAAAAGCGGGTCCATGAAACTTCTACTCTTCTGGTCACAAAGTTTCACCACTATCAGACGTCGGATGGTTGGGGCGATGTGTTGCCACTTCTATTTTTCTTATAGTGCCCAAGGGGTCCCCTATACAAAAAATGGTGGGTTAGGGTGAGGATTTGTAAGATTCCTCCCTCTAGCTTTTAAGGAGCAAAGGTATAAGAACCTCCCGTTCTATTCTTATAATTATTTCCCTCTCTAAAATAGAAGAAAGATCTTGTTTTACCCTGTTTTGGCCTAGAGAGAGAAAATGTCTAGAGAAAGGTAATCCAAAATTGAGATATCGTTGGATATAAAAATCCTCCTAATGTCTAAAATGGATTCCCCTAAATCAGAAGTTCAAAATGAACTTTCCAATGTGCATTAAGAATAAATTGAAAAAGGTATAAGGGACCTTAGCCTAAGGGTTAACATTTTTAGAAATGTTTAGATTATGGTCTAATTAAGGTTTCAATGAGCCAATTGGATTAATCCAAGTGTTGGGATGAGATAAATCCAAAGAATAAAAGAAAATACCCAAAAATGAGTAAATGCTCACATAAGATGAAGAGTTGTCTGAGTACAAGGTTTATTAGTTAAAAATTCAGAGATATTACTAAAAAAATGAGATATTTTGGAGAAATGATACATTTTTGACACCTTGGTAAGGGGGACCTTTGAGGTAGGCAACTTTTTCACATGTGTGGAAGGGTTTTTTAATTCAAAAAAATGTGATATTTTTATCTCTCCTCTCTCCTAGATCAAACCAAATAAAAAAGGGAGCTAAACTTGTCCAAATCTTGTCCCCAAATTGAGTCAAACTGAAGCTGGAAAATTCTAAAACCCAGTTGGACTTGGTAAGTGGCCTCCCTCAACTGTAAATAGACCCTCATTCCTTTGTATTTTCATATTGGAGCTATACCATGCTAGTATTATATTAAAATAATCATATTTTCTATTATCCCTTAAATTTTCCTCTCTCTTGGGAGTTTGGAGCTTCTCTCTCTCTCTCCAATAACTCTTGGAGTTACTCTTCTCCTCTTGTGGACCAATTGATTGGTCAGGGGTTTCACTGCTAATAGAGAATCAAGCCAAACTTGGAGGTAAAATTGATTTATGTGGTTTTTTCAAATTATCTCAATGACTTTGTTCTTCTCAACCCCTCTCAAGCTTGAGAATCTTTCTAAATGATTGTTTTAATTCAAATCAAGCTTTTCCTAAGAGTCTTAATGTTTAATTAATAGAAAGTCAATCTTTATGCTTATTTGTAATACTTTCTTTAAGAAAATCTCTCTCTCTAAAAGAGTAGCCATCTAAATCTCTTGGAAAAGGATGCTTCTCAATGTTAGTCTCCTAATTCAAATCTAAACTCTAGGCTCGATGAGCTAAAGGATAAGAATTGATATTTTCATGATTATGGATTAGTGAAAAAAATGGTTAATCCTTTTTTAGATTGTTTATGAGTAAATAAAGATTACTTTTATTCATTCTAAATGAGAAATGGATTATCCTAACAATTTGGGAAAAGAGGAATGTTAAAATTAGCTTAATCTAGTGGGATAATCATAGTTATGTTTATAATTATGGTTAAAATTATGATTTTAAGGAACTACTATTATATTTTCATTACAAGCTTTTATTCTTTTAGGAAAATTGAGAATTATCAGTAATAGCAACGAAGCTATGGTAAATTTTTTAGAAAATAACAAATATCTTATTTTTATATGCATAATGCTAAAAGAGGACTTCCTACCATATTCTAGGATTAGACATCCTATGCAAAAAAAAAATGATTTTCATCATATTCATGGAAAATAAATTTTTTATAATTATTCATAATTAATTGATTATGAGAAAAGAGTAATTTTTGGTAAATTTATTTTTATGCAAAAAGAGAAATTCCCATGATATTCGAGATCCAAATAATTAAATGTTAAAAGAGGAATTTTTGGCATAATTTAAATTATGAGTATTTATCAAAAATAAAATTCTGAGTATTATTATTTTTATTAGGAAATATGGGTAGAATTGATTTTTGTACATCCCATGAATCTTTTATTCAAAAAGAAGAATATTGAATATATCTTACTTGAGAAATTTGAGAAAGAATGTGAAAATATCCATCGAGAAAACTTGGATAATTCTTATTGAGAAAAGGGAATCTGGAATCCCTAGGAAGATCGAGGATCCAATGACTAAATGGAAGTTTATAATTAGTTCTCATTAATGAAGCTTAAGGAATGAAAATACAATATGTAAATGCTCTTTCTGAGTTTTTACTATTCAATTCGGAGAAGGTTTATTTTCCCTTTTTAAACCTTCAACAACACTCTGATACGTAGATTCAATGGGATCGAGAAAAAGTATCTTTAACTAGGCCAAGTAATTGGTAAAAACTTAGAAAAGTCATTTTAGTATCGAAAGTAGATAACGGTACTAAAAGTGATGTGATAAGATGTGATGTGGATGTGAATGAATGTAAATGAGTGTGATGGGATGTAAATGGATGCGATGTGATCATTAGGAAGTGAATGGGGTCTTCTTGGGCCCTTTAATTTGCCCAAGCCTAATCAAGGTGATTAAGGAATAGCCAAATGGGAGGTTGCCATGTGGACTGAAATGTTGGGTTTTTAAGAGAGGTGTAAGAGTGGTCAAAGGGTGCACTTTTTCCCCCAAAGGGGGGGGGGGGGGGGGGGGCAATTTTACAATTTTCGGACCTCCATAACTTCTACATACAAGCTCCGATTTGAGCGGAGATTACAGATCCGTGATCTACGCATCAAGAGCTTTCCATAGATATGTTACATGATATGGTTTTATCCGCTAGATTTTAAATTCCATTTTCTCCCCAAAATTCAAATTCGAATAAAGTAGCCGTTTTGAAGCTTCTAATTAGAAAACGTTTCTTCTTAAGAGAAAAGGTTTGACTCCCTTAAACTGCCAAATAAAAGGGCCCAAGAAGACTCCATTGAGGTCCTAATGTTAGATGAGATGTGAATGTGATAAGAGAAGATATGAATGTGATATGATAAGATGTGAATGTGATGTGATAAGATGTGATGTGGATTTGAATGAATGTAAATTAATGTAATGGGATGTAAATGGATGTGATGTGATTAGATGAGATGTGAATGTGATAAGAGGAGATGTGATAGGATGTGAATATGATGTGAGGAGATATGAGTGGATGTGATGTGATGAAAATAATTGTGGATTTGAATGTGATGAGATGTGAATGAATGGGTGTGATGTGATGTAAATGGATGAGAATGAGATGTGAAGTAATAGATGTGCATGTGAATGAATGGATGAATGTGGATAGATGTGAATGTGAATGAATGGATGGATGTAGAGATAGATGCGAATGTGAATAAACGGATGGATGTGGATAGATGTGCATGTGATCGAATGGATGAATGTGGATAGATGTGAATGTGAATGAATGGATGGATGTAGATCGATGCAAATGTGAATGGATGAATGGATGTAGATCGATGCAAATGTGAATGAACGGATGGATGTGGATAGATTTGCATGTGAATGAATGGATGGATGTGGATAGATGTGAATGTGAATGAATGGATGGATGTGGATAGATGTGAATGTGAATGAATGGATGGATGTAGATAGATGCAAATGTGAATGAACGGATGGATGTGGATAGATGTGCATGTGAATGAATGGATGGATGTGGATAGATGTGAATGTGAATGAATGGATGGATGTGGATGAACGTGATGAGATGTGAATGGATGTGATGAGATATGGATAGATGTGGAGGTGATGTAATGTGGATGGAATGAATGTGATGTAATGTGGATGGATGTGAACGAGATGTGATAAGAAGAGGATGGATGTGACGAGATGTGAATGAATGTGGGATGTGAATGGGTGTGATGGATGTGAATGGGTGTGATGAGATGTGAATGGATGTGATGAGATGTGAGTGGATGTGATGAGATGTGAATGGGTGTGATGAGATATGAATGGATGTGATGAGATCTGAATGGATGCGATGAGATGTGAGTGGATGCGATGAGATGTGGATGGATGTGAATATGATGTGATGATATCTGAATGGATGAGAGATGTGAATATGATGTAATGAGATGTGAATGGATGTAATGTGATGTGGATGTGGTTAGATATGAATGGATGAGATATGATGTGGATAGATGAGATGTGATGTGATGAGGATCTGGGTAGATGTGAATGGATGTGAAGTGATGTAAATAGATGTGAATGGATGTGAAGTGATGTAAATAGATGTGAACGTGATATGATGATATGTGGATGTGATGTAAATAGATGTGAAGTGATGTAAATAGATGTGAACGTGATATGATGATATGTGGATGTGATATGGATCTGAATGAATCTAGATAGATGTGATACGTATGTATGAGATGTGATGTGGATATGTTGTGATGTGATGTGATGAGGATAGATGTGATGAGATGTAATATGACGTGATTGGATGAGAACGGATGAAGGAAGACGATGAAGGATGATACGTATGTATGAGATGTGATGTGGATATGTTGTGATGTGATGTGATGAGGATAGATGTGATGAGATGTAATATGACGTGATTGGATGAGAACGGATGAAGGAAGACGATGGGAATACATATGACTGGATGTGGAATAAGCAATGTGAATTGATGTAGAAGAATGTGGAATAACGAGAAATGATGTGGAACAATGTGGAAAGATGAGAGTTCATTAGAAATTGTATTTATGAAACCTATTTTTAAATGACTATTTTATGTCAAGAATGTTGGGAAAGCATTTTGACCATCTTGTGAATGAGGTCGTAGAGACCTAAGTGATGAAGTTGCAACAGTTGACAGAGAGTCAATGGAGGATGTCTCACGTAGCAAGCTCGATCGAGGTCTTGACCAGCCTCGGTTCGATTTAAATAGTGACCTTCCTGTATGGTGGATGAGGGACCAAGAAAGGGGCCTATGAGTGAAGCGCTAGGTGACCTGCGAAGAAGGAGCCTAGAGGGTGCTGAAAATATGGTGCTCGGAGCTCTGGGTCGCCGAAGATACCCACACGTGTGTCAAGGAAGAAAATGGAACAAGGAGTTAGAGTTTTTTTCTAAACTCGGGCATGGATCTGGCTGATTGTCCTTGCTGGTCCTCAACGGATGAGTCCATGGCTCTTTTATATGGATCTGTTGGTTGATCTTGCTGGTCTTCAACGAAGAGTCCATTTGGATTTTCTTATGTGATTATATTGCTGGGTACTATGAGCTAGGAACTAATGAAAAGGCCCCTAAGTGAATAGGTGGTGAGAGTTCTGGTTGCCAATGATGCCATAGGTACACCGATGAAGAAATGATTGAAAATTAGAACTCAAGCTAGATATTTTGGAGGATTATGATCAGTGATACTATTGTTTCATTAAAAGATTGTTTTAAAGGCAGCTGAATCTGTGAAACAGGCAATTTCATATTGGGTGTGTAAGAGGTGTGACTATCTTGAAGTTTGCTTGCAGCAACAGGTTAATGAACCTATGCTACTTCGTATAGGACCGGTCAAGTTATTGATCGCTAAATAGAGAAATTGCAAGCTCTCACTAGAATGCTTCTAGTGAGCTGGTTTCATATCCATTCTCCCACATACACATCCACATCCATTCTTCCACATACACATCCACATCCATTCTTCCACATACACATCCACATCCATACATACACATCCACATCCATTCTTCCACATACACATCCACATCTATTCTCATTACATCACATCTTATCACATCCTATTTTTATCTTATCACATCCGGTACACATCTTATCACATCCATTCACATTTTATCACATCCCATACACATCTTATTGCATCCTATTTTCATCTTATCTCATCCATTCACATGCTATTCGCATTTAATAGCTTTTTCTAGGTTGATCCCGATAATGGGACTTTTTCTAAATTTATGCCAATTGCTTGGCCTAATTAAAGGTCCTTTTTCTTGACGAGACTAGTTCCATATTCATTTTCAATTTCTCAAATGAATTAAATTCAATATTCCTCTTTTGGAATAGAAGAATTCATGGGATTTACAGAAATCAATTCTACCCATATTTTCACTTTTGATAAATAATCATAAATTGAATTATACTAAAATTTCCTCTTCTTCCCATTTAATTTCTTGGATCGCAAACACCATGGGAATTCCTCTTTTTGCATTTAATTAATTGCATTCCAATGTCATGGGTATTCCTCTTTTATCATCAATTATTTCTCATAAAGTAATTTCATTTAAAATAAAAAACCCATAAATTCAATATGCTAGGATTTTCTCTTTTCCCATCTCGATGATGTAATTCCAAATGTCATAGGAATTCCTCTTTTAACATTTAAGTATTTCTCAGACAAAATAAATTCATATAAATTTTATCTTTGAATTTAATTAAAATACTCATTAATTCCAATATGCTCTAGGAATTTCTATTTTCCCATCTCAATGATGGAATTTCAAATGTCATAGGAATTCCTCTTTTAACATTTTAATATTTCTCATAGATAAAATAATTTTATCTAAATTTTATCTTGAAATACTCATTAATTCCAATATGCTAGGAATTTCTCTTTTCCCATCTCAATGATGGAATTCCAAATGTCATAGGAATTCCTCTTTTAACATTTAAATATTTCTCATAGATAAAATAAATTTATCTAAATTTCATCTTTGAATTTAATTAAAATACTCGTTAATTCCAATATGCTAGGAATTTCTCTTTTTCCATCTCAATGATGGAATTCGAAATGTCATAGGAATTCCTCTTTTAACATTTAAATATTTCTCATAGATAAAATAAATTTATCTAAATTTCATCTTTGAATTTAATTAAAATACTCATTAATTTCAATATGCTAGGAATTTCTCTTTTCCCATCTCAATGATGGAATTCCAAATGTCATAGGAGTTCCTCTTTTGACATAAAAATAAATTACTAGAAATTTCTCTTTTGCTAATTACTAATTATGCATAAATATAGAAATCAAAATTGCCATGATTATAATGAGAATCATTCAATTAATCTAGGATGATTAATACTAGAATATGGTAGGAAGTCCTCTTTTCATAATATGAATGAAAAATGATTTATGTGTTAATTTTTTAAAAATTTTACCATAGCTCCACTACTATTACTGATATTTCCCAAATTATTTGAAAGCATAAAGTTTAGTAATATCCATATGATTAGAATAACCATTAATTGGATCAATATCCAATTATGGGCTTCATTCTTAATTTTTCCATAAATTCAATAGTATAAAGCATTAAAAAGCCACTTAATTGGCCTCAATTTGACAAGCATAGAAATTACTTTTAGATTAGAGAATTGCTTCATAAGAAGCTTCATTTGAATATAGATTAGGTCATAGGAATGACCATTCTTTGGGGGAGAGAGATAAATGCTTAAAAAACATTATAATTTAAGCATAAATGGAAATTTATGTGTTTTATCATTACAATTCATTAAAGAACTCCAATCATATTCAAAAGCCATTCAATTAAATGCTTCTGAAGCCTGAGAGGGATTGAGAAGAGAGAAACATTTGGAGATTAAAGAAAAAAGACCATAAACCACATTTTACCTCCTAGATTGCTTGATTCTTTGATCAAAGTAGAGGCCCCTAACCAGTCAATTGCTTGGTATGTTGATGAAGACTCCAAGGAAGATTAAAGAGAGAGAGAAGCTTGGATAATCTCTTCAATTTGTAGAGGATTTTTAGAGGATAAAAGAAAATATCATTATTTCAGTATAATATTGGCATGGTATAGTCCTCATATTTTTTTACAAATGGCTAAGGATCTATTTATATGTGAGGGAGGCCTCTAACCAAGTCCAACTAGTTTCTAGAATTTTCCAGGTTCAATTTGGTTGAATTTGGACAAGATTTCGACCTAGTTTGGCTCCCTTTTTATTTGGTTTGATCTAGGAGAGGAGAGAAAAAAATAAAACAGTATTTTTGAGTTTAAAACTCCACCACACTTGTGAAATAGGTGCCTCCTTGAAGAGCCCCCTTCTCCTTACCAAGGTGTCAAAATTGAATCATTATACCCAAAATATCTCATTTTTTTAGTAATATTTTTTTTATTTTTATTTTCTAATAAACCTTGTCCTTAGTTAACTCTTCATCTTATGTGAGTATTTATTTATTTTTGGGGGTTTTTCTTTTAATTCTTTAATTTATATCCTCCCTACATTTGGATTAATCTTATTGGTCCATTGGAACCTTAATTGGACCATAATCCAAAAGTTTCTGAAAATCTGGACCCTTAGGCTAAGGTCCTTTTTACCTATTTTCAATTAATTCCAATTGCACATTAGAAAATTCTTTTTGAATTTTTGTTTCAGGGGAAACCATTTTAGACACTAGGAGGATTTTTATATCCAAAAATATCTAAATTTTGGATTACCTCTCTCTAGACATTTTCTCTCTCCAGGTCAAAACAGGGTAAAACAGAATTTTTCTTTTATTTCAAAGAGGGGAATAATTACAAGATCATAAGGGAAGGTTCTTACACCTACACACCTTAAAAGCTGGAGGGAGGAATCTTACAGAAAGGACGGTGTGTTGCCGCCCGCTATTTTTTTGTAGTGCCCAAGGGCTCCCCTATGCAAAAAATAGCGCATTTCGGTGGGACATCATTATCATACGATGTTAGATGGTGGTGAAACTTTTCGAGTTGTTCATGGGGCTGATACCCCTCCACTCGCAAAGTTTCACCACCATTAGATGCCGGATGGGAGGGACGGTGTGTTGCCACCCGGTATCTTTCTCATAGTGCCTAAGGGGTTCCCTATGTAAAAAATAGCGGGATTGGGTGAGGCATCATTATCGTACAGTGTCCGAAGGTGGTGAAACTTTGGGAGATTCTCCATGGGGCTCCTACCCTTCCACTCGCAAAGTTTCACCACCATCGATGCCGGATGGGCGGGACGGTGTGTTGCCACACCTGCACTATTTTTTCACATAGTGCCCAATAGGTCCCCTACGCAAAGAATAGCGGGTTGGTGTGAGATCCCTCTACCCCCTCCGCGCACCGGATTCCTGGTAGCTGATAGCGGAAGTAGCCCCCTAATGCGCCGGGGAGGGTTTCTCACTCGGGGCCTCGCCCACGAATGTCCAGGCACGAGACTATGCTGGTGGTCACTCCGAAAATCGAAACTGGGAAAATTTTCCATGTCTGGAAAGCGGGGACGATTCCACCTTTTTGAATTTTTCTTAACGAGTTTTCTTAACGAGATCAAAATCTAAACTATCCTCCACCTGAATAAACCAGATAGAAGGAAACTATCACTGATATAATTTGATCATCTGAGCAATTCAACGCTTTTTTCCTAATCAAGATTAGGCACAACCATTGATCCACTCAATCGAGAAATTTATCAGGAAATTAACTATCTACTCGATTCCTAGCGCTCGAATCCTAGCGTAATCCTAAGATTTTTCAGTTTGATTATTAAAACTCCACTGATTCCAGCTTAACCCCATTCGGCCCATGGGTTAGCCACCACCCTGCCACTGGAATCGGTAGATCCAAACAAGTACTCACCCACCCATAATTGAAATGCCTTTCTTAACTTTAGCTTTAGAAAACAGATACGCACACACTCCTCTTTAAAACTTTAATATATAAAAAAAATCCATTGATAAATAATTTACTGGTTGCATATGTCATACTTCAAAATTTCCATTGAGTCTTTGTTTCTCACAAAACAGAATTACTCTGGACTCTCCGTTGAGACCAGCGAGTTAACAACGAGATCCAGTGATGATAGATTACAATAACATTGGTCTGTCATACAATATCTTCCTCGACATACACATGGGTGTCCTCGGCACCGTGAGCCCGTGCATCGCCTGGTCAGAACCCTCCAGGATCCTCCTTAGGTGTCCTGGCACTTCACTCAGAGACCGCTTCGTCGGCCCTCGCCCATCGTACCGGAAGCGTACCATTTTAACCATACCGAGGCTGGTCAAGACATTAGGAACTCAATGGAGTCTTTTTGGGCCCTTTAATTTGCCATGAGATTATGGAAACGTTTAACTTTTTGACAAATAGGAGCCCGCCATGTAAGAAAAAACCATGGGTTTGTAAGAGAGGTGTAAGAGTGGTCAAAGGGTGCACTTTTCCCCCCAAAAGGGGGGGGGGGGGGGGGGGGGCAATTTTACAATTTTCGGACCTCCATAACTTCTACATACAAGCTCCGATTTGAGCGGAGATTACAGATCCGTGATCTACGCATCAAGAGCTTTCCATAGATATGTTACATGATATGGTTTTATCCGCTAGATTTTAAATTCCATTTTCCCCCCAAAATTCAAATTCGAATAAAGTAGCCGTTTTGAAGCTTCAAGTTAGAAAACGTTTCTTCTTAAGAGAAAAGGTTTGACTCCCTTAAACTGCCAAATAAAAGGGCCCAAGAAGACTCCATTGAGTTCCTAATGCCTCGGTAGGCTTTGCCGCATGAGCTGTCCCTTGAACACTCCCCGCCAGCTGTTGCAACCGAACTTCCCTTAGATAAACATATATGCCAAATGCTCCCTCCAGCATTCTGGCGTAAGACAGTCTTTTAAGAAAACAGGGTTTCTATGCAAGTTTTCAGTTTTGATTTTTGTTTAAAAACTATGAATAATCTTAAATCCGTATCTCAATACTTCTAGATCCAGGTCTGAATTCCAAACAGAATTCCTCGAATTCTGTCAACTTGATCCTCAGATCAAAATCAAAAGTCTTAACTTAGTTTCGGATTCGGTGGGTGTTTTGAGTGCATTTTTCTTGAACTAAGCACATCATCATTGATGAAGGAATTAGGTCTTAGTCAATAGTCCGAATCAGAGTTTGGGTCTAGAGGAAAGGTTCTTTCTAAACTATCTTTCTCGAAAGGTACTATTTCAATTTCTCTTTTTCTAAATTTCGTTCGAACGAATATTTACTTAGAGATTTCTAAAACATAAATTTCTTATGAGGAATAAATAATCATTTATCTCAATCTCACACTTCGATAGTTTAATTGGATTTTCTCATTACCATCTTAGTGAATATGAAACGGTAGCATTTCTTCTCATCGATTATCTACTTATTCCATTTTCTAATTTTTGTGAAAATTAAATAGAGGATTAAGGAGAACCCCTATTTAATTATAAAGATTCTATATGCATGTAATTATGCATAAAATCCGATTCTGATGAGAGTCACACTTTTATCATCATAAAAAATCATTTATGATGAAAATCACTCTTTTAAAAAAATATCTTTTATGCACCCATTTATGCATAAAAACCATTTATGATGAAAATCACACTTTTAATATAAAACAAAATATCTTTTATGCACCCATTTATGCATAAAAATCATTTATGATAAAAATCACACTTTTAATATTAAAAAAATATCTTTATGCACCCATTTATGCATAAAAATCATTTAAGATAAAAATCACATGAAACTTCTACTCTTCTGGTCACAAAGTTTCACCACTATCGGACATCGCCGGATGGTTGGGGTGATGTGTTGCCACCTACTATTTTTCACATAGTGCCCAAGGGGTCCCCTATGCAAAAAATGATGTTGGGGTAAGGATTTGTAAGATTCCTCCCTCCAGCTTTTGAGGAGAAAAGGTATAGAAACCTCCCCTTCTATTCTTATAAATATTTCCCTCTCTATTGGACGTCCAATGGTTGGGGCGATGTGTTGCCACCTGCTATTTTTCGCATAGTGCTCAAGGGGTCCCCTATGCAAAAAATGGTTGGTTGGGGTGAGGATTTGTAAGATTCCTCCCTCCATAGGCCACTTCCTTGGTCCCTCATCCACCGTACCAGAAGCTCCCCTTTTAAATCGAACCGAGGTTGGTTAAGACCTTGGCCGACCTTGATACGCGAGACGTCCTCTATTGACTCTCCGTCAGCTGTTGCAACTTTATCAGTTAGGTCTCCACCATCTCGTTCTCAAGATGGTCAAAATGCTTCCCCAACATTATTGACATAAAACAGTCATTTAAAAACAAGTCATAAATACAGTTTCTTGAACTCTCATCTTTCACATTGTTCTACATCTGTCCACATTACTTAATCCATATCCAATTCATATGTATTCCAATTCTCATCCAATCACATCATTTTTCATCTCATCACTTCTTTCCTCATTTACCCTCATCACATCTCATCCACTCGCATCAACCCATATTCCCATCCCATCACACCTCATTCATTCATATCTATTTCAATTTACATCACACCTCATCACATTCATTTCACATCTCATCTCATTCATTCTTATCCCGATTCACATCACATCACATCTCATCCATTCACATCCCATATCATTCATTTACATCCGATTCATATGACATTACATCTCATTCACTCACATCCGGATTCACATCACATTACATCTCATCCATTCACTCACATCATCACATCCTTTCACATACACATCCACATCCATTCTTTCACATACACATCCATATCCATTCTTCCACATACACATCCACATCCATTCTTCCACATACAAATCCACATTCATACTTCCACATACACATCCATATCCATTCTTCCACATACACATCCACATCCATACATACACATCCACATCCATTCTTCCACATACACATCCACATTCATACTTCCATATACACATCCACATCCATTCTCCCACATACACATCCACATCCGTTCTTCCACATACACATCCACATCCGTTCTTCCACATACACATCCACATTCATTCTTCCACATACACACCACATCCATACATACACATCCACATCCATTCTTCCACATACACATCCATATCTATTCTCATTACATCACATCTTATCACATCCTATTTTCATCTTATCACATCCGGTACACATCTTATCACATCCATTCACATTCTATCACATCCCATACACATCTTATCGCATCCTATTTTCATCTTATCTCATTCCCATTGAATAGCTTTTTCTAGGTTGATTCCGATAATGGGACTTTTTCTAAATTTCTGCCAATTGCTTAGCCTAATTAAAGGTCCTTTTTCTCGACGACTAGTTCCATATTCATTCTCGATTTCTCAAATGAATTAAATTCAATATTCCTCTTTTGGAATAGAAGAATTCATGGGATTTACATAAATCAATTCTATCCATATTTCCACTTTTGATAAATAATCATAAATTGAATTATACTAAAATTTCCTCTTCTTCCCATTTAATTTCTTGGATCTCAAATACCATGGGAATTCCTCTTTTTGCATTTAATTAATTGCATTCCAATGTCATGGGTATTCTTCTTTTATCATCAATTATTTCTCATAAAGTAATTTCATTTAAAATAAAATACCCATAAATTCAATATGCTAGGAATTTCTCTTTTTCCATCTCAATGATGTAATTCCAAATGTCATAGGAATTCCGCTTTTAACATTTAAGTATTTCTCATAGACAAACAAATTTATATCAATTTTATCTTTGAATTTAATTAAAATACTCATTAATTTCAATATGCTAGGAATTTCTCTTTTCCCATCTCAATGATGGAATTCCAAATGTCATAGGAATTCCTCTTTTAACATTTAAATATTTCTCATAGATAAAATAAATTTATCTAAATTGTATCTTCAAAATACTCATGAATTCCAATATGCAAGGAATTTCTCTTTTCCCATCTCAATGATGGAATTCCAAATGTCATAGGAATTCCTCTTTTAACATTTAAATATTTCTCATAGATAAAATAAATTTATCTAAATTTTATCTTTAAAATACTCATTAATTCCAATATGCTAGGAATTTCTCTTTTCCCATCTCAATGATGGAATTCCAAATGTCATAGGAATGCCTCTTTTGACATAAAAATAAATTACTAGAAATTTCTCTTTTGCTAATTACTAATTATGCATAAATATAAAAATTAAAATTTCCACGATTATAATGAGAATCATTCAATTAATCTAGGATGATTAATCCTAGAATATGGTAGGAAGTCCTCTTTTCATAATATGAATGAAAAATGATATATGTGTTAATTTTTTAGAAATTTTTCCATAGCTTCACCTACTATTATTGATAATTCTCAAATAATTTGAAAGCATAAAGTTTAGTAATATCCCTATGATTAGAATAACCATTAATTGGATCAATATCCAATTATGGGCTTGATTCTTAATTTTTCCATAAATTAAATAGTATAAAAGCATTAAAAAGCCACTTAATTGGCCTCAATTTGACAAGCATAGAAATTACTTTTAGATTAGAGAATTGCTTCATGAGAAGCTTCATTTGAATATATAATAGGTCATAGTATGACCATTCTTTGGGGGAGAGAGAGACATGCTTAAAAAACATAATAATTTAAGCATAAATGAAAATTTATGTGTTCTCAAGCTTAAGAGGGGTTGAGAAGAGAGAAACATTTGAAAAAAGACTATAAACCACATTTTACCTCCTAGATTGCTTGATTCTTTGATCAAAGTAGAGGCCCCTAACCAATCACTTGGTTTGGTATGTTGATGAAGACTCCAAGGAAGATTCAAGAGAGAGAGAAGCTCCAATCTCTTCAATTTGTAGAGGAATTGTAGAGGATAATAGAAAATATCATTATTTCAGTATAATATTGGCATGGTATAGTTCTTAGATTTTTTTACAAAGGGCTAAGGATCTATTTATAGGTGAGGGAGGCCTCTAACCAAGTCCAACTAGTTTCTCAAATTTTCGAGGTTCAGTTTGGCTGAATTTGGACAAGATTTGGACCTAGTTTGGCTCCCTTTTGATTTGGTTTGATCCAGGAGAGATAAAAATATCACAATATTTTTGAGTTTAAAACTCCACCACACTTGTGAAATAGGCACCTCCTTGAAGAGCCCCCTTCTCCTTACCAAGGTGTCAAAATTGAATCAATATACCTAAAATATCTCATTTTTTTACTAATATTCATAGTTTTTTTACTAATAAACCTTGTCCTTAGTCAACTCTTCATCTTATGTAAGTATTTACTCATTTTTGGGGGGTTTTTCTTTTATTTCTTCAATTTATCTCCTCCCTACATTTGGATTAATCTTATTGGTCCATAGGAACCTTAATTGGACCATAATCCAAAAATTTCTGAAAATCTGGACCCTTAGGCTAAGGTCCTTTTTACTTATTTTTAATTAATTCCAATTGCACATTGGAAAGTTCTTTTTGAATTTTTGTTTCAAGGGAAACCATTTTAGACACTAGGAGGATTTTTATATCCAGAAATATCTCAATTTTGGATTACCTATCTCTAGACATTTTCTCTCTCCAGGTCAAAACAGGGTAAAACAGAATCTTTCTTTTATTTCAAAGAGGGGAATAATTACAAGATCAGAAGGGGAGGTTCTTACACCTGCACACCTCAAAAGCTGGAGGGAGGAATCTTACTACAGAAAGGACGATGATATGTTGCCACCCACTATCTTTTGCATAGTGCCCAAGGGATCCCCTATGCAAAAAATAGTGGGTTTCGGTGGGGCATCATTATCATACGGTGTTAGATGGTGGTGAAACATTTCGAGTGGTTCATGGGGCTGCTACCCCTCCACTTGAAAAGTTTCACCACCATTAGATGCCGGATGGGGAGGGACGGTGTGTTGCCACCCGCTATCTTTCGCATAGTGCCCAAGGGGTTCCCTATGTAAAAAATAGTGGGATTAGGTGAGGCATCATTATCGTACGGTGTCTGCAGGTGGTGAAACCTTGCGAGCTTCTCCATGGGGATTCTACCCTTCCTCTTGCAAAGTTTCACCACCATCAGACGCCGGATGGGCGGGACGGTGTGTTGCCACGTGCACTATTTTTTCACATAGTGCCCAATAGTTTCCCTATGCAAAGAATAGCGGGTTGGGGTGGGGCATCATTATCATACGTTGTTTGATGGTTGTGAAACTTTTGCAAAAAGGTTCATGGAAATTATACTCTTCTACTCACAAAGTTTCACCACCATCAGACACTGGATAGGCAGGACGTTGTGTTCCCACCCACTATTCTTTTGCATAGTGCCCAAGGGGTTCCCTATGTAAGAAATAGCGGGTTTCGATGGGGAATCATTATCATATGGTGTACGATGGTGGTAAAAATTTGTGAGTAGTCTATGGTGCTGCTACCTCGCCACTTGCAAATTGCACATGGGACATCGGATGGGTGGGATGGTGTGATGCCACCCACTATCTTTCGCATAGTGCCCAAGGGGTCCCCTATGCAAAAAATAGTGGGTTTCGGTGGGGCATCATTATCATACGGTGTTAGATGGTGGTGAAACATTTTGAGTGATTCATGGGGCTGCTACCCCTCCACTTGAAAAGTTTCACCACCATTAGATGCCGGATGGGAGGGACGGTGTGTTGCCACCCGCTATCTTTCGCATAGTGCCCAAGGGGTTCCTTATGTAAAAAATAGTGGGATTAGGTGAGGCATCATTATCGTACAGTGTCCAAAGGTGGTGAAACCTTGTGAGCTTCTTCATGGGGATCCTACCCTTCCACTCGCAAAGTTTCACCACCATCAGACACCGGATGGGCAGGACGGTGTGTTGCCACCTCTGCACTATTTTTTCACATAGTGCCCAATAGGTCCCCTATGCAAAGAATAGCGGGTTGGAGTGGGGCATCATTATCATATGTTGTTTGATGGTTGTGAAACTTTGCAAAAAGGTTCATGAAAATTATACTCTTCTACTCACAAAGTTTTACCACCATCACCGGATAGGTGGGACGGTGTGTTCCCACTCGCTATTTTTTTGCATAGCGCTCAAGGGGTTCCCTATGCAAGAAATAGCAGGTTTCGGTGGGGAATCATTATCATATGGTGTACGATGGTGGTAAAAATTTGTGAGCAAGCAATGGTGCTACTACCTCGCCACTTGAAAATTGCACATGGGACATCGGATGGGTGGGATGGTGTGATGCCACCGACTATCTTTCACATAGTGCCCAAGGGGTCCTCTATGCAAAAAATAGCAGGATTGGATGGGGCATCATTATCGTACGGTGTTCTAAGGTGGTGAAATTGTGTGAGATATTCCATGAGGCTCCCACCCTTCTACTCGCAAAGTTTCACTACCATCAGACGCTAGATGAGTGGGACGACGTGTTGCCACCCGTGCTATTTTTTCACATAGTGTCCAACGGGTCCCCTATGCAAAGAATAGCGGGTTGGGGTGGGGAATCATTATCATAAAGTGTCTGACGGTTGTGAAACTTTGCAAAAATGTCCGTGGAATGTATACTCTTCTACTCACAAAGTTTCACCACCATCGGACACCGGATAGGCGGGACGGTGTGTTCCCACCCGCTATTTTTTTGCATAGTGCCGAAGGGGTTCCCTATGCAAGAAATAGCGGGTTTTGGTGGGGAATCATTATCATACGGTCTACAATGGTGGTAAAAATTTGTTAGCGGTCTATGGAGCTGATACCTCTTGACTTGAAAATTTCCCATGGGACATTGGATGGGTGGGACAGTGTGTTGCCACATACGGTGTCCGGTGGTGGTGAAACTTTGGGAGAAGGTCCGTGGGGCTCCTACCCCTCCCCTCGTAAAGTCTCACCACCATCACATTGATGCTGGATGGGTAGGACGGTGTGTTGCCACTCTCTATTATCGGCATAGCGCACCCAAGGGGTTCCCTATGAAAAAAATAGTGGGATTGGGTGGGGAATCATTATCATACGGTGTCCGATGGTGGGGAAAATTTGTGAGCAGATCCATGACCTGCTCCTACCCATCCACTCACAAAGTCTCACCACCATCGATGGGACGGTGCGTTGCCATCCGCTATTTGTTTGCATAGTGTCCAAAGGCTCCCCTATGTAAAAAATAGCAGGTTTCAGTGGGGCATCATTATCATATGGTGTACGATGGTGGTGAAACTTTGCGAGCAATCTGTGGCACTCCTACCCCTCCACTCACAATGTTTCACCACCATCAGACGTTGGATGGGGGCGGGACGGTGTGTTGCCACTCGCTTTCTTTTGCATAGTGCCCTATGGGTCCCCCCTATGCAAAAAATAGCGGGATTGGGTGGGGCATCATTATCATACAATGTCTAAATGGTCCATGGGGATCCTACCCTTATGCTCTCAATGTTTCACTAATATCAGACACTGGATGGGCAGGACGGTGTGTGGCTACCCAGGCTAGTTTTTTGCATACTGCCCAAGTGGTCCCCTATGTGGGCAGGACGGTGTGTGGCTACCCAGGCTAGTTTTTTGCATACTGCCCAAGTGGTCCCCTATGCAAAGAATAGCGGGTTGGGGTGGGACATCATTATCATACAGTGTTTGATAGTTGTGAAACTTTGCGAGCAGGTCCATGAAACTTCTACTCTTTTGCTCACAAAGTTTCACCACCATCGGCGGACATCAGATGGGTGGTACGGTGTGTTGCCACCTGCTATTTTTTGCATAGTGCCCAAAGAGTCCCCTATGCAAACAATGGAGGGTTGGGGTGGAGCATCATTATCATACGACATTTGATGGTCTTAAAACTTTATTTTTTGCATAGTGCCCAAAGAGTCCCCTATGCAAACAATGGAGGGTTGGGGTGGAGCATCATTATCATACGACATTTGATGGTCTTAAAACTTTATGAGTGGGTCCAAGGGGCTTCTACCTCCCCGCTCACAAAGTTTCACCACCATCCGATGCCGGATGGGAAAGACGGTGTGATGCCACCCACCACTATTTTTTGCATACTAGTGCCCAAGGGGTCCCCTATGCAAAAAATAGTGGGTTTGGGTGGGGTATCACTATCATATGGCGTCTGCTGCTGGTGGTGAAACTTTGCGAGCCATTCCATGAGGCTTCTACTCCCTTTTCTCCCAAAGTTTTACCACCGTCAAACGTCGGATAGATGGAACAGTGTGCTGCCACCTGCTATTTTTTGCATATTTCCAAGGGGGTTATGCAAACAAATGCGGGTTTAGGTCGGGCATCATTGTCATACGGTTTTTGATGGTGGTGAAACTTTGTAAGTCCATGGGGCTCCTAACCCTCCTCTTGCAAAGTTTCACCACCATCAGATGCTGAATGGGTGGGACGGTGTGTTGCCACCCGCTATTTTTTTGCATAGTGCCCAATGGGTTCCCTATGCGAAAAATAGAGGGTTTCGGTAGGGCATCATTATCATATGGTGTATGATGATGGTAAAAATTTCTAAGCCATGGATGGGGCTGCTATCCCTCCACTCGCGATGTGCCCATGGGATGTTGGATGGGTGGGACGGTGTGTTGCCACACGCTATTTTTTCGCATAGTGCCATGAGATCCCCTATGCAAAAAAATGAGGTTTGTGTGAGGCATCATTATCATACGGTGTTTGATGGTGGTGAAACTTTGCGAGCGGGTCCATGGGACTACTAACCCTCCGCTTGAAAAAGTTTCACCACCATCGGATGTCGGATTGGGTGGGATGATGTGTTGCCACCTGCTATTTTTTTGCATAGTTCCCAAGGGATCCCCTATGCAAAAAATAGCAGGTTTGGGTGGGGCATCGTTGTCATACAATGTCCATGGTCGTGAAACGTTGTGAGCGGGTCCATGGGACTGCTACCCCTCCACTCAAAAAGTTGTCATACAATGTCCATGGTCGTGAAACGTTGTGAGCAGGTCCATGGGACTGCTACCCCTCCACTCAAAAAGTTTCACCACCATTGGACACCAGATGGATGGGATAGTGTGTTGCCACCATCCACCCCAACTCGCTATTCTTTGCATAGGGGACCCCTTGGGCACTATGCAAGAAAATAACGTGGGTGGCCAAACACTGTCCTACCCTGCTGATGGTGGTGGAACTTTGCGAGCATAAGGGTAGAAGCCCTGTGGACTGGCTCGCAAAGTTTCACCACCTTTGGAGACTTTATGATAATGATGCCCCACCCAATCCCACTATTTTTTGCATAGGGAACCCCTTTGGCACTATGCAAAAGATAGCGGGTGGCAACACACCATCCTGCCCATTGATGGTGGTGAAAGTACATGGCCAAAGACATGGTGTTGAACTTGGATGAACATCCAATTCTCCATTCTTACTGTAATTCAACAAAACTTTATCTATTTGATACAACACAATATTTCTCTTTTTGATATATTTGTTGTTTGTTTCATTTCAGTTATCTTTCCGTCAACAGCTGTGGAGTGGTAGCCTGTTGAGAGCTTAAGTGGCACATTCAAAGCAATTCACAAGGGGATTGCAGATGTCATGTACGCAGACAAACCACCTTCATTTTACAAATCAGTGGATTTATTTGTGTATTTTGCAGAATACAGGGTTCCATCAAGAGAAGGTGTTCATGGAGAATTATATGACATACCTATTCCCACATTAATGTCACTAGAATGGGAAGTTCCTGATCCAAATACCATAACAAGCTTCAAATCCAAAATCAAAGATGATATTCTTAAAGCTATGTCTCCTGGAAGGATTTCAAGAAGGATAAAAATTCAATGGTTCTTGCCTATACATGTCTTTGTGGCATGTTTCAAAACAATGGAATTGGAGAGGACAAGAACGATGTGGCTTAATAGAAGACTATCTCTAACTGATATGGACACTGTACTTGGAGAAGGATGGAGTACCAAGGAAACTTTTCATATGGGGGACAATATCAGTTGTAGAGTAAGCCCAAATTCTTTGTCCATCTCATACCAACTGTGTCGCCAATCCCTAGTTTTGGGCTATGACTATAGGAGATGGAAAAGCAAGCTTGGTAGTTGGGTCCCTTTGGATTCTGAAGAGAATTGTCCAGAGTTTGAATTTAACATCATAGTCCATCCATTCATAGATCCCAGGAAACTCATAGTAACATCAAACTGGCGACTACAACATGTTAGAGAGTCGCTTGAGTTTCTGGACAAAATATCACCTGAATATAGATTCAAAGTAGATGATATTGTTGTCAGTACAAGGATGGAGAGTGTAACCTCATGCATCACATGTCTCCCCCCAAAAAAAGTTGTATTTGAGCCACTTGCAAGGGCAAGTTTGTATAGTTGAAAAGGATTTGTCCAATAATGTAATCAATATATTCTGCTAGATTTCGTCTTGACTTCTTCACAAAATTGGTTAACAAATTGTTCGCGACACAGAACAAGGTTTAACAGTTGAAAATCAAATTATTGATACTGAATTTAAGTACAGAATATTGTCCCAAAAAGGGTGTGTTCATATGGACAAAATGAACAAAACAAAATCCAATATGTGGAATCACTCTACAAAATCAACTTTCCTTTTGGCATGAGATGACCCTGCATCTTTAGAGAATCTTTCTCTCTTCTGTTTGCTTCGATCAAATTTTGCTGATTGAGGTTCAAGTTCTGGAGTTTTCAGCACTTGAGGTTTTGGAGAGGAAGACTTTAGAGTGAATTCCTCCAATGGTGGTAAGTTGGGCTCCTCTCTGAGACCTTCACGTGTTGGCGAGGAAGATTTGGCAGAGGGGTCTGGTTTTGGAGAAGGTTCTTTGGAGGTTGGCCTTGGAGACTTGGCAGTCTTCTTGGGGAACATGAACAAGAAATTTAATGGAGAGCCAACATTTGCCCTCTTACTACCTTTGTTGGATAAACGACGCTTCTGAATTTTAAATTTTACTGGTGAGTGAAAAGGAAGACCTTTAGTAGCACTCCTCTCTTTGACAGGGGTCTTCTCTTTGATAGGTGTCTTCTCTTGAGCTGGAGAAGAGCTCTTCTCTTTGGTAGGAGGACTAGGGATTTTCTCTTTGATAGGAGTCTTCCCTTGAGCTGGTAAAGAGCTCATCTCTTTGGCAGGAGGGCTAGGGGTCTTCTCTTTAGCAAGAGGGCTAGGGCTCTTCTCTTTAGCAGGCGGGGTAGGGATCTTCTCTGTAGCCTGAGGGATCTTTCCTTTAGAATGGCTCTTCTCTTTAGAATGGCTCTTTTTCCCCTTGGAAGATCTGCTCTTAGAAGGGCTCTTCTTTCTCTTCTTCTTCTCTTTGGTAGAGGTCTTTTCCTTTTTGAATGAGTCATCCTTGTCTTTGCTTTCCTTCTTCTCCCTTTTCCTTTTCTTTGAAGTTGTATCCTTGGCTCCTTTATTAGGTGGAAAGGGAGAATCAGGATCATATGGATTGATGGATCTGCTCAAAACCATGGACACTGCCTTCTCCCTTACCCAACTTACCCAGGAATCTGGATACTCATGCAACTAAGACAAAAGAAAATAAGAAAGTAAGAAAATAGGTCACTAAATGTATTCACTAAATCAATCAATGGTTTTCATTCATGAACTTACAGTAAGTGTTGTCATTCTAAATCTTGACTCAAGATATCTCCAGGCATTAGCAAGTACCATCCATCCACAAGATGTTGAGTCTTTCTGCAAGGGAACTTCCTGATTGAAGTACTTAAAATCTTCAAGTTTGTAGTCTACATAGGTAGAACCTAGAAAACTCAAGATAAGTTTGGCAGCACTGCAAGCATAAAATATTGAGGGTCAATCAAATAATTGAAATCATACAAGAAATTGTTCTGGAACATAAACCATGGAAAAGTTGATTCTTACATTTTACTTCTCCCATGAATGGATGCCAAAGAGTTCATAAAGATCACATCTCTATCCAATAGATTGAAGATAATAAGACTCCAATGGCCTCTGTGATAATATGAATACTGAAATTAGTTATGAATACTGTCATGTCTATTATAGGCAAAAGATAATTGAGTATGAGTCTTACACTTCAACATAAGGGTATACAATGTAATTGCAGGTAAGCATATCAAAGTTTTTGAGAAAACTTGCAAGATCCCCTTGCCTATTGAAAAGGCACTGTGTAACAAGGGGATCAAGAATGGTCACTTGCACAGCCATTGATTCATGAAGATCCCTCATAAGACATCTGGAGACACAAACAAAACATGTCAACAAAATATGGAGTCTGAGAAATTCATCAAGAAAACAAAAGCAAATCCACACAAACCTTAGACAAATGAAGAGGACTGTGTCAGATATCTCAATATTGGGATTCACAAGCATACTTGTGTCCTCAGGGGCAATGTCACAATAAACCTCATCCTCTCCATGCATGGACACATCTACTATCATTTGACCTGTCACATTCTGATAAAGCTCTGAATTGGATGCATGGAGAATTTCAGCTTGCTGAGAAAGAATGGCATCCTCTGAAATCTTCTCCTGCTCTCTCTCTTTTTCAACTTCTTCTTTGATATCCTGAGCTTTTCTTGTATCATAAGAATGAGAAATATCTTCAATAACAACTAATTGCTTGGGTTGCCTTGCTGGAGGGATATTAAGAATTTCAAAAGCTCTCATATCTTGACTTGGAATAGGCTCCAAAGCTTTGTCAAACTTATATCTAAGTCTGGACACAAGCACAAAATCTTTGCTCATAAGAGTGATCCTATGAGCAAATGCAGCAGCAATGTAGCCATCATTCATAAAGTCGATTAAAAAATCTTCAGCAGCCTCTTGAAGACACATGAGGGCCTGGGTCTCCCATCGCACTTTCTGAAGATTTGTGTTTCTCATTTTGCCAACTAACCTTTCTGATATGTCCCTGACAACCCGAGTAAATGGCAGTCGAGGGATGAGAAGACTAGTAGATTTCTGTGCTGCTCTTATCTCTCTTAAGGACTTCACCTGATAATTCAATCTCTTTCTTGCTGTCGCCCTCGCACGAGGCTTTGGAAGAGGCTTTTCTTGTTTGGAATGTCCTGGTTTGTCCTCAGCTTTTTCAGTCTCCAAAGGTGGGTAAACTTTCCTTGCAGTCTGCTTTGTCCTTGCCATTGAAGCTTGAAAAAAGAGACCAGATGAAGAGATTTGTATAATAGGACAAAAAAATAAAGTTTCCCGAACGAAGCGATAGAGCGAATCCAAAGATAATGGAAAGTGATAATCGCTTGATTCAGGAAATGAAAAAAGTAGAAGTCCCGAACGAAGCGATGAAGCAAATCCAAAAATCTCGGATGAGCGTAATCGCTTGATTCGGGCAATCAATAAAAGGACGGAACGAAGCGATTAAATGATTCCGAATGTCCTGGAAATGTGCAATCGCTTGATATGGGAAAGAAATGAAAAAGTAGGTTTGGGGAAATAAGGTAGCCTGTTTTCGCTTGATACAGTGTCGGAGAAAAATATGAATATTTTCAACAAAATTAACTTTTTATACCTCGAGAATTTCGTACAAATTACCGTTGGGTACACGTGTCATGTAATCATTATCGCCACGTGGCATAAACGGTCACTATTTAAGGTGTTTTAATCACGCTACATATATTTTTCAAAACTCTCTTTCAATTTTTTTCCCCAGTTTTGGACCACTTATTTGCGTCAAATCAAGCTGTGCACCGTATTATCTTCCTAGCCCTATTTTGCAAAACTCAATATTTATTTTGGGACCTTGGAATTGCCAAAGCCCGCACCAAGCGATAGAGTCATTCCAATTTTTTTGGACCTTCCATTTTCGCTTCGTTCGGGCTCATCAGAATTATTCAAGCATTTTTCTCAAATATCTCAATGAGTAAAAGTGTTGCGGGTCGACATGAACTTGTTGAAGAAAGCCCAAGTGAGAAACTCTTGAATGCTATTTTCCAAGATGGTCATGATATGAAGATATACGTTGATGCAGTGGAGATATTCAATCCAAGGTTTTCTCTTTCAGATGTTTTGTTGAAGTTCAAGGACATTCTTGAAGATGAGTACAAGCAATTTGAAATGTCAGTTCAAGCTCATTGTTTTCGTATAGGAGACAATGATTTTTGTCACCTTACAGATTTTACAGAGCTGTCTGTGGAGAAAGCCAAAGTTACAAAAAGGTTCAGTAGATTTTCAAATAGAACCTCTTTCACATGCCCTTCATCCATTTCTTGTCCAATCCATAAAAAGCATTGCAACCTTGTCCCCAAGGATGTCTCCTTTCTTTTCTTCCTATTTTTGAAAGCAGAAATACAGGATAAAGAGCAACAACCACAAATTGATGCAGAGAATGAAGAAGAAAACTTAAATGTCACCACAGTTTCAAAGTTAGAGAAAAGTGAGATTTTAGAAGAGGAAGAAATTGATGTTCAAGCTGAGGAGAGAGAAAGTGCCAATCTTGATGTTGCAAAATTTAGGGCTTTCACTATTACTGAAGAGCCCTCAGAGGAAGCAAGCATATCTGAATCCTCTGTTACTCTTCCAAACCTTCCTTTCTTCTTTATCAATGAGAAAGATTTTATTCCTCTGTCCTATCTTCAATGTCTCTTCAATATCAGAGAAGACTACTGTATTGCAGCAATTTCAGAAGCTTGTGAAGTGGCCAAAGACTTTATTGATACAGAAGTAGAGTCAAAGGAAGATTTTTTGGCACTTGATTTGCAAACATCTGACCACTCATTTATCCCTGCTAATGATGCACTTGCCTTGTGCCTTAAAAAAGTGGAGGAGGGGAAACCTTCCTTGAGTGATGAGGATTTTGAGAATAGGCTTATTGAGTTAGGTATTGAGTCTTTTGGCAGAGATTTCAAGCTTCAGGCAGATTCTGATAAAGTGGAAAGGGTTGGCTCATGCAACTTGATGAAAGACAAAGTAGTAATTGAGGATGAGTTGCAGAAGGTAGCTTCCATTTAACCTTTTGTAAAATGTTATTGTGATTGTAATTTTTTTAAATTGAGGTTTTTGTCTTGCAGATTGAATTGCTTGATAAGGATGATTTTCTAGGAAGAGCTAGAGACAGCAGAGTGAAATCTACAGACACTAGGTCAAGAAGGTCTTCATCTGCTCTCATGCACTACTTGCCTACATTGGATAAGGCTATGTTCTGTGCATTCCACATGAACTTCTCTGAAGATGCTGAGTTGCCAATATTTGCCTTGAAGGTGTTGTCAAGGTTCATGGGATATACTCCCCTTCAAATAAATGCTAACAAGGTTTTGCTTCTGGAGAGAGCTGCTGCTCTTAGAATCTTTGGATATGCTGTAGGTTTCAATGCCTCAAGAGCAGGATACTTTCTTTGCTACTCTAGCTATGCAGCTGCAGCTGCATAGCTGAGGTGTCAATGCCTCAAGAGCAGGATACTTTCTTTGCTACTCTAGCTATGCAGCTGCAGCTGAGGTGTCAGATATCAATCTTCTTGGAGGTTATAGAAGGAGAAAATTTTTGAGATACAGAGGTGACATGCCAAGTAGTCCCAAGAGAATCAAAAACTAATGTACACAATATTTTGCAAGGACCGATTATATTTCAGCAAATATTTTGTTAGAGGTACAAATGTGTTAGTAATCATTAGTCTCTTTCTTGAGGTGTTGGTGTAGTTTCAGATTGCTGGGTCTTTGATCTCATCCTTTGTAATTGCCTCCTGTAGAACCAATTGAATAATTCTTTAAGTGCATTACTTCTTCTTTGTCCACCTCCTCCTCTTCGGGTACATCTAAAAAAGGAAGTTCTCGCTTGATAATGAGACTTTTCCATTCCTTGTGTATTCCATGTTGCAAGTGGTCCTTCTGTAGCAAAATATGGTCCATGCAAGTAAAGAATATGCTACAAAGACATTTTTTGTTAGTACATTTAAGAAATTACAAGTAATAAGTCTGGACACACCAATTTATAACTGTTTTGATAAGTCTGAACACTCACCAAGTAATAAGTTATGTCTTTTTCTCCCCAGGCATCTATGATAGCTTTGATCAAAAGCTTTATTGTTTTTTTGAAATCATCTGCATAAGTATTTGAACCAACTTGTTGTCTAAGGACTTTGAAAAAATTGTCGAGTTTTTTCCAAACTTCCATATGTTTGTTGGCTACATCTGGTCTACTTTTGACATTTGTGGTGATGACACATAGCTGTTTCCAACAGTTCCACATTGCGTTGACTTGTTTGGTGTCATGGTTGCTCAAAAATCTTCTCGCTTTTGCTCCTCCCATTGAAACATCTTGCAGAACATCACCTGTACCTCCAGAAGTTCTTATCTCTGCATGCAATGTACATATATGCACATTTTTCAAATGTATTGGTAGAATTGGATCCCATATTTTAAGAGAAGTTGGATAATCGACAACATTCACATTATTTCTGGATGGTGGTTTTCCAATCTCATTTTCTACAAGCCATTCTCTTGTCCCTGTGCTTGCCATGCAATAAAGACATGGATATTTGGTATTTGCTCCTCCACATACACCAAACATACACTTCAACGCCTTGAGGTCAGCACTCAAATGCCATTCCACAATGAAATCACCTATGTCGTCAACATGAAGGTGTTCACCTATATTTTGGCTCTGAATAACTGAAGGAATGTCTGTTTGTGAGAAGTGGAGAATCAAGCTTACCTTGACTATAGTCCAATGCTTTATTCATTAGGGATATAGATATTCTTTCCATTTTTTGACATTTTTGGATTTGAGCTTCATCTAATTTTAAAACAAATACAAGTTTTCCTTCACAATCTATTTCTCTTATGTTGTAATATCTCACCATAAAAGATTGGACTTTTCTAATGTTCATCCAAATATTATTATAAACGTTGTATTCAAAAGATGATTTTTTTTTTGTCTCTCATATGGCATTGTTCCCTCAATATGGAAATACTCTCCGAAATGTTTAGAAATTTCCTCATTTAACAGAGTTCTATATTTTCCAACATTGTGAGGTCTAGGCAACCCAAAAGCTTTGATTTTGTAATACTTAAGGACCCTGAACCAGGTTTTAGAGATGGCTCTGTATCCCTTTCTACTCACTCCCACTGTGTCACAAACTTCTTGCATTTGGGAAGGCTAGACTAATAAGTCCATATCTTTTAATAGATGTTGAAAGACCAGTTTTTTTTTAGTTTGATTTTTAAGAAGTTCTAAAAGTTTCAAGATATCCGACCTATTCATAAGCTCATTCAAAAATCTTACCCTTTCCTGAGCATTAGACATGTCAAATCCTAGAAGGTTAGTAACATGATCTCTTACAAGTTTTAACCTTTTTTTTCTTTGTCCAGATCTCTCTGTTAAGTTAACTACATCCCGCATTCATTTTACCCGTGCTCTTAATCCTATTGGAGTTTCTTTTAAGGTTTTCAATTGATCATTTTCTTGTTTCAAAGACACTATTTGGTTTTCAAGTTCTATAATTTTTGTTGCATTCAAAGATGAAGTATTTTGAAGATATGTAGTATATTCTGCATAATTAATATGTGATTGAGATAGTCTTGAACTATAACCAAGTAAGCCATCCTCCCCATCACCAACAAATCTAATCAAATCATGTGGTGTGTGAAAAGAAGGATACCTTCCTGTTTTGGGATCCGGTGGATATAGACTTCCATCTGTCCATAGGTCAATATGCTTCTTTCCTTCGTTGCAAAGATGTTGAGCTTCATGTGCACATGAAAGGGATCTTTGGTAGACACTCCGTGTAGTTGCATACTCTTGGTTGAGCTTGATATTCAAATGAAACTT
This sequence comes from Cibotium barometz, assembly GCF_041138505.1. NCBI lineage: Eukaryota > Viridiplantae > Streptophyta > Polypodiopsida > Cyatheales > Cibotiaceae > Cibotium > Cibotium barometz. Next base: position 17,797,100 of record NC_141067.1, read on the forward strand.
ACGATTAGATGTATCACTCATTACTAACAGAGCTAAAAATATAAGCAGAGCTATTAGAACATGAGAGACACAGAAAAATGAGAATGAGATGTAGCTTGTGAAATTTTTAGAGAAGCAGAGGAGTGAAATTTTTTTGGAGAATGGATAAGAGCGTGTTTGGAGAGAATGGTAAGAGGACAAATTTTGAGACGAGCCATTAAAGAGTAGCATGAAAACGATATATTTTTTAGATTTTAAAATATGCACTTAGATACGTATTCAATCAGATAGATACGCTTTAAATATCCAAAACGGCTAAATTTGGAGCCGTTTTGACCGTCAACATAATTAGCAAGTTAGTGAAATTCCTTACACAGCCCATTTTGAGACGTTTTTGGTCCTAATGGAGTGGACCTTCCTTTATGTCTTTATATAACCTAAGTGTAGGAAAATCCTTGACTATTTTTGGGTTTTTTGTATTGAATAATGCCAATGGTGTTGCTAGTATGTTTTGTTGCTAGTATGTTTTAGTATTCACGTGGGAGTCAGGCCTGATATTGGAAGTTTCCATCTTTTTGAGTGGACCTTCCTGTATGTCTTTATATAACCTAAGTGTAGGAAAATCCTTGACTATTTTTGGGTTTTTTGTATTGAATAATGCCAATGGTGTTCAACCGTGTGTTTTTCTACACTTGTATCATTTGCTTACGGGAGGAAGAAACCTTGCAGGAGCTGGAACTTCCAACATATCTTACTGAAAAGATCCGTAGGATTTTCATTGGATTTGAAATTTCAAATAAAATCACCACAGCTCAAGCACAGCTTTATCCAACACGAGAACACAATCTCATGACCCTTGAGCTATGGGATTTGTTAGGTCAACCAATACTCACCGCACATCCTGAAAGGATTAACTTTACACAAGACTTGAACATGCCATGTTTGGGGTACTTTGAATATAAACTGTATATTGAAATTAACCCCCTTACTTGAATGTTTGTTGTGGTTGAGTATGTGCTGGAAGTAGATTTAATCTTGGGGCAAAAATGGATTGTTGCTGCCCAAGCACCACTGTGCTTTGCTAGCGATAGAGTCATCATGATGGTCAACAACAAAAAGTTGACAATACCATACTACAAGGAAGAGGATCCAACTTTAATGGATATCTATGATGCTGAACGCAAAAGGATACAAGCCTCTTCAACAAAATTCCCTCTACACAATGACCTACCATCTGCGCCAACAACGAGTGACTCTGATAAAGCATCTACTCCTTCAACCCCATCCTCACCTACGAAGTTCAATGCCAAGACCTCGCAATCAACATCTATTCCTAAAGAAATTCCCACAGCCAAGCCATCTATCTCTAATAGGGAACTCAAAGGAAAGACCCCGGTGTAAGATCCCTGTCCCCACCGCGCAACAATATCAGGGATGCTAGTAGCGGAAGTAGCACTTCTTGCGCGGGGCAAGGTCCCACACTCGGGGCCTCGCCCACGGATATCCGGACGAGAGACGAATCCATCGGTTTTTCCAAAACTGAACCCGAAAAAACTTCTTTTGCCCGAAAAGCACGGGCGATTCCACCAGGATAACTTTTCTCTAACGTAGTCAAAAGCCTTAACTAACTGAGCTCATCTGACCGAACCCGTAGTTACCATAGTCAGATCAGGGAAAAAGACTGTACTTGGATCATAGAGACCAACGCTTTTTTCCTCATTGAGAGGCACAGTCGTTGATCCTTTTCCATAGAACAATTTTTGTCCGGGATTTACTTCATCTATCGAACTAATTAGAAATTGAGTCTCGATTTACGGATCCATCAATCCAGCCTACCCCATCCACTCCCATAGGTTAGCCAACCGCCCAAGCCAACCGCCCAACCACTGTAGTGATGGGATCCAATTTAGGATTTGGTTAGGTTTTGTCCCGGGTACCAGGGAAAAGAGTTCCCAGGTCCCCTAGCCGGATTTTCAAGCAAATTTAACTCTAGTCACACCACTTACACACCCAATATGAAATTGCCTTATTCCTAGATCCAAATGTATTTAATTCAGTCATTTAATGAAATCATATTGTTACTGATCATAATCCTCCAAGTATCCAGTTGAATCTTAATTTCCAATCATTCCTACATCGGAGTAACTATGGCATCATTGGCAACCAGAACGCTCACCACCTATTCACTCAGGGGCCTTTTCTAAAGTTCCTAGCTCATAGTACCCGACAGATAATCACTTATAAAAATCAAGATGGAATCCTCGTTGAAGATCAGCAAGATCAACCAACAGATCCATATAAGAGAGATATGGACTCATCAATTGAGGACCAGCAAGGTCAGTCAACCAGATCCATGCTCGGTTTCAGAAAACAACTCCTACTCCTTGTTCCAATATCTTCCACGACGCACGTGTGGGTATCTTCGGCGACCCAAAGCCCGAGCACCGTATGGTCAGTACCCTCTAGGATCCTTCGCAAGTCACCTAGCGCTTCACTCATAGGCCGCTTCCTTGGTCCCTCATCCAACGTACCGGAAGCTCACCATTTAAATCGGATCGAGGCTCGTCAAGACCTCGGCCGACCTTCCTATGCGAGACGTCCTCCGTTGACTCTCCGTCAGCTATTGCAACTTTATCAGTTAGGTCTCCACGACCTTATTCACAAGACGGTCAAAATGCTTCCCCAGCATTCTTGACATAAAACAGTCATTTACAAACAGTTCACAAATATAGTTTCTATAATGAACTCTCGTCTTTCCACATTATCCCTCAATCAGTCCACATTACTTATTCCACATTCTATTCATATGTGTACCCATTCTCATCCAATCACATTATTTTCCATCTCATCACATCAGAATCATTCACATCACATAACATTCATTCACATCCCATTTCATTCATTCACGTCCTGATTCGCATGTCATCACATCTCATCCATTCACTCATATCGACGTCACATCCTTTTCCATACACAATCGCATTCATTATTCCACATACACATCCACATTCGTACATCCACATCTATACATCCACATCCACATCCGTATTCATACATCCACATCCACATCCATACATCCACATCCACATTCATACATCCACATCCACATCCATACATCCATTTTCACATCCACATTCATACATCCACATCCACATCTACATCCATACATCCATATCCACATCCACATTCATACATCCACATCCACATCCACATTCTTACATCCACATCCACATCCATTTATCCACATCCATATCTACATCCATACATTTATTTCCACATCCACATTCATATATTCACATTCACATCCACATTCATACATACACATCCACATCCACATCCATACATCCACATTCACATCTACATCCACATCTACATCCATACATCCACATCCACATCCACATCTACATCCATACATCCACATCCACATCCACATCCACATCCACATCCACATCCACATCCACATCTACATCCATACATCCATTTTCACATCCACATCCACATTCATACATCCACATCCACATCCACATCCACATCCACATCCACATCTACATCCATGCATCCACATCCACATCTACATCCATACATCCACATTCACATCTACATCCATACATCCATTTTCACATCCACATCCACATTCATACATCCACATCCACATCCACATCCACATCCACATCCACATCTACATTCATACATCCACATCCATATCTACATCCATACATCCATATCCACATCTACATCCATACATCCACATTCACATCTACATCCATACATCCACATCCACATCTACATCCATACATCCATTTTCACATCCACATTCATACATCCACATCCACATCCTCATCCATACATCCATTTCCACATCCACATTCATACATCCACATCCACATCTACATCCATTTCCACATCCACATCCACATCTACATCTACATCCATACATCCACATCCACATCTACATCCATACATCCATATCCACATCTACATTCATACATCCACATCCACATCCACATTCTTACATCCACATCCACATCCATATCTACATCCATATATCCATTTCCACATCCACGTTCATACATCCACATCTTACATCCATATCTACATCCATATATCCATTTCCACATCCACGTTCATACATCCACTTCATACATCCACATCCACATCCATACATCCACATTCACATCTACATCTATACATCCACATCCACATCTACATCCATTCTTCGTTCATTTTCATCTATCTGATTCATTTCACATCCTCATATCTATTTATAGAATACAAGAGAATTCTTATTTTTGATATAAGATTTCTTTACGCATCTATTTATGCATAAATTCCATTTTAAGAAGAATAACACTTTCAAAATAAAAATCAATCTTTTATGCATCTTCCTATGCATAAATTCATTTTAAATGAGAATGACACTTTTGAATTAAAATTCAATCTTGTATGCATCTCATGCATAAAATCAAAATTGATGAAAATAACTCTTTTGAACTAAAAATGGATTTCTTTATGCATCTTTCTATGCATAAAATCAAAAGTGATGAGAATAACACTTTTGGATTAAAATAAATTCTTTATGCATCTTTCCATGCATAAATCTAATTTAGTAGGAATTACACTTTTAAAATAAAAGAATTTCTCTTATGCATCTAATTTATGCATAAAATCAAAATTGATGAAAATAACTCTTTTGAAATAAAAATAAAATTTTTTATGCGTCTATTTATGCATAAAATCAAAATTGATAAGAATAACACTTGGATTAAAATAAATTCTTTATGCATCTTTCCATGCATAAATCCAATTTAGTAGGAATTACACTTTTAGAATAAAAGAATTTCTCTTATGCATCTAATTTATGCATAAAATCCATTTATGATAAAAATCACACTTTTAATATTAAAAAATATCTTTTATACATATGTTTATGCATACAAATCATTCATGATGAAAATCATGCTTTTTATATAAAATAATTTCTTTTATGCATCTATTTATGATGAAAATCACACTTCTAATATAAAAAAATATTATTTATGCATATGTTTATGCATACAAATCATTTATGATGAAAATTACTCTTTTAATATAAAAGAATTTCTTTTATGCATCTATTTATGCATAAAAATCATTTATGATGAAAATCACACTTTTAATATAAAAAAATATCTTTAATGCATATGTTTATGCATACAAATCATTTATGATGAAAATCACTCTTTTAATATAAAAGAATTTCTTTTATGCATAAAATCATTTATGATGAAAATCACACTTTTAATATAAAAAAATATCTTTTACACATATGTTTATGCATACAAATCATTTATGATAAAAATCACTCTTTTAATATAAAAGAATTTCTTTTATGCATCTAATTTATGCATAAAATCATTTATGATGAAAATCACACTTTTAATATAAAAAAATATCTTTTATGCATATGTTTATGCATACAAATCATTTATGATGAAAATCACTCTTTTAATATAAAAGAATTTCTTTTATGCATCTAATTTATGCATAAAATCATTTATGATGAAAATCACTCTTTTGAATTTAAAAATAAAATTCTTTATGCATCTTTCTATGCATAAAATAAAAATTGATGAAAATAACACTTTTTGGATTAGTTTAAATTCTTTATGCATCTATCCATGCATAAATCCAATCTAGTAGGAATTACACTTTAAGAATAAAAAGTAAAACTTATTTTTACACAATTTTAGAAAATTTTGCCATAACCTCCTTTGTATGGCTGACCATTTTTCAATTTTTAACTTTCTAAAATCAACTAGAATTTCACCAAGAGTATTTAATTCATTCTAATGTAAGCAATTTCTACTTATTTAAGAGAAACATTATGAAAAACTTGATTTTATTTATTAATCATTCATCTAGGATAAAGAATTGTTGGATTTACTAAAGAAGAGAGGGGAATGCCTTTTTTAAATGAGGCATAACATCATTAGAGAAGACAAAAATAATAAAAACCATTAAAATTAAGCATAAATGGGAATTTATGTATTTCCTTACTACCATTCATCAATTAACTTCAATAGCATTAAAAAGCCATTCCAATTAAGCTTCTCAATCTTGAGAGGGGTTGAGAAGAGAGAAACATTGAGAAATTATGGAAAAAGATCAAAATTCTCACTTTACCTTACAAAGTGCTTGATTCTTTGATCACGGAGGTAGAGGCCCCCAAACAATCAATTGGTTTGGTGTGTTGATGGAGCCACCAATGGAGATTGAAGAAGGAGAGAAGCTCCAATTTCTTGAATTTGGAGAGAATTTTAGAGAATAGTAAAAATTATCATTACTTCAGCATAATTCTGGCATAGTATAATTCTCCTATTTTTTTACAAAGGACTCAGGTTCTATTTATAGGAGAGGGAGGCTCTAACCAAGACCAACTGATTTCTAGAATTTTCTAGATTCAATTTGGTTAAATTTAGACTAGATTTGGACCTAGTTTGGTTCCTTTTTTATTCGGTTTGGTTCTTTTTTTATTCTGTTTTGATCCAAGAGAGAGGAGAGATAAAAATATCACATTATTTTTGAGTTTAAAACTCATTCAAGCATGTGAAGTAGGCGCCTCCTTAAAGGGACTCCCCTTCTTTACACATGTGTCAAAATGGAATCATTATACCCAAAATAATTTTTTTTAGTAATACTCATAGTTTTTTACTAATAAACCTTGTACATAGTCAACTCTTCATCTTATGTGAGCATTTACTCATTTTTGGGTATTTTTCTTTTATTCTTCCATTTATCTTCTCCACACATTTGGATGAATCTGATTGGTCCCTCAAAACCTTAATTTAAAATTTTTCAAAAATCTGGACCTCTAGGATAAGGCCTCTTGAACAGATTATACTTGATTTCTAATGCACCTTCTGGAAATATTTTTGAATTTCTATTTCAGGGAAACTTATATTAATAAGATGAGAGATTTTTCTATCCAAGAATATTCAAAATCTGAATAACCTCTCTCTAGAACATTTTCTCTCTCTAGGTCAAAACAGGTAGAAACAAGATCTTTGATATTTCTGAAGAGGGATTTGACTATAGGGGAAGATATTGGACATCCTGAGAGGCTGGGGAGGAATCTTACATTCTACCCCACTTAAAAAACGCGAGATGTCCTCATCTCGCAAAGCTAGAGGAGAAATCTTTTTCTTAAGATCCAACTGATTATGGGCTCCTTATATTTTGGTGAACCCAAACAGAATCCTGGGATAAAGATCCCTTATATAAAACTCATTATTAAATAACAATTCACTCAGATCATAACATTCAATTCCTTATCACAATAATGGTCCATTAGACCAAATTTTCTATCTGAACAATCCTTCATGGAAATTTTTCACTTATGGAGATTTTTAATTTGACCTTGCTTTTACTTGATTCACTGGGTCAAGTGTTAACAGCAGCAATCTGCCAGCACAATCCACTAATCACATAGTGATTTGCTGGAGTCATTAACGTCATTCTAACTATGAACATTATCAGAGGGACTCGTCCCGTTCATCCTCATTGAGGTTTTGCTATTACAATTCAGCCACACCAAAATTCAGAAATCTTCATTTTTCTATCAAAATCCAAATCAACTCATCATTTCTCAATCAGAATTTAAAATCATATCAACCACATTCGAATTCATCATCTGGATAGTGTTAATGCTTATAATTTCAAGTCTTAGATTTACTCGTATATACTGCCAGTAAAGAGCTGCAGTTATACTCTCGGTATATACGGGTAGTCATGGTCCTTGGAACTATAAGGTAAATACCATCATGTCTAGGCCTCAAGCAACTCAGGAATTCTATACAATTGCGGTACTTCCATTTGAAGACCCAATTACCAGTTTACGAGTTTCAGGTTGAACATCAAATCGTATGAATTTTATCACACAATTACAACCTTTTACTACTTCTTGATAAATTTTTGACATATTTGGCTTCTCGGTTGATCCTCATTACCCAATGAGCTCTGATACCAACTGTAAGATCCGTGTCCCCACCGCGCAACAATATCAGGGGTGCTAGCAGTGGAAGTAGCACTTCTTGCACGGGGAAGGGTCCCACACTCGGGGCCTCGCCCACGGATATCCGGACAAGAGACTAATCCATCGGTTTTTCCAAAACTGAACCCAGAAAAACTTCTTTTGCTCGGAAAGCACGGGCGATTCCACCAGGATAACTTTTTTCTAACATAGTCAAAAGCCTTAACTAACTGAGCTCATCTGACCGAACCTGTAGTCACCATAGTCAGATCAGGGAAAAAGACTCTACTTGGATCATAGAGACCAACGCTTTTTTGCTCATTGAGAGGCACAGCCGTTGATCCTTTTCCATAGAAAAATTTTTGTCCGGGATTTACTTCATCTATCGAACTAAACAAAAATTGAGTCTCGATTTACGGATCCATCAGTCTAGCCTAACCCCATCCACTCCCATAGGTTAGCCAGCTGCACACCAACCACTGTAGTGATGGGATCCAATTTAGGATTTGGTTAGACCTGTTTTGCCCCGAGTACCAGGAAAAAGAGTTCCCAGGCCCCCTAGCCGGATTTTCAAGCAAATTTAACTCCAGTCACACCACTTACACACCCAATATGAAATTGCCTTATTCCTAGATACCGGAAGCTCACCATTTAAATCGGACCGAGGCTGGTCAAGACCTCGGCCGACCTTGCTACGTGAGACGTCCTCCGTTGACTCTCCGTCAGCTGTTGCAACTTTATCACTTACGTCTCCACAACCTTATTCACAAGACGGTCAAAATGCTTCCCCAGCATTCTTAACATAAAACAGTCATTTATAAACAGTTCACAAATACAGTTTCTATAATGAACTCTCGTCTTTCTACATTATCCCTCATCCACATTACTTATTCCACATTCTATTCATATGTGTACCCATTCTCATCCAATCACATCATTTTCCATCTCATCACATCAGATTCAATCACATCACATAACATTCATTCACATCCCATTTCATTCATTCACGTCCTGATTCACATGTCATCACATCTCACATAACATTCATTCACATCCCATTTCATTCATTCACGTCCTGATTCACATGTCATCACATCTCAAATACAGTTTCTATAATGAACTCTCGTCTTTCCACATTATCCCTCATCCACATTACTTATTCCACATTCTATTCATATGTGTACCCATTCTCATCCATTCACATGTCATCTCAAATACAGTTTCTATAATGAACTCTCGTCTTTCCACATTATCCCTCATCCACATTACTTATTCCACATTCTATTCATATGTGTACCCATTCTCATCCAATCACATCATTTTCCATCTCATCACATCAGATTCAATCACATCACATAACATTCATTCACATCCCATTTCATTCATTCACGTCCTGATTCACATGTCATCACATCTCATCCATTCACTCATATCGACGTCACATCCTTTCACATACACAATCGCATTCGTTATTCCACATACACATCCACATTCGTACATCAACATCCATACATCCACATCCACATCCACATCCACATCCACATTCATACATCCACATCCACATCCACGTCCACATCCACATCCATACATCCATTTCCACATCCACATCTACATCCATACATCCATATCCACATCCACATTCATACATCCACATCCACATCCACATTCTTACATCCACATCCATACATCCACATCCACATCCATACATCCACATCCATATCTACATCCATACATCCATTTCCACATCCACATTCATACATCCACATCCACATCCACATCCATACTTCTACATCCATACATCCACATCCACATCCATACATCTATTTTCACATCCACATCCACATTCATACATCCACATCTACATTCATACATCCACATCCATATCTACATCCATACATCCACATCCACATCTACATGCATACATCCACATTCACATCTATATCTATACATCCATTTTCACATCCACATCCACATTCATACATCCACATCCACATCCACATCCATATCTACATTCATACATCCACATCCATATCTACATCCATACATCCACATCTACATCTACACCCATACATCCACATTCACATCTACATCCATACATCCACATCCACATCTACATCCATACATTCATTTTCACATCCACATCCATACATCCATTTCCACATCCACATTCATACATCCACATCCACATCTACATCCATACATCCATATTCACATCTACATTCATACATCCACATCCACATCCACATCCACATCCACATTCTTACATCCACATCCACATCCATATCTACATCCATACATCCATTTTCACATCCACATTCATACATCCACATCCACATCCACATCCACATTCACATCTACATCCATACATCCACATCCACATCTACATCCATTCTTTATTCATTTTCATCTATCTGATTCATTTCACATCCTCATATCTATTTATAGAATACAAAAGAATTCTTATTTTATGCATCTTCCTATGCATAAATTCATTTTAAATGAGAATGACACTTTTGAATTAAAATTCAACCTTGTATGCATCTTCTCATGCATAAAATCAAAATTGATGAAAATAACTCTTCTGAACTAAAAATAGATTTCTTTATGCATCTTTCTATGCATAAAATCAAAAGTGATGAGAATAACACTTTTGGGTTAAAATAAATTATTTATGCATCTTTCCATGCATAAATCCAATTTAGTAGGAATTACACTTTTAGAATAAAAGAATTTCTCTTATGCATCTAATTTATGCATAAAATCAAAATTGATGAAAATAACTCTTTTGAAATAAAAATAAAATTTAAAATCAAAATTGATGAGAATAACACTTTTGGATTAAAATAAATTCTTTATGCATCTTTCCATGCATAAATCCAATTTAGTAGGAATTACACTTTTAGAATAAAAGAATTTCTCTTATGCATCTAATTTATGCATAAAATCCATTTATGATAAAAATCACACGTTTAATATAAAAAATATCTTTTATGTATATGTTTACGCATACAAATCATTTATTATAAAAATCACTCTTTTAATATAAAAGAATTTCTTTTATGCATCTATTTATGCATAAAAATCATTTATGATGAAAATCACACTTTTAATATAAAAAAATCTCTTTTATGCATATGTTTATGCATACAAATCATTTATGATGAAAATCACTCTTTTAATATAAACGAATTTCTTTTATGCGTCTAATTTATGCATAAAATCATTTATGATGAAAATCACACTTTTAATATAAAAATATATCTTTTATGCATATGTTTATGCATACAAATAATTTATGATGAAAATCACTCTTTTAATATAAAAGAATTTCTTTTATGCATCTAATTTATGCATAAAATCATTTATGATGAAAATCACACTTTTAATTAAAAAATATCTTTTATGCATATGTTTATGCATACAAATCATTTATGATGAAAATAACTCTTTTAATATAAAAGAATTTCTTTTATGCATCTAATTTATGCATAAATCATTTATGATGAAAATCACACTTTTAATATAAAAAATATCTTTTATGCATATGTTTATGCATACAAATCATTTATGATGAAAATCACTCTTTTAATATAAAAGAATTTCTTTTATGCATAAAATCATTTATGATGAAAATCACACTTTTAATATAAAAAATATCTTTTATGCATATGTTTATGCATACAAATCATTTATGATGAAAATCACTCTTTTAATATAAAAGAATTTCTTTTATGCATCTAATTTATGCATAAAATCATTTATGATGAAAATCACACTTTTAATATAAAAATTATCTTTTATGCATATGTTTATGCATACAAATCATTTATGATGAAAATCACTCTTTTAATATAAAAGAATTTCTTCTATGCATCTAATTTATGCATAAAATCATTTATGATAAAAATCACACTTTTGATATAAAAAATTATCTTTTATGCATATGTTTATGCATACAAATCATTTATGATAAAAATCACTCTTTTAATATAAAAGAATTTCTTTTATGCATCTAATTTATGAATAAAATCATTTATGATAAAAATCACTCTTTTGAATTTAAAAATAAAATTCTTTATGCATCTTTCTATGCATAAAATAAAAATTGATGAAAATAACACTTTTTGGATTAATTTAAATTCTTTATGCATCTATCCATTCATAAATCCAATTTAGTAGGAATTACACTTTTAGAATAAAAAGTAAAACCTATTTTTACATAATTTTTAAAAATTTTACCATAACCTCCTTTGTATGGTTGACCATTTTTCAATTTTTAACTTTCTAAAATCAACTAGAATTTCACCAAGAGTATTTAATTCATTCTAATGTAAGCAATTTCTACTTATTTAAGAGAAACATTATGAAAAACTTGATTTTATTTATTAATCATTCATCTAGGATAAAGAATGGTTGTATTTACTAAAGAAGAGAGGGGAATGCCTTTTTTAAATGAGGCATAACATCATTTTCATTTTAGAGAAGACAAAAATCATAAAAACCATTAAAATTAAGCATAAATGGGAATTTATGTATTTCCTTACTACCATTCATCAATTAACTTCAATAGCATTAAAAAGCCATTCCAATTAAGCTTCTCAATCTTGAGAGGGGTTGAGAAGAGAGAAACATTGAGAAATTATGGAAAAAGATCAAAATTCTCACTTTACCTTACAAATTGCTTGATTCTTTGATCACGGAGGTAGAGGCCCCCAAACAATCAATTGGTTTGGTGTGTTGATGGAGCCACCAATGGAGATTGAAGAAGGAGAGAAGCTCCAATTTCTTGAATTTGGAGAGAATTTTAGAGAATAGTAAAAATTATCATTACTTCAGCATAATTCTGGCATAGTATAATTCTCTTATTTTTTTACAAAGGACTCAGGTTCTATTTATAGGAGAGGGAGGCTCTAACCAAGACCAACTGATTTCTAGAATTTTCTAGATTCAGTTTGGTTGAATTTGGACTAGATTTGGACCTAGTTTGGTTCCTTTTTTATTCGGTTTGGTTCCTTTTTTATTCGGTTTGATCCAAGAGAGAGGAGAGATAAAAATCAAATTATTTTTTAGTTTAAAACTCATTCAAGCATGTGAAGTAGGCGCCTCCTTGAAGGGACTCCCCTTCCTTACACATGTGTCAAAATGGAATCATTATACCCAAAATATGTCATTTTTTAAGTCATACTCATAGTTTTTTACTAATAAACCTTGTACATAGTCAACTCTTCATCTTATGTGAGCATTTGCTCATTTTTGGGTATTTTTCTTTTATTATTCCATTTATCTTCTCCACACATTTGGATGAATCTAATTGGCCCCTCAAAACCTTAATTTAAAATTTTTCAAAAATCTGGACCCCTTGGATAAGGCCTCTTGAACAGATTATACTTGATTTCTAATGCACCTTCTGGAAATCTTTTTGAACTTTTGTTTCAGGGAAACTTATATTAATAAGATGAGAAATTATTCTATCCAAAAATATTCAAAATCTGAATAACCTCTCTCTAGAACATTTTCTCTCTCTAGGTCAAAACAGCAGGTAGAAACAAGATCTTTGGTATTTCTGAAGAAGGATTTGACTACAGGGGAAGATACTGGACATCCTGAGAGGCTGGGGAGGAATCTTACACCCGGAGCCTATGCATCTTCATTGACAAACTTCACCAAAGGAGACAACCACATGCTTAAAGGCCTCGTCAACGACAGCCACTCCACAAGAGACTCTAACCTCATCATAATCAACAATGACCATGAGTCTCAAACCTGCAGCCTCAGCACCAGCCAAAGTCAAGGAGGGCCCCAAACCTTCCACATCAACCTTAAAGAAAGCTCCACCAAGACTCCCACAATCATGATATTTTGACAGGCCACTCCACAAGAGGCTCTAACCTCATCATAATCAACAATGACCACCATGAGTCTCAAACCTGTAGCCTCAGCACCAGCCAAAGTCAAGGAGGGCCCCAAACCTTCCACATCAACCTTAAAGAAAGCTCCACCAAGACTCCCACAATCACGATATCTTAATAGTATTAAAATGTGGGTGGAAAAGCAGCTACTTATAGCTCAAGGCTACTATGAAGGTGCCAATCTAATTTGGGTGCCTTGACAGTCAAAACCTCTTCCTCAACATAGCACTCGAAAGCCAAGGAAGAAGAAGAGTACACAACACTGTCCACAAAAGCCTATGCGAGTTCCTTAAAGAACTCCACCAATGCAACAAGTGTGGGTACCAAAAACATTGCTGTAAGCACAAGGGTACTACCAAAGAAATACCAAAGCTTGGGTCCCCAAGCGCATCACAAAGTCCCCTAAGCCTCCACAAAGAAGAAAGCCTCAACACCAAGCACATCAGCCACCAAATTACAGTGTTCGTCAAAGATGGGTGCTTGTGCATGTACTTCAACAACAAGGATACTATGATGGTAATTCCATCATATGGTTGCCAAAATCGACCAATGTCAAGAAAACCTCACCAACGACTTCAACCCCAACAACTTCATCTATAGTTCAACAAGAATGGAGGCCCAAGAAACAGCAAGAAAATCACTCAACCACTCTCGTGCATTCAACACAAGAGCTTGTCTATTCAAGCAAACAATCAGCAATCTTCCCTACTGCCTCGACATCATTTCAGCAACAAATTCAAGAATTAATACGAAGACTTAGGAGCACATCAATAACAAAATAACAATTCTCTTTTCACCCCTCTGGAAGTGAGAAATGAGTGCACAAGAAGCTGTTCTTGCAAATCATGACCTAGATGACCCATAAAATCTAAATTTAAAAAAAAACATCGAGGTCAAAACCTACAATTTAACGAAATTCCATCTCACGGCTTAAGAACCTGCACTTCCACAGTTTAAGCCCCATCTCACGGATTAAGCCATATCATGCAGTATGCATACTCATGCACTGGAGAACATTTTCACCAAAGCCTCACCATCAACAGCTTCTAGGTACATCTTTGGATGGGGGGGCCATGATGGGCGAAAGCCTGGTCAATGGTACAACCCATCACCTGGAATTTTGTTCAAATTACAAACCTCTCTAAATGATGCCACCATCTTCACAAGTCAATGATCTTCAATCCTTAGTGAAGATACCTATATTAGCCTCGCAAGTCGACGTAATTCTTTCAGCCCTCACCAACAAGTTGCAACACGCAGAGCAGTTCAATAAGAGTCTAAATGACTCAATCTTGTACTTCATGTAAATCTGCTTCATAAGAGCACTTAAATATGCAAAAAAACATAAAAATCACATGGGCAGAACAAGTTGGGATCAAGTCCTACTCAACAACATTTGACAAGAATCCTGCCACACAAAGGGACATCATCACAAGCTAATTACTTTAAATGATGAAAGTCACTTCAATGAATAAAATGAGGAATTGAGAATCACCATCTCATTTTGATGATTAAGTATACGTTCCTCCGGATCCTTCTTTCTCTTCTCTCCCATTATTAACATCTCTTAGTGTCCCCACTGACAAAAATCACATGTAACCTTGCCGATGATTGCCAAAAACAAATTGAGCCCGAAAAAAGAGGCTCACATAAATATAAAAATGCAATCATTCGTAAAAAATCCCACCCCCCACCCCGTTAGGAATTCCCAATACACCACTAACCTATTCATTTATTAACTAGATTTTCTTATTCCTTCCGGAGGAACAAAGACCATTGAACTTCACTTAACATCAACGCCATCGACACATCTTGTTCATTATCCCCACACAAAGGTCTTCAACGCGACCATGAGGACGTGATCGCCATCAGAAACGGGGGAATGTTAATCCAATTCTAGGATTAACAAGAGCTACCACCATTATCTTACATCAAGGAGTCATGGTAGATACACCAAAGGGTCATACATTCAAGATATGAAGCAATAGTGTCCAAAGCTACAACTTGGGCGGGCACCCATAATGGTGTGACAGAGTATTTATGGTGATTTTCGCTTCAAGAGCATGTGGTAGCAAGTTAGGATGAAGTCCTAAAGTGATGTACTTCATGGATATATTATGAGAGTAGTCATTGTAATAACATTTGGCCTCTTATGAGCCTAAAGTGCCTGGTCAGCCATAGTTTAAGTAAGTGTGAACACTTATGGCCATGTATATAAGTCAATTTCTCTCATAATACAAGATACTCTCCCATTGTGCAATTGAGTCTTGCTCTTGTTAATCCTCTTACTAATCTCTCTCCCTACTAATGCATGCTAGTAAGTGTGTGTGACTGAAGTGAGGGGAGAGAAGGGACAAGGAACTGTAGTGCAATGCGGTGGTGTGACAACGCTTGTGGCGGGAGACACGGTGGAATTGCTTCTCAAGGAGTTGTAGAGCTTGGAGACCTCAAGGGTTACGAGCTCAGCCATTGAAAATATCCTCTCACAAAGTGACAGTTGCGCGGTTCACCAGGTAATCTCTTTTTTGATGTGTTTCAAGGAGGATCAGGGTGAGCCATAATGCATAGTTACACCACCATAGGACACTGGATGGGTCAGACGGTGTGTTACCACCCGCTATTTTTTCCATAGTGTATGCAAAAGATGGCGAGTTCGGGTGGGCATCATTATGATACGATGTTCGATGGTCCTAAAAATTTACAAGTGGGTCCATAGGGCTCCTACCCCTCTGCTCGCAAAGTTTCACCACCATCAGACACCAGATGGGTGGAACGGTGTGATGCCACCCTCTATTTTTTGCATAGTGGGCCAAGGGGTCCCCTATGGAAAAAATAGTGGGTTTCGGTGGGGTATCACTATCATACGGCATCCGATGGTGGTGAAACTTTGCGAGCAGGTCCATGGGCTTCTACCCCTTCATTTCCAAAGTTTCAACACCATCGGACGCTGGATGGACAGGACGGTGTATTGCCACCCCCTATTTTTTTGTATAGTGCCCAATGGGTTCCCAATGCAAAACATAGCGGGTTTCGGTCTGGTCATCATTATCATATGGTTTATGATGGTGGTAAAACTTTGTAAGCCCATCAATGGGGCTCAAAAAGTTCCCATGGGATGTCGGATGGGTGGGACCACCCGCTATTTTTTTGCATAGTGCCATGGGGTCCCCTATGCAAAAATACGAGGTTTGGGTGAGGCATCATTATTATATGTTGTGCGATGGTGGTGAAAATTTGCAAGAGGTTCTATGGGGATACTACCCGTACTCTTGCAAAGTATCACCACCATCGGACGTCGCTTGGGTGGGACAGTGTGTTGGCACCTCTGCTATTTTTTCGCATATCGCCCAAGGGGGTCTCCTATGCAAAAAAATAGCGGATTTGGGTGGGGCATCGTTGTCATATGGTGTCGATGGTGGTGAAACTTTATGAACATTCGATGGGCTACCAACCCTCCTCTTGCAAAGCTTCACCACCACCATCGGACAGTGTGTTGGCACACGACTATTTTTTTCGCATAGTGCCCGAGGGGGTCTCCTATGCAAAAAATAGGAGATTTGGGTGGGGCATCATTGTCATACAGTGCCGATGGTGGTGAAACTTTATGAGAAGGTCCATGGTACTTCTATCCCTCCATTCACAAAGTTTCACCACCATCGAACACCAAATGGGCTGGATGGTGTGTTGCTATCCGCTATTTTTTTGCATAGTGTCCAAGGAGTCCCCCCAATGCAAGAAATCGCGAGTTTGGGTGGGGCATCATTGTCATACGGTGTTTGATAGTGGTGAAACTTTGTGAGAGGGTCCATGGGGCTCCTACCCCTCCACTTGCAAATTTTCACCACCATCGGGCGAAACGGTGTGTTGCCACCCGCTATTTTCCACAGCACCCCCAAGGGGTTCCCTATGCAAAAAATAGCAGGTTTGAGTGGGGCATCATTATCATACAGTGTCCGATAGTGGTGAAAATTTGGGAGACTATCCATGGGGCTCCTACCCCTCCACTCGCAAAGTTTTATCATGATTGAGCAGCGGATGGGCGGGACAGTGTGTTGTCGTCTGCTATTTTCCAGATAGCACACCCAAGGGGTTCCCTATGCAAAAAATAGCGGGTTTGGGTAAAGCATCACTAACATATAGTGTCTAATGGTGGTGAGACTTTGTGAGCGGTTCCATGGGATTTTTACCCCCCTCCACTTGCAAAGTTTCACCACCATCGGACACTGGATAGGCGGGATGGTGTGTTGCCACCCGCTATTTGTTTGCCATAGTGCCCAAGGGCTCCCCCTATGCAAAAAATAGCAGGTTTCGATGGGGTATCATTATCATATGGTGTCTGATGGTGGTGAAACTTTGCAAGCGATGGTCCATGGGGCAACTACCCCTCCACTCTCAACGTTTCATCACCATCCGACAGCAGATGGGCGGGACGGCATGTTGCCACCCGCTATTTCTTTGCATAGTGCCCAAGGGGTCCCCAATGCAAGAAATAGCGAGTTTGGGTGGGGCATCATTGTCATAAGGTGTTTGGTGGCACAGTGAAACTTTGGCAGGAGGTCCATGGAACTCCTACCCCTCCGCTCGCAAACTTTCACCAAGATTGGATGCTAGAAGGGTGGGACGGTGTGTTCCCACCCGCTATTTTCCGCATAGTGCCCAAGGTGTTCCCTATGCAAAAAATAGTGGGTTTGGGTGGGGCATCATTATCATTCGGTGTCTAATGGTGGTAAAACTTTGCAAGCGGGTCCATGGGGCTCCTACCCCTCCACTTGCAAAGTTTCATTGCCATCAGACACCAAATGGGTGGATGGTGTGTTGCCACTCGCCATTTTTTTGCATAGTGCCCAAGGGCTCCCCTATGGAAGAAATAGTGAATTCGGGTGGGGCATCATTATCATACAGTGTCCGATGGTAGAGCGAAGCTTTGGAAGAGCATCCATGGGGCTCCTACCTCTCCACTCGCAAAGTTTTACCATGATCGAATGCCGGATAGGAGGGACGGTGTGTTGCCTCCCGCCGCTATCTTTCGCATAGCGCCCAAGGGGTTTCAGAGGGGCATCATTATTATACAATGTCCAATGGTGGTGAAACTTTGCAAGAGGTCCACGGGGCTATTACCCCTCCACTTGCAAAGTTTCACCACCATTAGAAGCCGGATGGGCGGGATGATGTCTTGCCACCTGCTATCTTTCGCATAGTGCCCAAGGGGTCCCCTATGTAAAAAATAGCGGGATTGGCTGGGGCACCATTATCATACGCTGTGCGAAGGTGGTGAGACTTTGTGAGCCGGTCCATGGGGCGCCTATCCTTCTACTCACGAAGTCTCACCACCATGAGACACCCGATGGGCAGGCCGATGTGTTGCCACCCGCTCTATGTTTGCACATAGTGCCCAAGGGGTCCCCTATGCAAAGAATAGCAAGTTGGGGTGGGGCATCATTATCATACGACGTCTGATGGTTGTGAAACTTTGCGAGCGGGTCCATGTAACTTCCACTCTTTTGTTCACAATGTTTCACCACCATCAGATGCCGGATGGGCGGGACGGTGTGTTGCCACCCGCTATTTTTTACATAGTGCACAAGGGTTCCCTTATGTAAAAAATAACAGGTTTGGGTGGGGTATCACTATTAATGTGACGTCCGATGGTGGTGAAACTTTGCGAGAGGGTCCATGGGGATTCAACCTCCCCAAAGTTTCACTCCCATCAGACGTCGGATGGGTGGGATGGTGTGTTGCCACCTGAGCTATTTTTTTGCATAGTGAACAAGGGGTCCCCTACACGCAAAGAATAGCAGGTTGGGGCGGGCCATCATTATTATACCATGTTTGATGGTTGTGAAACTTTGCGAGCGGGTCCATTGAACTTTCACTCTTATACTCACAAAGTTTCACCACCATCGAATGCCAGATGGGTGGGACGGTGTGTTGCCACCTACTATTTTTCGCATAGTGCCCAAGGGAGGGTCCCCTATACAAAAAATGGCGGGTTCCAGTGGTACATCATTACCATACGATGTCCAATGGTCTTGAAACCTTACGAGCAGGTCCATGGGGATCCTAACCCCCTTTGTTTGCAAAGTTTCATTACCATCCGACGCTAGATGGGCGGGACGGTGTGTTGCCAAAAAATAGCGGGTATGGGTGGGGTATCGGTATCATACTATGTCTGATGGTGGTGAAACTTTGCAATCGGGTCCATGGGGATTTTACCCCTTTTCTCATAAAGTTTCACCACCACATCAGACACCGAATGGCGGAACAATTTGTTGCCACCCACTATTTTTTACATAGCACCCAAGGGTAGCACCAAGGGGTCCCTTATGCAAAAAATAGTGGGTTTGGGTGGGGCATCATCACTCATCATACGGTTTTCGATGGTGGTGAAACTTTGAGAGTAAGTCCATGGGGCTCCTAACCCTTCGCTCAAAATGTTTTAGAACCATCAGAAACCAAATGGGTGGGATGGTGTGTTGTCACCTGCTATTTTTTTGCATATAGTAGAGGTTCCCTATGCAAAAAATAGCGGGTTTTAGTGAGGCATCATTATCATATGATGGTGGTAAAACCTTATGAGAAGTCAATGGGGCTGCTACCACTCCACTTGCAAAGTGCCCATGAGATGTTGGATGGGTGAAAGGGTGTGTTCCCACCCACTATTTTTTTGCATAGTACCGTGGGGTTCCCTATGCAAAAATACGAGGTTTGGGTGGGGCATCATTATCATATGGTGTCCGATGGTGGTGAAACTTTGCGAGCCGATCCATGGAGCTCCTAGCCCTCCACTCACAAAGTTTCACCTCAATTAGACATGGGATGGGTGGGACGGTGTGTTGCCACACACCCGCTATTTCTTCGCATAGCGCCCAAGGGGTCCCCTAGGTAAAAAATAGCGGGTTTGGGTGAGGCATCGTTTTCATACAGTGTCCATGGTGTTCAAACTTTACGAGTGGGTCCATTGGTCTACTACCCTTGCACTCAAAAAGTTTTACCACCATCAGACAACACTAGATGGATGGAACATTGTGTTGCCATCCCGTTATTTTTTTGCATAGTGCCCAAGGGGTCCCCTATGTAAGCAATAGCGAGTTTGGGTGGGGCATCATTGTCATACAGTTTTTGATTGTGATGAAAATTTGGGAGTGGGTTCATAGGACTCCTACCCCTCCACTCGTAAAGTTTCACCACATCGGAGGCTGGATGTGCGGGATAGTGCGTTGCCACCCGCCATTTTCTCCATAGCGCCCAAGGATTTTCCTTAGCAAAAAAAGTAGATTTGGGTGGGGCATCATTATCATACAGTGTTTGATGGTGATGAAACTTTGTGAGAAAATCCAAGGGGCTCCTACTCCGCCACTCGCAAAGTTTCACCACCATCGAACACCAGAGAGGCGGGACGATGTGTTGCCACCCGTTGTCTTTCGCATCGCATAGTGCCCAAGGGCTCCCCTATGCAAAAAATAGTGGGATTGGGTGGGGCATCATTATCATACAGTGCATGAAGGTTGCATGAAGGTGGTGAAACTTTGTGAGAAGTCCATGGGACTTCTACCCCTACACTCCGCATACTCCACCCAAGAGTGTGAGATCCCTGTTCCCACCGAGCAACGGATTCCGGGTACTAGCAGCGGAAGTAGCACTTCTCGCGCGGGACAGGGGTCCCACACTCGGGGCCTCGCCCACGGATATCCGGACAAGAGACTAATCCGTCGGTTTGTCCAAAACCGAAACCAGAAAAACTTCCTTTACCCGGAAAGCATGGGCGATTCCACCAGGATAACTCTTTACTCTAACGTAGTCAAGATCATTACGGATCAACTGATCTGACTGCACCTTTAATGGTACTTGGTCAAATCAAGGAAGAAACTTGCACTTGGATCATTGGGATCAACGCTTTTTTCCCCATCAAGAGAGGCACAGCCGTTGATTCCTATCCATAGAACAATTTCTATCCGGGATTTACTTCATCTATCGTAATAATAGAAATTAAATCTCGATTTACGGATCCATCAGTCCAGCCTAACCCCATCCGATCCCATGGGTTAGCCAACCGCCCAACCACTGTAGTGATGGGATCCAATTTGGAATTTGGTTAGGTTTTGTCCCGGGTACCAAGGAAAAGAGTTCCAAGGCCCCCTAGCCGGAAGTTCATGCAAACATAAAACTAGCCACACCACTTACACACCCAATATGAAATTGCCTTTTTCTTAGCATCAGCTAACTTTAAAACAATCCTTTAATGAAACCATAATACCACTGATCACAATCTTCCAATTTATCCGGTTGATTCAATTTCCCATCATTCCTTCATCAGAGTATCTATGGCATCATTGGCAACTAGAACGCTCACCGCCTGTCCACACAGGGGCCTTTTCAATAGTTCCTAGCCCATAATACTCGGCAATATAATCACTTATCAAGATGGACTCTCGTTGAAGATCAGCAAGATCAACCAACAGATCCATATAAAAGAGCCATGGACTCATCCGTTGAGGACCAGCAAGGTCAGTCAACCAGATCCATGCTCGGTTCGAGAAAACAACTCTTACTCCTTGTTCCAATATCTTCCTCGACGCACGCGTGGGTATCCTGGGCGACCCAGAGCCCGAGCACCGTATGGTCAGCACCCTCTAGGATCCTTCGCAGGTGACCTAGCGCTTCACTCATAGGCCGCTTCCTTGGCCCCTCATCCACCGTACCGGAAGCTCACCATTTTAATCGCACCGAGGCTGGTCAAGACCTCGGCCGACCTTGCTACGCGAGACGTCCTCCATTGACTCTCCGTCAGCAGTTGCAACTTTAACAATTAGGTCCACGACCTTAATCACAAGACGGTCAAAATGCTTTCGCAGCATTCTTGACATAAAACAGTCATTTACAAACAGTCACAAAATACAGTTTCTATATCGAATTCCATCTTTTCACATTTTCCCTTCTCAATCCACATTACTTATTCCACATTCCCTTCATATGTACTCATTCTCATCCATTCATTCATATCAACGACACATTATTTCCCATACACATTTCACTTTCATTATTCTTCATACCCATCCATGCATACATCCATTTTCACATTCTTACTCATACATCCACATCCACATACCTACATCCATACATACACACCTACATGCATACATCCACATCAACATGCATACATCCATACATACACATCCATATGCATACATCCATTTTCACATTAAGACAACCCATATACATCTTATCTCATCACATACACTTCTTATCTCATTCCATATACATCTTATCATCTCTTAACTCATCTTATCACATCCTAACTCATCTCATATACATCTTATCTCATCTTATCACATCTCATACACCTCTTATCACATCTCATACATCCACATCTACATGCTTATCTCCATTTTCACATCCTCATTTATACATCCACATCCCATATCCACATTCATACATACACATCCATACCCACATCCACATGCATACATACATCCACATCCACATCCACATTCCCATTCACATATATACATCCATATCTACATGCACATTCACATCCATACATCCACATCTATATCCTCATTCACATCCATACATCCACATTCATGCATCCACATCTACATGCTTATCTCCATTTTCACATCCTCATTTATACATCCACCTCCCATATCCACATTCATACATACACATCCATATCCACATCCACATGCATACATACATCCACATCCACATTCCCATTCACATATATACATCCATATCTACATGCACATTCACATCCATACATTCACATCTATATGCTCATTCACATCCATACATCCACATTCATGCATCCACATCTACATGCATACATCCATACATCCACATCCACATTTACATCCATGCATCCACATCTACATGCATACATCCATACATCCACATCCACATTTACATCCATGCATCCACATCTACATCCTCATTCACATCCATACATCCACATTCATACATCCATACATCCACATTCATACATCCACATCCACATCCACATTCACATCCATACATCCACATCTACATGCTTATCTCCATTTTCACATCCTCATTTATACATCCACATCCCATATCCACATTCATACATACATACACATCCATATCCACATCCACATGCATCTTATCATATCTTATCCCTTCCCATATCTTTTATGCATACCTCTATGCATGAAATTCAATTATGCTAAAAGTAACACTTTTATAATAAAATATTCAACTTTTATGCATACCTCTATGCATGAAATCCAATATGATAAAAGTAACACTTTTGATATAAAAAAAATTATCCTTTATGCATACTTCTATGCATAAAAATTAAAAATGATAAAAGTAACACTTTTGATATAAAAAATTTATCCTTTATGCATACTTCTATGCATGAAAATTAAAAATGATAAAAGTAACACTTTTGATAAAAAAAAATTATCCTTTATGTATGATATTAAAATTCAATTTCTCCATGATTATAATGAAATTATTTCAATTAATCTAGGATGATAATTCCTAGAATATGGTAGGAAGTCCTCTTTTTATGCTTTGAATGAAATTATTTTATGCATAATTTTTATAAAAATTTTGCCATAGCTCCGCTGCTATGACTGATAAATCTCAAATTTTTCTAAGGGATAAAGCTTATCATTAAGGGAATAATTAAAATGATCTCTAATTGGATCATTAATCTATAATGGATTGAATCATCAATATGCATAAATTAAAAGCATAGAAAAAAGCCATTAATTTGGCCTCAAGCATAGCTTAATCTTGGATTAAGGAAAAGCTTTATGAAAAGCTTGATTTGGATTGAGAACGGGTCATGAGTATGACCATTTCTTGAGTGAGAGAGAGAATTTACATAAAAATCATTAGAATTTAAACATAAATGAAAATTAACTTCAATAGCATTTATTAAATTATGTAACTCTTCACTACTATTCAAACTTCAATAGTATTTAAAAAAAACCATACCAATTAAACTTCTCAAGCTTGAGAGGGGTTGAGAAGAGAGAAACATTGAGAAATTATAGAAAGATCAATATTCACTAATTACCTTACAACTTGCTTGATTCTTTGTTCACGGTAGAGGCCCCCAACCAATCAATTGGTTAAGTATGTTGATGGAGCCACTAATGGGGATTGAAGAAAGAGGGAAGCTCCAAAAACTAGTGAATTATTAAATGAATTCACAGTTCTTGGCTTAGGTGGAGTAGAGTAACGATGCATAAACACTAACTATTTTTCAACAAGGGGGAGGCTTCTATTTATAGGAAAAATTGAGCTCCTAACCAAACAAACTGATTCTAGAATTTTCTAAATCAGTTTGGTCAATATTTGACCATTTTTAGGTCAGTTAAGCTAACTTTTTGGAACTAGACTTAAATGAGGAGAGAGGAGAGATGAAATATCTCAATTTTTATGAGTTTAAAACTCATTCAAGCATGTGAAATATGCACCTCCTTTAAAGAACTCCCCTTCCTTACATATGTGTCATAATGGAATCATTTTAATATTGCTCATAGTTTTTTACTAATAAACCTTGTACATTTTCAACTCTTCATCTTATGTGAGCATTTAAGGGACTCTCCTTCCTTACATATGTGTCATAATAAAATCATTATTCCCAAAATATCTCATATTTTTAATATTGCTCATAGTTTTTTACTAATAAACCTTGTACATTTTCAACTCTTCACCTTATGTGAGCATTTACTCATTTTTGGGTATCTTCTTTTTTTACAAATTGGATTTATCTACTCCCTACACATGGATTGATGCTATTGGCCCATAGGAACCTTAATTGGACCATAGTCTAAAGATTTCTGAAAATCTAGACCCTTAGACTAAGGTTCTTTATACCTATTTCCAATTAATTCCAATTGCACATTGGAAAATTCTTTTTGAATTTCTGTTTCAGGGGAACTCATCTGAATTATAAGAGATATTTTTCTATCCAAAAATATTCAAAATCTGAATATTCTCTCTCTAGAATATTTTCTCTCTCTAGGCTAAAATAGTTAGAAACAAGGTCTTTATATTTCTGAAGAGGGGTTGATTACAGGGGAAGATACTAGACATCAAAAAGGGGTTGGGAGAGGAATCTTACATTCTACCCCACTTAAAAAACGCGAGATGCCCTCATCTCGCAAACTGGGGGTAATTTCGCAAGATGCACAAGTATGAGACTGAGAGAAAATTTTTTTAATTAAGATTAACCACCAATTAAAAAAAAGTCTCAAGAGAGCAAGATTCAAGATAAGAACAAGATTTAAACTTTATTCATTCTCGGAACTTATACAGTAAAGATAGAAGAACTCTTTACACTTCCATAAGTCCGTCCATCATATGGTCACAAAAGCAGTCCTCACAAGCTGCACAAGTATAGGGTAACTCATCTATGGGAATGATTCTGCTGGTTATTGCCGCACCTATCTCAGTGGTATGAGGTGACCTAACAAAAGGACCTCTGAGAGGCAAGCCAAAAACGGGGTAAAGGCATATCTTCTCATGAGGAAGAAAACACGCCAGTAAGAAGACCCGCTCAGAAAACCCAGGATGCCTTGATCTCATGACGCAGTAGTATCGGGGACCCAAACCCAAAGCTTCAATAACCATGGCCAAGCGGACATTGTTACGAAAGTGCTGCTGACCCCAGGGTGTTACCCTAGTTATGTCTTGATAGGTCCGCCATTTTGTCTGCGCTACAGAAGTTCCCAAGTGAGGGAAAAGTGAGCGCTCATACCGCTCTATAAAATCTTTCTTCACAGACTCCCTTGCGTCTTGAAGGTGAGAAATCATTAGGGATAAAACTAGTTCTTGTTGCCAAGCCATGAAGGAGATTAAGAAAGAAAGGAGATCGATGGAAGTAAGATTACTGTGAGCGACAAGTAAAAGTTACGACTTATATAAAGGAGGAGCTAGCGTAACTTAGAAGCCAACGGTAACTTGCCACTGAAGTTTTACCGTCTTTCCATGATTTGGGTTTGACACATTTTTCTATAGAAGGCATTAAGAATTTTGAGATGAAGAGATAAAAGAAGCTTGTAGGCTAAGTCACCTACTTTCATTGAATTCAGATATAAGGCTCACAATATCTGGGGGATAACTTCATATACTCCCCAAGAGATAAAGAACTTCTTTTGGGCCGTACTCGAATGAAGACCGAAACCTTGATATCCAAAACATCGATTCTCACTTCTGAACTCATTGTTCTGAATCCTTAAAACAGCGTGACTCCTGAGAAGTATTCTAGGGAAAGGGTCTTCCTTTTTTTTAAACAGAATCTTTCTTTTATTTTTGAGAGGGAATAATTTTAAGATCAAAAAGGGAGATTCTTACTCCTGTATGCCTCGAAGGCTGGGGAGGAATCTTACATTCTACCCCACTTGAAAAGTGCGAGATGTCCTCATCTCGCAAGGTAGAGGACAACTCTTTTTTTTAAGATCCAATTTATTCTAGGGTTCCTTATATTCTGGTCAACCCAACAGAATACGGGGATAATTATCCCTTATATAGAACTCATCATTAAATAACAATTCATTCAGATCATATCATTCATATCTTTAACACGATAATGGTCCATTAGTCTGAAAATTTTCCTTCTGAACATTCCTCCACAGGAATTTTAGTTAAGCAAGTTCTCAATTTGTCATCCCTTAACTTAATCTACCGTCTCAAGTGTTAACAGTAGCAATCTGACAGCACAATCCACTAATCTCATAGTGATTTGCTGAAATCATTATCATCATTCCAGTTATGAATATCATCACTGGGACTCGTCCCATTCATCCTCATTGTGGTTTCGCTCAGCTTATTACATTTCAACTAAATTTCGAAAATCGTCATTTTTCAATCAGAATCCAATTCAATTCATCAATTCTCAAACAGAATTAAAAATCATATCAACCACATTCGAAATCATCATCTGGATAGCATTGACGCTTATAATTTCAAGTCTTAGATTTACTCGTATATACTATCGGTAAAGAGCTGCAGTTATACCCTCGGTATATACGGATAGTCATGATACTCGAAACTATAAGGTAAATACCATCATGTCTAGGTCTCAAGCAAGTCAGGGTTCCATATAATTGCGGTACTTCCATCTGAAGACCCAATTACCAAATTACGAATTTCAATTTGAATATCAAATTGTATGAATTATATCACACAATTACAACCTTTTTTTTGTTTCTTGATAAATTTTTGACATATTTGTCTTCTCAGTTGATCTTTATTAACCAAATGCTCTGATACCAACTGTGAGATCCCTGTTCCCACCGAGCAACGGATTCCGGGTACTAGCAGCGGAAGTAGCACTTCTCGCGCGGGACAGGGGTCCCACACTCGAGGCCTCGCCCACGGATATCCGGACAAGAGACTAATCCGTCGGTTTGTCCAAAACCGAAACCAGAAAAACTTCCTTTACCCGGAAAGCATGGGCGATTCCACCAGGATAACTCTTTACTCTAACGTAGTCAAGATCATTACGGATCAACTGATCTGACTGCACCTTTAATGGTACTTGGTCAAATCAAGGAAGAAACTTGCACTTGGATCATTGGGATCAACGCTTTTTTCCCCATCAAGAGAGGCACAGCCGTTGATTCCTATCCATAGAACAATTTCTATCCGGGATTTACTTCATCTATCGTAATAATAGAAATTAAATCTCGATTTACGGATCCATCAGTCCAGCCTAACCCCATCCGATCCCATGGGTTAGCCAACCGCCCAACCACTGTAGTGATGGGATCCAATTTGGAATTTGGTTAGGTTTTGTCCCGGGTACCAAGGAAAAGAGTTCCAAGGCCCCCTAGCCGGAAGTTCATGCAAACATAAAACTAGCCACACCACTTACACACCCAATATGAAATTGCCTTTTTCTTAGCATCAGCTAACTTTAAAACAATCCTTTAATGAAACCATAATACCACTGATCACAATCTTCCAATTTATCCGGTTGATTCAATTTCCCATCATTCCTTCATCAGAGTATCTATGGCATCATTGGCAACTAGAACGCTCACTGCCTGTCCACACAGGGGCCTTTTCAATAGTTCCTAGCCCATAATACTCGGCAATATAATCACTTATCAAGATGGACTCTCGTTGAAGATCAGCAAGATCAACCAACAGATCCATATAAAAGAGCCATGGACTCATCCGTTGAGGACCAGCAAGGTCAGTCAACCAGATCCATGCTCGGTTCGAGAAAACAACTCTTACTCCTTGTTCCAATATCTTCCTCGACGCACGCGTGGGTATCCTGGGCGACCCAGAGCCCGAGCACCGTATGGTCAGCACCCTCTAGGATCCTTCGCAGGTGACCTAGCGCTTCACTCATAGGCCGCTTCCTTGGCCCCTCATCCACCGTACCGGAAGCTCACCATTTTAATCGCACCGAGGCTGGTCAAGACCTCGGCCGACCTTGCTACGCGAGACGTCCTCCATTGACTCTCCGTCAGCAGTTGCAACTTTAACAATTAGGTCCACGACCTTAATCACAAGACGGTCAAAATGCTTTCGCAGCATTCTTGACATAAAACAGTCATTTACAAACAGTCACAAAATACAGTTTCTATATCGAATTCCATCTTTTCACATTTTCCCTTCTCAATCCACATTACTTATTCCACATTCCCTTCATATGTACTCATTCTCATCCATTCATTCATATCAACGACACATTATTTCCCATACACATTTCACTTTCATTATTCTTCATACCCATCCATGCATACATCCATTTTCACATTCTTACTCATACATCCACATCCACATACCTACATCCATACATACACACCTACATGCATACATCCACATCAACATGCATACATCCATACATACACATCCATATGCATACATCCATTTTCACATTAAGACAACCCATATACATCTTATCTCATCACATACACTTCTTATCTCATTCCATATACATCTTATCATCTCTTAACTCATCTTATCACATCCTAACTCATCTCATATACATCTTATCTCATCTTATCACATCTCATACACCTCTTATCACATCTCATACATCCACATCTACATGCTTATCTCCATTTTCACATCCTCATTTATACATCCACATCCCATATCCACATTCATACATACACATCCATACCCACATCCACATGCATACATACATCCACATCCACATCCACATTCCCATTCACATATATACATCCATATCTACATGCACATTCACATCCATACATCCACATCTATATCCTCATTCACATCCATACATCCACATTCATGCATCCACATCTACATGCTTATCTCCATTTTCACATCCTCATTTATACATCCACCTCCCATATCCACATTCATACATACACATCCATATCCACATCCACATGCATACATACATCCACATCCACATTCCCATTCACATATATACATCCATATCTACATGCACATTCACATCCATACATTCACATCTATATGCTCATTCACATCCATACATCCACATTCATGCATCCACATCTACATGCATACATCCATACATCCACATCCACATTTACATCCATGCATCCACATCTACATGCATACATCCATACATCCACATCCACATTTACATCCATGCATCCACATCTACATCCTCATTCACATCCATACATCCACATTCATACATCCATACATCCACATTCATACATCCACATCCACATCCACATTCACATCCATACATCCACATCTACATGCTTATCTCCATTTTCACATCCTCATTTATACATCCACATCCCATATCCACATTCATACATACATACACATCCATATCCACATCCACATGCATCTTATCATATCTTATCCCTTCCCATATCTTTTATGCATACCTCTATGCATGAAATTCAATTATGCTAAAAGTAACACTTTTATAATAAAATATTCAACTTTTATGCATACCTCTATGCATGAAATCCAATATGATAAAAGTAACACTTTTGATATAAAAAAAATTATCCTTTATGCATACTTCTATGCATAAAAATTAAAAATGATAAAAGTAACACTTTTGATATAAAAAATTTATCCTTTATGCATACTTCTATGCATGAAAATTAAAAATGATAAAAGTAACACTTTTGATAAAAAAAAATTATCCTTTATGTATGATATTAAAATTCAATTTCTCCATGATTATAATGAAATTATTTCAATTAATCTAGGATGATAATTCCTAGAATATGGTAGGAAGTCCTCTTTTTATGCTTTGAATGAAATTATTTTATGCATAATTTTTATAAAAATTTTGCCATAGCTCCGCTGCTATGACTGATAAATCTCAAATTTTTCTAAGGGATAAAGCTTATCATTAAGAAAATAATTAAAATGATCTCTAATTGGATCATTAATCTATAATGGATTGAATCATCAATATGCATAAATTAAAAGCATAGAAAAAAGCCATTAATTTGGCCTCAAGCATAGCTTAATCTTGGATTAAGGAAAAGCTTTATGAAAAGCTTGATTTGGATTGAGAACGGGTCATGAGTATGACCATTTCTTGAGTGAGAGAGAGAATTTACATAAAAATCATTAGAATTTAAACATAAATGAAAATTAACTTCAATAGCATTTATTAAATTATGTAACTCTTCACTACTATTCAAACTTCAATAGTATTTAAAAAAAACCATACCAATTAAACTTCTCAAGCTTGAGAGGGGTTGAGAAGAGAGAAACATTGAGAAATTATAGAAAGATCAATATTCACTAATTACCTTACAACTTGCTTGATTCTTTGTTCACGGTAGAGGCCCCCAACCAATCAATTGGTTAAGTATGTTGATGGAGCCACTAATGGGGATTGAAGAAAGAGGGAAGCTCCAAAAACTAGTGAATTATTAAATGAATTCACAGTTCTTGGCTTAGGTGGAGTAGAGTAACGATGCATAAACACTAACTATTTTTCAACAAGGGGGAGGCTTCTATTTATAGGAAAAATTGAGCTCCTAACCAAACAAACTGATTCTAGAATTTTCTAAATCAGTTTGGTCAATATTTGACCATTTTTAGGTCAGTTAAGCTAACTTTTTGGAACTAGACTTAAATGAGGAGAGAGGAGAGATGAAATATCTCAATTTTTATGAGTTTAAAACTCATTCAAGCATGTGAAATATGCACCTCCTTTAAAGAACTCCCCTTCCTTACATATGTGTCATAATGGAATCATTTTAATATTGCTCATAGTTTTTTACTAATAAACCTTGTACATTTTCAACTCTTCATCTTATGTGAGCATTTAAGGGACTCTCCTTCCTTACATATGTGTCATAATAAAATCATTATTCCCAAAATATCTCATATTTTTAATATTGCTCATAGTTTTTTACTAATAAACCTTGTACATTTTCAACTCTTCACCTTATGTGAGCATTTACTCATTTTTGGGTATCTTCTTTTTTTACAAATTGGATTTATCTACTCCCTACACATGGATTGATGCTATTGGCCCATAGGAACCTTAATTGGACCATAGTCTAAAGATTTCTGAAAATCTAGACCCTTAGACTAAGGTTCTTTATACCTATTTCCAATTAATTCCAATTGCACATTGGAAAATTCTTTTTGAATTTCTGTTTCAGGGGAACTCATCTGAATTATAAGAGATATTTTTCTATCCAAAAATATTCAAAATCTGAATATTCTCTCTCTAGAATATTTTCTCTCTCTAGGCTAAAATAGTTAGAAACAAGGTCTTTATATTTCTGAAGAGGGGTTGATTACAGGGGAAGATACTAGACATCAAAAAGGGGTTGGGAGAGGAATCTTACATTCTACCCCACTTAAAAAACGCGAGATGCCCTCATCTCGCAAACTGGGGGTAATTTCGCAAGATGCACAAGTATGAGATTGAGAGAAAATTTTTTTAATTAAGATTAACCACCAATTAAAAAAAAGTCTCAAGAGAGCAAGATTCAAGATAAGAACAAGATTTAAACTTTATTCATTCTCGGAACTTATACAGTAAAGATAGAAGAACTCTTTACACTTCCATAAGTCCGTCCATCATATGGTCACAAAAGCAGTCCTCACAAGCTGCACAAGTATAGGGTAACTCATCTATGGGAATGATTCTGCTGGTTATTGCCGCACCTATCTCAGTGGTATGAGGTGACCTAACAAAAGGACCTCTGAGAGGCAAGCCAAAAACGGGGTAAAGGCATATCTTCTCATGAGGAAGAAAACACGCCAGTAAGAAGACCCGCTCAGAAAACCCAGGATGCCTTGATCTCATGACGCAGTAGTATCGGGGACCCAAACCCAAAGCTTCAATAACCATGGCCAAGCGGACATTGTTACGAAAGTGCTGCTGACCCCAGGGTGTTACCCTAGTTATGTCTTGATAGGTCCGCCATTTTGTCTGCGCTACAGAAGTTCCCAAGTGAGGGAAAAGTGAGCGCTCATACCGCTCTATAAAATCTTTCTTCACAGACTCCCTTGCGTCTTGAAGGTGAGAAATCATTAGGGATAAAACTAGTTCTTGTTGCCAAGCCATGAAGGAGATTAAGAAAGAAAGGAGATCGATGGAAGTAAGATTACTGTGAGCGACAAGTAAAAGTTACGACTTATATAAAGGAGGAGCTAGCGTAACTTAGAAGCCAACGGTAACTTGCCACTGAAGTTTTACCGTCTTTCCATGATTTGGGTTTGACACATTTTTCTATAGAAGGCATTAAGAATTTTGAGATGAAGAGATAAAAGAAGCTTGTAGGCTAAGTCACCTACTTTCATTGAATTCAGATATAAGGCTCACAATATCTGGGGGATAACTTCATATACTCCCCAAGAGATAAAGAACTTCTTTTGGGCCGTACTCGAATGAAGACCGAAACCTTGATATCCAAAACATCGATTCTCACTTCTGAACTCATTGTTCTGAATCCTTAAAACAGCGTGACTCCTGAGAAGTATTCTAGGGAAAGGGTCTTCCTTTTTTTTAAACAGAATCTTTCTTTTATTTTTGAGAGGGAATAATTTTAAGATCAAAAAGGGAGATTCTTACTCCTGTATGCCTCGAAGGCTGGGGAGGAATCTTACAAAGAGTTCACACCTACTTACTAGTTGTCCATGGCCTTGGGCCCATAATGCTTTCTTACAAACCATCCCTTCCCCAATGGTTTCGTCCTCGAAACCTCAAATGAATACCCCAAATTCGGAGAAGAATGTTCCATGTGGCTGAATTTACACCAACCCATATTGCTTTATCAATGCTTCATATCCCTCCAATGCTGAAATAGGTTGCCATGAAGCTTCTTCCTTAGGTAAACCTTTCCATTGAACAAGATACTCCACCAAGGTACGAGTGCGAAGTACCTTTTTCCTTGTACCCAAGATAGCTTCTGGAATGTATTCAATCATTCCCTCTTCATTCATTGGAGGTAACTCATCAACCATTTGATCGATCATACCCACATATCCTTTCAAGTGAGAGACATGAAACACATCATGAATCTTTGTTGTAGATGGAAGTAAGAGTTGATATGCAACCTCCCCAACTCTTCGTATCACTTGATAAGGACCATAATAGCGATGAGCTAGCTTGGTGTTGGTGCTTCCCTTCAAAGACGCATATCTTGACTTTGGTATTCTCAAAAGAACCCAATCTCCCACTTTGAATTCCAATGGTCTTCGATGAACATTGGCATATTGTCTCATTTTCTCTTGTGCAACCTTCAAATTACTTTTGCATTGTTGCAACAAAGCTTGCATCCTTTCAGTTTCCTCCTTGGCATTATGGTTAGAAGTCTCATATGTACCCACCAACATAGGCAAATTGACCTTGTAACCATATAAAGCCTCAAAGGGTGACATGCCAATGCTCACATGATATGTTGAGTTGTAAGCAAACTCAGCCAAAGGTAACCAATCATCCCATGTGCTTTGAGTATCATGACAATAGTGGCGTAGATATGTTTCCACCCATTTGTTTACTCTTTCTGTTTGACCATCGGTTTCGGGATGATAGGCGGTGCTTGGAGTAAGCTTGGTTCCCATATATTCAAACAATGTTCTCCAAAAAGTGCTCATGAATTTGACATCGCGATCACTCACAATTTGTGACGGCATACCATGCAACTTGAAAACCCCATCAACAAATTGCTTGGCAACATTTTGGGCTGAATATGTGACCTTGGAAGGAATGAAATGGGCCACTTTGGTCAATCTATCCACCACAACATACAAGCTGTCCCACCCTTTCTTTGTGCGCGGAAGGTTAGTAATGAAATCCATTGATATATGACTCCATTTGCCTTCGGGAATGGGCAATGGCTGAAGCAAACCTCCCGGTTTATGTGTAGGATCCTTGTTCAATTAACATGACCGGCACCCACTTACATAAGCATAAATGCTCTTCCACATCCCCTTCCAAAAGAAACTTTTCCTTATTGCATCAAAGGTTTTGTAGACACCCAAATGACCAGCCATAGGAGTACAATGCATCTCTTCCATGATCTTCTTGATAAATGATGAAGTAGGAACCAGTAGACTTTTCCTTTGTAGTAGAGGAGACCATTTTTCAGCTCATAATGGGGTAACTCTTCACATACACCTTGCTGTAATTTCTACATTATTTGTGAGGTTTCTTCATCAAACAAGTACTCTTCTTGTATCTCCATGATCCAATCTTTATGCACCTCAGAAATAGCATACAATGAGCAGGCCCACATACGAGACAAGGAATTAGCAACCACATTTTCTTTGCCCTTTGTGTATGTGATTTCAAAATCATAGTTTTGTAGTGTTGCTACCCACCTTCTTTGCTTGGGAGACAAATTGGGTTGTGTGAGAAAATACTTCAGCACCCTATGATCACTTCTCACATAAAAATGACTCCCATATAAGTAATGGTGCCATTTCTTGATAGCATGGAGTATAGCAATCATCTCTTGCTCATACACATGGAGTTCTCTTTCTTTGTCATTCAGCTTTCTACTTTCATAAGCAATGACTCCATGCTCTTGGTAAAGTACCGCACCAATCCCTCTTCCACTTGCATCCGCCCTTATTGTGAAAGGTTTGGTGAAGTCTGGACATACCAAAATAGGTGCTAATGTGAGCATCTTCTTCATATCTTCAAAGCTTTTGTTGGCAATGGCATCCCAAAAGAAGGTTTCCTTCTTCAATTTATCCGTCATTGGGGCTGCAATTTCTGCATAGTGGGCAATAAAGCGCCTATAGAATGAAGATAACCCCAAAAATCCCCTCAATTGAGTAGTGTTTGAAGGAACCGGCCAATTCCTAATACATTCCACTTTCTTTGGATCCACACAAATGCCATCCTTGCTCACAATGTGACCCAAATATTCCACCTCATGTGCCATGAAGGTACATTTTGTCTCCTTAACATACAACTTGTTTTGCCTCAAGACCTCCAAAACCTCTTTCACGTGCTTCAAATGCACTTCCTCATCTTTGCTATAGATAAGTATGTCGTCGAAAAAGACCAATACAAACTTGTAGAGGAAAGGTTGAAGCACTTTGTTCATCAATGCTTGAAAAGTTGCCGGTGCATTGCATAATCCAAACGGCATAACCATGGATTGGTAAAGACCCCTTTCTGTACGAAATGCTGTTTTGAACTCATCACCACTTTTCATCCTTATTTGATGGTATCCGGAACGCAAATCAATCTTTGAAAAGCATGTGGCACCCTTCAACTCATCCAAAAGATCATCCACCCTTGGTATTGGAAATCGATTTTTGATGGTGATCTTATTCAAATCACGGTAATCAATGCACATGCGGAAAGTACCATCCTTTTTCTTCACAAGTAGCACCGGAGAAGCAAAAGGAGATTGACTTGGTTCAACCCATCCCATGTCAATGAGTTCTTTGACTTGCTTTGCCACCTCTTCCTTTTCAACCTTTGACAAACGATAGGGAGGCTTGTTGATTGGTTTGGCATTTGGTTCCAAATCAATAGCATGATCAACACTCCTCTTTGGCGGCATTGATTTTGGCATGGTAAACACATCTTCATAATCCTTGAGTAGCTTAACCATGTCCACATTTTCGATGCAATCCTTTTTGCTATTATCTTCCTCTTTGCAAAGCTGTAGTACATAAACATAGCCCTCTTTCTTGAACTCTTTCTTCATTTGAGTAGCATTGATCATGAAGAGCTTGGACCCTTGCATTCCATTCAATGTAATAACCCCTCCATGATGCACAAAACTCATGAAACTTTTCTGTATGTTCATGGTAAAAGAGTTCAAAGTGGACAGCCAATCACATCCAAGTACTATGTCAATTGGTCCCAACTCAATCACCAAAAGATCAACTTTGCAAGAGTAGTTCTTGGACAACTCCAATTCTATACTTTGACACTTCATATTGCAACCCATTGAATCACCATTGGCCACTTGCACCATGTGCTTGTTTGGTAAAGAAGTTGGTTGCATTTTGAGAGTGTTCAAAGACCTTTTATTGACAAAACTATGCGTGCTTCCAGTATCAATGAGTGCATATGCTGTTCTCCCATTCACCTTGATCTTCAATCTCAATGTGTCGGCACCCTTACTTCCCGCATAAGCATCATGAGAGATTGTACACAAGGTAGTATGTGCACTATTGTTTTCATTCCACACGCATAGAGGCATCCCATCATCCATTTTGTCATGAGCAAACTTTAGTTTCCCACCCGGATCAAAAGGAAACTCGGGATTTTCTTCATCAAAACCATCATCATGACAACCTCCACCCTCATGAGGATCTCCCCATCCAGGCATCATTGCATTCAAGGAATTCCTCCTCCTCATGATTAGCATTATCCTCAGTGATAATGTAGCTTATGGAAATATCCTTGGATTTGCATACTTTGAAGTGATCCTTGTTCCATTTTTCTCCACATTTGAAACATAGACCTTTGAGCCTCATTTCATGCAAACGGTCCTCCTTGATAACCTTGCTTTTTGA
Organism: Cibotium barometz; assembly: GCF_041138505.1. Lineage (NCBI taxonomy): Eukaryota > Viridiplantae > Streptophyta > Polypodiopsida > Cyatheales > Cibotiaceae > Cibotium > Cibotium barometz. The sequence goes on from NC_141067.1 coordinate 17,834,915, forward strand.
ACCCCCATTTGCTGGCTTGGACTCATTGTATGTAGCTTTGTTGGACATAAATGATGGTTTAAATGGAAGTCTATTAGACCCTCTACCATACACGGTAGGAAATCTTGGAAGATTAGGTCTTGTGTTTGCATGAGAACCCATGTCAGTCCTTGTGATCACTTCCCCTTTGATATTCCCTTTGCTAGCCCACTTTGTCAAGTACTTCTCTTCATGAATTTCTGCAAGCATCATTGCCTTCTTCAAAGTGGCGGGTTCATGAGACTTGACATCACCACCAATAGGAGCTTTCAAGCCCCTTATATACTTGACAACAAGATAATGCTCATCAAAGTCGTCCAAGTATAATAGAAGCTTTAGAAACTTGTGAGAATATTCCTTCACGGTAGTGATTTGCTCTAGCTTGTCCCATTCCACAATGTGATTGTCCCTTTGCATGCGAGAAGTAAACTCTTCTGCCATGTCATTCTTGAATTCTTCCCAAGTAGTGATGACATAACCATGAGATTGCTTCCTCCTCCACCAAGTGTGAGCAAAACCTTCAGAGGCGAAGTAGACTTTGGCAATCTCGCTCCTTGGGCTGATTTCGAAGTAGAGATCCATCTTGTTTGCCCACTCTTCAAAGTCTTCGATAGAATTTGATTCTCCTTTGAACTTATTAAATATGATTTTGTCCTTCACAGCATTGTCAAAATCACCATGAATTCTTGAACCCCTCTGCCGTGCTCTTGGATCATCAAATCCTCTTCCTTTACCCAAGTGTCTATGCATTTGCTCATCTTCCAATTGCCAATCACCTGCATCTTTAAATCCCTTCTGTTCATACCCTCTTCTTGCATCTTGCATAAAGGATGAAGTTCTTGGAATACTGGCATTTGATCTCTCATAAGAAGCATCACCCATAGGTCTCTTGCCCTTGTCCATGTAAGAAGAATGTGGCATCATTTGAGGTGGCATCATTTGTCTTACTTTGTTCTCTTCTGGCATAGAAGGCTTTCCATCATGTTTGGCATTATAATGTACACCATCCATTCCATTCATATCGGCTTCTTGATTGAGCTTGAGAGGAGCCAATTCACTAATGGCTTTCTCCAAGTCTTTTAACCCTCTTTGCATCACGTCATCCAGGTAGTGGTGTCGCTTGTCGAACCGTTCCATGAGGTGTTCACCAAATTGTTGTTGCCGATTTGTTTGGTTATTTTCAATCCTTTGAAACATACTCTCCATAGCCATTAACATCATGTCCACTGTTAGCGGAGTAGTTCCCAAAGATTGAGGCATTTCCACTGGCTGAGATTCATCTGGAGATGGTGCTTTTATGGTTGAACTTTCTTCATTCCTCGTTGATGAACTCGTTGCCATCATTGCTTCCGGTTGTCTTTGATCATTTTCATTCCGGGCTCCCTTGTTTTGACCTCCTCTAGTCATTTCCATGCGCGTAATTGATCCCTCCTTGCAAAGACCACTTACTTGATTTTTTTTTCTCTCTATTCAAACGGTATCCGATTTGGGTGATCTTTATATCAACGCGAAGCTCTCGACGGGACGAATAAGAATCCCCAAAAACAGATCTGAAAAAATCAACAGCCTTTGACCAGTCAACTGTACCGACTGAAAGTCAACTCTTGATGTTAACCGCTCAATTCTTATCCGATTTGGGTGATCTTTATATCGATGCGAAGCTCTTGACAAGACGAGTAAGGATCCCCAAAAATAGATTTGAAAAAGTCAACAACCTTTGACCAGTCAACTGTTCTAGCTGAAAGTCAACTCTTGACTTTGACCGCTCAATACTACTCCGATTTGAGTGATCTTTAGCTTGTTTGAAAGAGGTTTTCGGGTAGATTGAAGGGCTTTTAGGACAGATTTGAAAAGCTTTTAAAAAACCCTAGAAATTCAAGGATTTGTCCTGGCTGCAAGTAGGCAAATTTTGCAAAAATTTTGCCATAGTCTCCCCTCTTTTTGCACCAAATCTCAATCAAATCAAAGCATCTCAATCAAGTATTAAAATCCTTATGCATTTGACCACTGTAAGCAAATCAATCCTCAATCATTTTTCCATCTGAGCATGTGACCTTATGGCATCAATTTTGTCCTTTTGCATAAGAAGTCGATGTAGAGGATTTGCTTGTTTGCTCAAGTCGAATGAACTGGTCGATGAAGCGCGTCGATGCTTGCCGATCTCCCGGCCAAGCACTTCTCACCCCTTCACCAAGTTTACATCCAAGGTGAAGGTTGAGGCCATTTCTTTACCACCAAGTACCTAATCCTCTTTCTTACCGCGTTACCCGGCACTAACGGCAAGGAAGATTCAAGACATTCTCCCCTTGGCGCCTCTCCTCCAAATGCCAAGGTACCCTTACTTCATTCTAGATTCTAGGAATAAAGTGGGGTACAATCGTGAGTGGAATGTGGTTACAAGCTCAAATGAATGAGTAGAGTTGACTTACAATTGATTTATAGCATGACTCATGCTCATTCATATCATAATACATGGTTCATAGTGCTTCCTTCATCACATCCACTCATGGCAATGTCAATACATTTCCACATACATCAACAACATCCAAGTGTCACGAAGCGGTGATCTCGGGTCGCGTTCTGGGCGCGAGTTTCCGCTCGGGACTAGAAAATCCAGTACAAAAGTGAAAACAGAGAGCACTTGCTGAATCCTGCACCTCAAGACCTATATCTCGTCTTGAAGAGGACGACGAGCCGGTCGTTTTGAGTACTAGAACTCCAAAAATGGAGTTCGTATGAGAGAGTTATGACCAAAAACGTGCAACCGGCAATGGAAAACGGTGTCACCAAAAAGCGACTTCCAACCCAAAACATTTTATTCAATCCCCCAAATGTGCCAAAAGCTATGCTCACTTATGCCAATATGCAAGGCATAACATTGAATGGCTATGTATAGCATTCAAGCATTCATAATGCATAAAGAGCAGCATGAATGGCCATGATTAAAGTCCAATTTCTGAAAAGTAGGGTTTTATGTGTAATAAAACCCTAATTCACTCCATAGCTTGAAAGAATGCTTCAAAATTGTAAGGAAGTGATGGAGCAACTCACCAATGTCACCCGGGAAGCCTTAATGCTTGAATTTGTTGAAGGAGATGAAGATTAGGGTCACTTTGGTGAAAAACGTGGGCAGCTTTGGTAGTGATTTTCAGCCACATTGGGAGCCCCATTTCTCATGGAAAATAGGTGAAATACTTCATAAAACATTGCTAGATACATGAGAGACTCAATGCCCTTTGCTCATGTTGAGATTCCATGGCTAGGGTTTGCAAGAAAGCTCCCAAACAGAAAAACGTTTTTGATTAACAACTGCTAATCAAGATTAGTGAATTTTTCCCAATTTGGTCCACTCATTCAAAAAAAATAGGTCCATGTGCTCAAATTTGAACCACAAACTCTACCTTAGCCATATCCCCTTCCCCCATGAATCAAATGAAGCAGAAATTTCATGAAATGAGAAGAAGAAAAGAAAAATTAAAAATCATGGATCAAAAGCCATGCTCTGATACCAATGAAAGAAAGTAACAGGGGTGGGTTAGTCCCTCACCAAGGGAGTGGCTCATGAAGGAGTCACCACTTAGCATCTCACGGGAGAAGCTCACCATTGATTCTTGGAATAGATAACATTATCATGAATGAGCCATAATCCCATTTACATTGGTATTTATACTCCACCCAAGAGTTCACACCTACTTACTAGTTGTCCATGGCCTTGGGCCCATAATGCTTTCTTACAATGAATCCTCACAGGCTTGATGTTGATGTTATGTTTTGTTGTGAGTTGTGTTACCTTTTGTCGCTTTGTAAACATGATGTCATTCTATGTGGATGATGAATTCTCAGAGGCCTAACCTCATGTGGTATGTGTTAGCTATTTTTAGATACATGGCATTGTCAATATTACAATGTTTGTCGATGAGTGCAACAAAGGGTATTATATTGTGTGTTGGGAAAGGATCTTAGGAATGTAAATGAACTAATCATGATGTCGAGAAATGATAACATGTGGTTGTCACGTCCACATATGGTTTTACCTTGGAATATGGCTCCAAATTTGTTATCCAAATTGTCCATGTGAGATAGAAATATATTGGAACTATACTTTTGCTATGATAGGTAGATTTTGCCACAATAGTGGAAATTTATTATAGGCTTCTTGGTTTTTCCCACTCGCTTTTGACCTTGCTTGGCTTTCTTCCCTCGCCTTTTTGACTGCCTCACCTTTACAGAATAGATGCATGTGAAAGACAAAGGCATGCTACATGTGCAATTTTTGCCACAAAGGCAATGGGTGATGCTAAGCTATGGCATGCACGCTTTGGTCACTTGAACTTTGGCAGTTCCCTGTGTTTGCATAAACATGACATGGTGTTTTAGTTGCCACATCTTGAAGCCCCTATCGAACATGTTTGTGAGGGATGTATTCTTGGAAAATTGCAACGGCATCATTTCCCAAAGATGGTTTAGTTAGAGCTATCCAAAAATTGCAGCTTATACACAGTGATGTATGTGGTCCTATCTATTGGGGGTTACCTCTATTTTGTCACATTCATTGATGATTATTCCAAGTATACCTCTATTTTGTCACATTCATTGATGATTATTCCAAGTATACCTGGGTATATCAAATAAGAGGTTTTTATGTTCTTTAGACACTTTGTTGCTATGGTTCAAAATGTTTCCACATATGTAAGATTGGTACCCTATGTACCTGATCGAGGGAGGGAGTATATGTCTAAGGAGTTTCATGCATACATGGTTGATAATGGGATAAAAAACCAATGTATTGTGCCAGGCTACACACCTCAGCAAAACATGAGGCATGAAGTCTACATAATTGCTTCACGATGGTAGGGAGAAAAAAGATGTCAAAAAAGTACACAATATAAAGTCAATTTCTAACATTAGCAGATTTGTTTTATTAAGGTGAGAATTAAAATTACAACGTTTCCTTGGCATACTCTGATAGTATCAAGATAATAAACCTTTTTATTGTTCTTGTGAGATAAAAGGAACAAAGACCAAAGAGATCCTAAAGTATTCTTGTGATAAAAGGTACAAAGATTACTCTTGTGATAAAAGGCACAAAGATTAATCTTGTGATAAAAGGCGCCAAGAGGAAAGGGATCTCATAGTTGTCTTGTGATAAAAGGAATAGAGAGTATATAGATTTAAATCTTTTTTAAAAAGGAAGTTATGGAAAATTTTACTTTTTGTAGGGAAAGGATGTTTAAACCCCAATGGAACACTACAAGTTTAGTGAAGATATCAATCTCCAAGTTTTAAATGCATGAAAAAGTAGGTTAGAAAGTATCAAGGCCATGCTTATGGTGATATACCTCCCATAGATTCTTCGTGGTAGGCTAACTAACAAATGATTTTGTTTTTAACCTTTGTGTTTTAATAATACTATATTTTCCTTTACTCATGACATCAAATTTTGTGCTTTGATACTACTATATTCTGCTTTGACATCATTCTTTTTTTTGTTGTTCAATGCAGTATTCCAATGGGGCTACTCCATAGTCACCCTACCACCCTTCTATACTCTTTAGAGGGACTTCAAAACTTTGTGGATCGGAAAAGGCTTTTGAAGTTCCAAACAAAAAACGGATCTTTTCTATTGTCACCATCCTTACTGCGTGTGCTCTCAAGTACAAGAGTGACAAGAAATGCCTCAATTATTTGAATTTGGTATTGGAAAAATTTGATAATGCAAGTAAAAACACATACATATACATATATAGGTGTGTGTGTGTGTGTGTGTGTGTGTGTGTGTGTGTGTGTGTATTGTGTGTGTGTGTGTGCATGCGCACATGCATGTTTGATATGTGTAGTACCCACACACACACACACACACACACACACACACACACACACACACAAATACATGCATTCATATGCATATTCTAACCTATACTCATTTATGTTTATAATACATATGTACATATAAATTCGACACATACATATAATATATAGGTACACATACCTATATTGATTTATGCATGTAATATATATATATATATATATGAATATATATATATATGTATATATATGTATATATATGTATATATACATACATATATATATATATATATATATATATATATATATATATATATATGTATGTATGTATGTATGTATGTATGTATGTATGTATATATCTATATCTCTCTCTCTCTCTCTCTATATATATATATACATGTATGTATGTATGTATGTATGTACGTGTATATAATATAGATGTAGACATATATATTAAATGTATACACACACATTACAGGAGATGTACATATATGCATACACATACACACATATAGTTACTTACACAAATAGTACATGCATATATGCACTCGTATGTACCTACAATTTTGCATATGTAACCTCATCATTAAAGTTGCAATAGCTGACGGAGAGTCAATGGAGGACGGCTCGCGTAGCAAGGCCGACCGAGGTCTTGTCGATTTAAATGGTGAGCTTCCGGTACGGTAGATGAGGGACCAAGGAAGCGGCCTATGAGTGAAGCGCTAGGTGAACTGCGAAGGAGCCTAGAGGGTGCTGACCATACGGTGCTCGGGCTTTGGGTCGCCGAAGATACCCCTGCGTGCATCAAGGAAGAAAAAGGAACAAGGAGTTAGAGTTGTTTTCTGAACTCGGGCATGGATCTAGTTGATTGTCTTTGCTGGTCCTCAATGGATGAGTCCATGGCTCTTTTATATGGATTTGTTGGTTGATCTTGCTAATCTTCAACGGAGAGTCCATCTGGATTTTCATAAGTGAATATATTTCTAGGTACTATGAGCTAGGAACTATTGAAAAGGCCCCTGAGTGAATAGGTGGTGAGCGTTCTAGTTGCCAATGATGCCATAGGAATGATTGGAAATTAGAATTGAACCTGGATATTTTGGAGGATTATGATCAGTGATACTATGGTTTCATTAAAAGATTATTTTAAAGACAGGTGAATCTGTGAAACATACAATTTCATATTGGGTGTGTAAGTGGTGTCTCTTGAAGTTTGTTTGAAGCACCGGCTAGGGGGCTTGGGAACTCTTTTCCCTGATACCCGGGGCAAAACATAACCAAATTCCTAAATGGATCCTATCACTACAGTGGTTGAGCAGTTGGCTAATCCATGGGACTCGATGGGGTTAGGCTGGACTGATGGATCCCTAAAATAAGACTCAATTCTATTATGTTACGATAGATGAAGTAAATCCTGGATAGTATTTATTCTATGGAAAAGAATCAACGAATGTGCCTCTCCGATGAGGAAAAAAGTGTTGGTCTCTATGATCCAAGTGCAAGTCTCTTCCTTGATTTGACCATGTGACTTACGGGTTCGGTCGGATCAGTTTGGTTAGTTAAGGCTCTTTACTACGTTAGAATAGAAATATCCTGGAGGAATCGCCCGTGCTTTCTGGGTGAGGGAAGTTTTTTCGGGTTCGGAAGAACCGAGGGATTAATCTCTTGTCCGGATATCCGTGGGGGCGAGGCCCTGAGTGAGAGGCTCTGCCCTGCGTAAGAAGTGCTACTTCCGCTGCTAGCATCCCCGAATTCATTGCACGGAGGGGGCAGGGAGGATCTTTCAAAATTGAGTCAAGCATATCATTGAGCTCATGTGATGTGCTTTAAAGCAACATGCTCATTAAAACAAGCATGTGTACAGTGCTTCAAAGCACTATCCATCACATTATCTTGCATGTGTAGTGCTTCAAAGTACCATGCACATTGTCAAGCATATGTGCTGTAGTGCTTCAAAGCACAATGCATATTGAGTCAAGCACATCATCTTGCATGTACAGTGCTTCAAAGAACCATGCAAAAAGAAGCAAGAATATGTGTAGTGTTGCAAAGCATCATGCAGATTGATCAAGCACATCATGCAAATTGATCAAGCACATCATTGAGCTCATGTGTTGTGCTTCAGAGCACCATGCATATAGAATCAAGCATTTGTGCAAGGCTTCAAAGCACCACCCAGTAGATTGTCTGAGGCATGTAGTGCTTCAAAGCACCATGAAGATTGATTAAAGCACATCACTCAGATCATGTGTTGTGCTTTAAATCACCATGCTCTATCCAGCATTGCTTCAAAGCACTATCCAGCACATCATATTGCATGTGTAGTGCTTCAAAGCACCAAATCAAACATATGTGCAGCAATGCTTCAAATCTCAATGCATATTGATCATCTTGCAAGTGCAGTCTAAAATGACATTTAAATACAACTAAGGAAAGACAGCTACACCAAAAAGAAGAGATAGATATGGTACCTTAGCAACTACAACCATCGTTTTCAAGCTCACGTTCTCATCCTCATTTGGAAACAAATGATGGACCCTTGAGATTATATGAGAGACACCTTGCATTCCAACAAGTAATGACTAGATCTCCTCAAAATTGCTCTTTTGGTTGAGTGAACCTTTTGCGAAGTGTAAGGCAAGAAATTGGATCTTAAGAAAAAGAGTTGTCCTCTACCTTGCGAGATGAGGACATCTCGCATTTTTCAAGAGGGGTAGAATGTAAGATTCTCCCCCAGCCTTCGAGGTAGACAGGAGTAAGAATCTCCCTTTCTGATCTTATAATTATTCTCTCTCTAAAATAAAAGAAAGATTCTGTTTAAAAAAGGAAGAACCTTTTCCCTGAATACTTCTCAAGAGTCCCACCTGTTTTAAGGATTCAGAACAATGAGTTCAGAAGTGAGAATCGATGTTTTGGATATCAAGGTTTTGGTCTTCATTCGAGTACGGCCCAAAAGAAGTTCTTTATCTCTTGGGAAGTATAAGAAGTTATCTCCCAGATATTGTGGACCAAAGAAAGTAGGTGATTTAGCTTACGAACTTCTTTTATCTCCTCATCTCAAAGTTCTGAATGCCTTCTATAGAAAAATGTGCCAAACCCAAATCATGGAAAGACGGTAAAACTTCAGTGGTAAGTTACCGTTGGCTTCTAAGTTACGCTAGCTCCTTCTTTTATATAAGTCGTAACTTTTACTTATCGTTCACAGTAATCTTACTCCCATCGATCTCCTTTCTTTCTTAATCTCCTTCATGGCTTGGCAACAAGAATTAGTTTTATCCATAATGATTCCTCACCTTCAAGACACGCAAGTGAGTCTGTGAAGAAGGATTTTATAGAACAGTATGAGCGCTCACTTTTCCCTCACTTGGGAACTTCTGTAGCTTAGACTAAATGGCGAACCTATCAAGACATAACTAGGGTAACACCCTGGGGTCAGCAGCACTTTCGTAACAATGTCCGCTTGGCCATGGTTATTGAAGCTTTGGGTTTGGGTCCCCGATACTATTGCGTCATGAGATCAGGGCATCTTGGGTTTTCCGAGCGGGTCTTCTTACTGGCATGTTTTCTTCCTCATCAGAAGATATGCCTTTACCTCCTTTTTGGCTTGCCTCTCAGAGGTCCTTTTGTTAGATCACCTCATACCACTGAGATAGGTGCGACAATAACCAACAGAATTATTCCCATAGATGAGTTACCTTATACGTGCGCAGCTTGTGAGTGCTGCTTTTGCATATGATGGACGGACTTATGGAAGTGTAAAGAGTTCTTCTATCTTTATTGTATATGTTCCAAGAATGAATAAAGTTTAAATCTTGTTCTTGTCTTGACCCTTACTCTCTTTGAGACTTTTTTAATTGGTGGTTAATCTTAATTAAATTTTTCTCTAAGTCTCATGTTCGTGCATCTTGCGAAATTATCCCAAGTTTGCGAGATGAGGACATCTCACGTTTTGCAAGTGGGAGAGGATGTAAGATTCCTCCCCAGCCTCTCAAAATGTCCAGCATCTTCCCCTGTAATCAATCCCCTCTTCAGAAATATAAAAGACCTTGTTTCTAACTGTTTTGACTTAGAGAGAGAATATTCTAGAGAGAGAATATTCAGATTTTAAATATTTGTAGATAGAAAAATTTCTCATCTTATTAAAATAAGTTCCCCTGAAACAGAAATTCAAAAAGAACTTTCCAATGTGTAATTAGAATTAATTGGAAATGAGTATGAAGGACCTTAGTCTAAGGGTCTAGGATTTCAGAAATTTTTGGATTATGGTCCAATTAAGGTTCCTATGGACCAATAGCATCAATCCATGTGTAGGAAGGAGATAAATCCAATTTTGTAAAAGAAGATACCCAAAAATGAGTAAATGCTCACATAAGATGAAGAGTTGACTAGTTTATTAGTAAGAAACTATGAGTAATATCAAAAATATGAGATATTTTGGGTATCCAAAAATGAGTAAATGCTCACATAAGATGAAGAGTTGAAAATGTACAAGGTTTATTAGTAAAAAATTATGAGCAATATTAAAAATATGAGATATTTTAGATATAATGATTCCATTTTGACACATATGTAAGGAAGGGGAGTTCTTTAAAGGAGGTGCATATTTCACATAAGATGAAGAGTTGAAAATGTACAAGGTTTATTAGTAAAAAAACTATGAGCAATATTAAAAATATGAGATATTTGGGTATAATGATTCTATTTTGACACATATGTAAGGAAGGGGAGTTCTTTAAAGGAGGTGCATATTTCACATGCTTGAATGAGTTTTAAACTCATAAAAATTGAGATATTTTATCTCTCCTCTCTCCTCAGTCAAGTCTAGTTCCAAAAAGTTAGCTTAACTGACCTAAAAATGGTCAAAAATTGACCAAACTGATTTGGAAAATTCTAGAATCAGTTTGTTTGGTTAGGAGCTCAATTTTTCCTATAAATAGAAGCCTCCCCCTTGTTGAAAAAGATATAGTGTTTATTCATCGTTACTCTACTCCACCTAAGCCAAGAACTGTGAATTCATTAATAATTCACTAGTTTTTAGAGCTTCCTTCTTTCTTAAATCCCCATTAGTGGCTCCATCAACATACTTAACCAATTGATTGGTTGGGGGCCTCTACCGTGAACAAAGAATCAAGCAATTTGTAAGGTAATTAGCGAATTTTGATCATTTTCTATAATTTCTATATGCTTCTCTCTTCTCAACCCCTCTCAAGCTTGAGAAGCTTAATTGGAATGGTTTTTGAATGCTATTGAAGTTAATTGATAAATGTTAGTGAAGAGTTACATAATTTGATGAATGCTATTGAAGTTAATTGATTAATGATAGTTAAGAATTAGATAAATTTCCATTTATGCTTAATTCTAATGGTTTTTATGTAAATTCTCTCTCTCACTCAAGAAATGGTCATACTCATGATCCATTCTCAATAATGAAGCTTTTCATAAAGCTTTTTCTTAATCCAAGATTAAGCTATGCTTGAGGCCAAATTAATTGCTTTTTTCTATGCTTTTAGTTGATGTATGTTGATGATTCAATCCATTATGGATTGATGATCCAATTAGAGACCATTCTAATTATTTCCTTAATGATAAGCTTTATCCCTTAGAAAAATTGAGATTTATCAGTCATAGCAGCGGAGCTATGGCAAAATTTTTATAAAAATTACGCATAAAATAATTTCATTCAAAGCATAAAAAGAGGACTTCCTACCATATTCTAGGAATTATCATTCTAGATTAATTGAAAGATATTCATTGTAATCCTAGAGAAATTGATTTTTATATTATGCATAATTGATTTTCATGCATAGAGGTATGCATAAAAGATTATTATTTTAACATAAAAGTGTTACTTTTATCATATTTGGATTTCATGCATAGAGGTATGCATAAAAGTTGACTATTTTATTATAAAAGTGTTACTTTTATCATATTTGGATTTCATGCATAGAGGTATGCATAAAAGTTGATTAGTTTATTATAAAAGTGTTACTTTTATCATATTTGGATTTCATGCATAGAGGTATGCATAAAAGTTGATTATTTTATTATAAAAGTGTTACTTTTATCATATTTGGATTTCATGCATAGAGGTATGCATAAAAGATGATTATTTTATTGTAAAAGTGTTACTTTTATCATAATTGGATTTCATGCATAGAGGTATGCATAAAAGTTGATTATTTTATTGTAAAAGTGTTACTTTTATCATAATTGGATTTCATGCATAGAGGTATGCATAAAAGTTGATTATTTTATTGTAAAAGTGTTACTTTTATCATATTTGGATTTCATGCATAGAGGTATGCATAAAAGATGATTATTTTATTGTAAAAGTGTTACTTTTATCATAATTGGATTTCATGCATAGAGGTATGCATAAAAGTTGATTATTGGATTTCATGCATAGAGGTATGCATAAAAGTTGATTATTTTATTGTAAAAGTGTTACTTTTATCATATTTGGATTTCATGCATAGAGGTATGCATAAAAGTTGATTATTTTATTATAAAAGTGTTACTTTTATCACAATTGAATTTCCTGCATAGAAGTATGCATAAGAGTTGATTATTTTATTATAAAAGTGTTACTTTTATCATATTTGGATTTCATGCATAGAGGTATGCATAAAAGATGATTATTTTATTGTAAAAGTGTTACTTTTATCATAATTGGATTTCATGCATAGAGGTATGCATAAAAGTTGATTATTTTATTGTAAAAGTGTTACTTTTATCATATTTGGATTTCATGCATAGAGGTATGCATAAAAGATGATTATTTTATTGTAAAAGTGTTACTTTTATCATAATTGGATTTCATGCATAGAGGTATGCATAAAAGATATTCTTTTTATACTAAAAGTGTGATTTTCATCATAAATGGATTTTATGCATAACTTAGATGCATAAGAGAAATTCTTTTACTCTAAAAGTGTAATTCCTACCAAATTGAATTTGTGCATAGGAAGATGCATAAAAGATTGATTCAAAAGTGTCATTCTCATCTAAATTGAATTTATGCATAGGAAGATGCATAAAAGATTGAATTTTAATTCAAAAGTGTCATTTTCATTTAAAATGAATTTATGCATAGGAAGATGCATAAAAGATTGATTTTTACTTCGAAAATATTAATCTCCTTAAATGGAATTTATGCATAAATAAATGTGTAAAGAGATCTTATATCAAATATAAGAGTTCTCTTATATTCTATAAATAGATATGAGATGTGATAGGATGAGATAAGAGGTGTATAAGATGTGATAAGAGGTGATAAGATGAATTAAGATGTGATAAGATGTGTATGAGATGAGGTAAGAAGTGTATGTGATAGGATAAGATGTATATGGGTTGTGATAGGGCAAGAATGGATGTGATGTAAAAGATTAGATGTGAAGGTATATGAGGTTATATGAATAGGAATGTGGAAATGGATATATGTATGTGGATGTGTGAATGTGGAGATGGGAGTGTGGATGTATGAATGTGAAAATGGATGTATGCATGAAGATGTATATGCGTAGATGTGAATGTGGATGTAGATGTGCATGTATGTATGTGTGTGGATGTATAGATGTGAATGGGAATGTGGATGTGGATGTATGTATGTATGGGGATGTAGATGTGAATGTATAGATGTGAATGGGAATGTGGATGTGGATGTATGTATGTATGTGGATGTGGATATATGAATGAGGACGTCATAATGGATGTATGCATGTAGATGTGGATATATGGATGTGAATGTGAATGTGGATGTGGATGTGGATGTGGATGTATGGATGTAGATACGGATGTGGATGTGGATGTGGATGTGGATGTATGGATGTAGATACGGATGTGGATGTATGTATGTATGTGGATGTAGATGTGGATGTATAGATGTGAATGAGAATGTGGATGTGGATGTGGATGTATGAATGTGAATGTGGATGTGGATGTGGATGTATGGATGTGGATATGGATGTGTATGTATGAATGTGGATATGGGATGTGGATGTATAAATGAGGATGTGAAAATGGATGTATGTATGTAGATGTGGATGTATGGATGTGAATGTGAATGTGTATGTGAATTAATGTGTCGTCGATATGAGAAAATGGATAAGAATGAGTACACATTGAATGAAATGTGGAATAAGTAATGTGGACTGAATGAGGGATAATGTGGAAAGACGAGAGTTCGATTTAGAAACTGTATTTTGTGACTATTTGTAAATGACTGTTTTATGTCAAGAATGTTGGGGAAGCATTTTGACTGTCTTGTGGATTAAGGTCATGAAGACCTAATTGTTAAAGTTGCAACTGCTGACGGAGAGTCAATGGAGGACGTCTCGCGTAGCAAGGTCGACCAAGGTCTTGACCAGCCTCGGTTCGATTTAAATGGTGAGCTTCCGGTACGGTGGATGAGGGACCAAGGAAGCGGTCTATGAGTGAAGCGCTAGGTCACCTCCTGCAAAGGATCCTAGAGGGTGCTGACCATACGGTGCTCGGGCTCTGGGTCGCCGAAGATACCCACACGTGCGTCGTGGAAGATATTGGAACAAGGAGTAAGAGTTGTTTTCTGAAACCGGGCATGGATCTGGTTGATCGACCTTGCTGGTCTTTAATGGATGAGTCCATGGCTCTTTTTATGAATCTGTTGGTTGATCTTGCTGATCTTCAACGAGAGTCCATCTTTATTTTTATAAGTGATTATATTGCCGAGTATTATGGGCTAGGAACTATTGAAAAGGCCCCTGAGTGGACAGGTGGTGAGCGTTCTAGTTGCCAATGATGCCATAGATACTCTGATGAAGGAATGATGGGAAATTATGAATCAACCAGATAAATTGGAAGATTGTGATCAGTGGTACTTTGGCTTCATTAAAGGATTGTTTTAAAGTTAGCTGATGCTAAGAAAAAGGCAATTTCATATTGGGTGTGTAAGTGGTGTGGCTAGTTTTATGTTTGCATGAACTTCCGGCTAGGGGGCCTTGGAACTCTTTTCCTTTGTACCCGGGACAAAACCTAACCAAATTCCAAATTGGATCCCATCACTACAGTGGTTGGGCGGTTGGCTAACCCATGGGATTGGATGGGGTTAGGCTGGACTGATGGATCCATAAATCGAGACTCAACTTTTGTTATTACGATAGATAAAGTAAATCCCGGACAGTAATTGTTCTATGGATAGGAATCAACGGCTGTGCTTCTTGAATGGGGAAAAAAGCGTTGATCCCAATGATCCAAGTGCAAGTTTCTTCCTCGATCCGACCAAATATCTTATAGATGCAAGTGGATCAGTTTGATCAGAAATGATCTTGGCTACGTTAGAGTAAAAAGTTATCCTGGTGGAATCGCCCGTGCTTTCCGGTAAAGGAAGTTTTTTCGGGTTCGGTTTTGGAACAACCGACGGATTATCCGGATATCTGTGGGTGAGGCCCCGAGTGTGGGACCCCTGTCCCGCGTGAGAAGTGCTACTTCCGCTGCTAGTACCCTGAATCCGTTGCTCGGTGGGAACAGGGATCTCACAGGCATTGTTTGCCTTACACCTCTTGCAGTGATCCTCTCGCTTCTTCGATCTCTCACACCAAATCTGATATCTTCTAGCCCATGGAGACCACCATTTCATTAAGGGGATCTTCTTATTCCTTGGTAAGGCACACTTTTGTAGAGAAACCACCATAACTTGCACTTGGTTGTTGTAGGTAGTCGGAGCGAGGAATTGACCCCATGGTAGAAGTACCCTGCAATCTCTTGAGAACCCTCTTCTCCTTGAACTACCACCTGTCCATCTTGCCTTCCAACTGATTGTGCTTCTGTAACCAATTCATTGCTTCCTCTACAAAGTGAGCCCAATTGATTTGTTCTAGTGTGCAACCTTCCACCACTCAAGTGCAAACCCCTTTGCAAAGTAGACATGCAACTCACCATTCTTAGGAAGCTCCTAGGGTAGACATTCCGATGGAGGAGCATTAAATCCTCATGGTACTCTTCCCTGACTTCATCATTCTTAATTTTGTGTCTAGGGCTCAGCATTGGACATGCAAACACATCAGTCCAATCAGCTTGTGAAATCTCTTGAATCTATCATGGGTCCTTACTGACAATTGACAGACCATGGATTGCTATAAAATCTATAGTTGTCCTGCAAGATGTTCTTTGCAATGGCTCAGCAATGGGAAGCCTCTTCTTGTGACCAGCCTGGCTAAGATGGGCACAGTGAGAGCAGTCATTGCTATGGCTGCAGCTAATGGCTGGGAAATGCATCAAATGGATGTCAAAAATGCATTTCTGAATGGTGATCTACAAGAGGAAGTGTATATGGCACAACCAGAAGGGTATGTACACCCAAGATATCCTACTCATGTATGCAAATTGAAAAAGGCATTATATGGTCTGAAGCAAGCATCTCGTGCTTGGAGTGATACGATGAGCAGATATCTTATCTCACTTGGTTTTCAAATTTCTATAGCAGATTCTTCACTCTATGTGAAGAAGACAGAGCATGGGATTGTTTTACTCGTCATCTATGTGGATGACTTGATTATCACAGGTGATCATGGTGCAGATGTGATGCATGTCAAGAAAGCTTTGAGTGGGCAATTTGACATGAAAGACCTTGGTGAGTTGAGATACTTTCTTGGAATAGAAGTGGTCAAAGATCATGCAGGTACATGGTTAGTACAGCGCCAATATGCATTGGATATGTTGGCAAAATATGGCATGACAGGGTGTAAGCCTATGAGTACACCTTTGGAGCAAAATGTGAAGTTGTGGGCTGATTATGGTGTGGAAATGGATGATCCTTCTATGTACAGGAAGATGGTTGGTAGTCTCATATACATGACTATCACACGCCCGGATTTGAGTTATGCTGTGGGGCTAGTAAGCCAGTTTATGCAGAGCCCCATAAAGCCTCAGTTGGATGCAGTGAGATGCATTATGAGATATGTGAAGACCACTGCACATTATGGTCTACTTTATGAGAGTGGTAAAAGCTTGGATATACATGGCTACACAGATGCTGATTGGGCAGGTAGCTCATATGACAGGTCTACTAGTGGATATGCTTTTACACTTGGAAGTGCCATGGTGAGTTGGAGTAGCAAGAAGCAACCTACAGTTGCTTTATCCAGTACAGAGGTTGAATACAGAGGTGCAACCATTGCTACTTGTAAAGCTATATGGTTAAAGAGTCTCTTGGCAGACTTGGGAGAGCCTATTGATGGCAAAGTTGTCATTTATTGTGACAACATGAGCAGTACAGTTGGCAAAGAATCCAGTGTTTCATGCGAGGACCAAACACATAGAGGTCCATTATCATTTTGTCAGAGAAAAGGTGCTGGATGGTACAATTGATCTACAGTATGTGAAGACTAAAGAGCAGATGGTAGACATCTTTATAAAGCCACTTAGCAGGGAGACATTTGAGTACTTCCGTACTATGTTGGGAGTACATGGGATGAGCTTGAGGGGGAGTGTTGAGAGCTTTGATATCCCAAGCTCATCTACATCTTTATCGGTAGTACATCATGAGCTTGAGAGGGGCTATTGAGATTCAAGTTCGATGTCAGTGTGAGCCAGCTATGCTATGTGCTGGCATGTTAGGTAGGAACATGTGTGAGACATAAATGACCGCGTGTCCAGCTGGTCATAGTGTGTGGACATTAGCTAGGGTTAGAAGTGTGTGGACACAACTCATAGTGTCGTGTGTATTATGGATTATGGCATTGTGCATTGTGTGAGAAGGGAGATGGCTTCCCTCTATGGTTAGGGTTTGCTCCTGTGTGTGTGCCTCCTCCCCCTCTATCGTTCTTTCAACAATACATCTGCATACTCAACCACTCTGGTTCTTTAGCCTTGCATTATATGTCTACCAGATTCATTTTAACAACATACATAGCTTGCCTTTTTTTGAGCCCTTTTAATAATTTGGAAGCCTTGACTAATTGTAGCACTGGGGATCCGGAGATTCCAATTCCTTGAACTTTATTCCCGTGAAGGTCTAGGAAAGAGATGGTTCCTTTGTGACAATGAATATCAGCCTGATTCTTTTGGAGCCAATCCATTCCAAGGATTCTGTCATATATTTCCAAGGGTAGGACTCTGAATTGGCACTCTATTACATTCTCATCTAAGCTAAACTGAATAAGGTCAGTCTCAAGGTGAGTGAAAAGAGCCTTCCCACCACTGGCTAATTCCACTTTCATGGGTTTCCCTGATTTTTGATTTAGGGCTAATTTATGCAGACATCCTCGGGAAAAAGAAGAATGAGTACTACCTGAATCAATCAAAAGCTTGAATTTCTTACCCTGGTACTCTGTTGGAGTCTGGAGGACTGAGAATTAATGGTTATTCCCCTGATGCTCAATTGCTGCATAGATCTGTCCTTTCTCTTCCTCCACTTCCTAAGCTATGGTGACTGCTCTGGCTACTGCAGTCTGAGGTGGAACTCTCTCTCTTTGGTTATTCCAATTCTAGGAGGGAGTTTGGAGACTGCTTTGCATGGAGACTGTAGGCTGAGCTGGCACTCTTCTGGGGTTACCTTGATTTTGGCGCTGGTGTGGGGACCCTGATTGGACTGATATGAAGGAATCTATCTCGAAAATTTGGAACCCTTGCTTCCTTGGCCAACAGAAGGAGATGGGCAATTCTTGAACTGGTACCCAAGTCCCTGAAATCCGAAGCATCTGTTCTTGCTTCAAAGGTCTTCCCTTTGCATTCTGGAGAGAGCCGGAGTTCCTGAGAATGTACTTCGAGGGAAAGGTCTTCCTTCATTTCTGAAGCTTCCTGTCTCCACATTCTAGTTAGGACCTTGGTGTCTCTTTGGACGTGGAAAGTCTGAACAACTTCCCAGTGTGTCTGAAATCTCTTGAAGGATGAGGGAGCTAGCTTTGGCGGGACTTTTACGATGAAGGCTTTGGAAAAGTCCTACGCCATTCTGACAGCTTCTGCCATGGACACTCGCTTGGCATTTTTGACCAGTGTATCCAAGGGTGCGTTCATTCCCCGAATGAATCTGGCCATGAGTTGCTCTTCATCTAGAGGTGGTGAATATTTGAGTGGAAGAGCAAAGGCCTCGTGATATTCCGTGATGGTTTTGCTCCCCTGCTTTAGCTCTCAGAAATCGTTCATTTTGGTTTCCAAAAATCTAGGGGACAAAATCTCTTTCTCAAATAGGTTTTAAGGTAAGGACTGAGTATCTTTGTCTGGACGGTTGGTGTCACAGTGGTTCCTCCATGCCACCCTGGCTGTTTCCACTATTTTCAGCGTGGCAAGAGCCATTTTTCTCTCCTCATTGTAGCCTATTATGTCAAAATATTCTTCCATGGCTTCCACCCATTTCTCCACAGCCTCGCCCAAGTTCTCCCCTTCTCCTTTGAAGGGTCCTGGCTGAGTCCTATGAAGAGCCTTCCGAACATCAGGGTCAAGCTCATCATCTTCAGAGAGAGAGGGTCTGGCTGACGACCATGGTTTCCTTGTCTCATGATTCTACCAAAAATTATATATTATTAAATTTTTATTTTGATATCGTCCACGAGATCCTAAGACTTAAGAGGTTCGGAAAACAATTTCTTCAACAAGACAATGATCTTATTGGAGATCTATGACATATGTCTGATAACATATTTTTCTTTAACAGTTCGTCCATAAACAATCACTTATACAATAGGAAATTTTTCTCCTTAAAACATTTCTTTATTTATATAAAAGTTGCAATATGTACATAGAGCAACTGGGCTCTAGAATTCAAAATCTCCTAGGGAGACGCATAAGACGAGGGTACTAGGCCATAGCCATGCCCTGATACAAACATTCACTTACTGAAAAGGGAGCTATTATCTTCTCCTTAGGAATAAAGCAACTAAGAAGTCTGTAGACTTGGAATGAAATTCCGAGGTGTCGAATGATATAGAATGACACCACGCACCATTTTTAGCTTTAACAGAATCATTGCCAATGAGAGGTTCTGCCTTGGCATTGCACGCCGGTCACAAGAGGCATGGACATACTGCCCCTTATGCTGTCGTCTCTCCGTTGGGTCGGGAAAATATAAATCCTCAAAATGGCGTGCGAGTCTTGCTCGGCTTGTTCGAGTTGAAGCGGAAGAGATGAGATGCTCGAAGGTGAACGCAGTCATATCTTGAGACTAGGTGAGGTCGGGAATACCAGATAAATAGGGAACTTCCATCTATAAAACAATTTCTTTGATTAAAAATTCTTCATTGAAGAAGCTTACGGAATGAAAATACATTATGAAAAATGTTTTTTCAGAGTTTTTATTATCAATTTCTAATAAGAATTTGTTTATCCTTATTAGCTTTCAACAACGCTCTGATACCAGCTGTGAGGTCCCTGCCCGCCCGCTCTGGGCTCCTGCCGATGGCGAAAGCAACGTCGGCCTCCCGCATGGGGCTGCACACTCGGGGCCTCGCCCGCGGATGTCCGGGATGAGAGGCTAGCCCAGCGGTCCCTCCAAGACCGGGGCTCGGAAGACTCCCCTCGCCCGGAAGGCACGGGCGATTCTGCCAGGAAGGTGAAAAATATTTTAACTAGGAGATTACTCTAACGAGTCAAGTCTTGACTAAATTAAACTGATCTGACCAAGCCTAAAGTCACATGGTCAGATCAAGAAGAGACTTGCACTTGGTCCATGGAATCACCGCTTTTTTCCTCATTTCAGCCGATGATCCCTTCCCACAAAACAAGGTCTTCTTAGGATTTAAACTGATTAACGTAACTAATCGTATCTAGTTATTTCTCAGGAATCCTCGAATTTAGCCTAACCCCATCCAGCCCATGGGTTAAGCCAACCACCCGCCGACCACTGAATTGGTGGGATTCCTTTATAAAGATTTGATTGGGTTTTTGCCTGGGTATCGAGGAAAAGAGTTCCCAGGCCCCCCCTAGCCGGTGATTCATACAAAAATCAAATAGGCACACCACAGTTGTCGTTGGAAGTGTCATTTAGGTTGGGATTTGAAGAGTCGATTAGGTCTGAATAGCTACTTAGGAATCGAAAGGTCAAGAGTCATTTTGAATATGAAGAGTCGCCTAGGCGTCTTTTTAAAAGGCATAGACTTCTTGTAAAGGAAGAAAAAAAGGAAGGAAGTAAGCAAGTAAGTGTGGGTGTGAGAAATCAAGAATCAGTTTTATCAGTTTCAGTTTTCAGTTTCGTCTCTCTCTTTCTCGTCTCTCTGAGGAATGCTCCAATGAGAGTCTCTTGTGTGTGTTTCTGGGAATCTAGTTGAAGCAACAGCAACACTTGGCGATCAACACGGTGGGTGTCCTCTCTTGCTGGCGGAGGTTAGAAGGCAGAAGCGGTGAAGCATACACATGGCTGATTGCAGAAGGCATGCTATTCAAAGCTCATTCAAGGTGGGCAGTTCGGCGCTCATGGATGGCGGCGGTTCAGAATACACAGCTCAAAGGGGTTGCATCAAGCGTCAAGAGAGGAGCACTGGTGCAGGCCGAATGTGATAATATTCTGTTGCAGAAGGGCAGATGCCAGAAGCAATCAATATTTTTTGTCTTAATAAAGGCCACCATCGATAATTTCATATGCGCATTATTTTTTGTCAATGGTTCGACTGTATATGCAGCAGAAGCTTCATTTCTTTTCATGCCATATGCTATGGTTACACATGAGCGGGTTCACGCTGCTAGGTTTCAGAATGGAGGAGACACAGATGTTGCAGAAGGGTGAATCATCAAAAGAGCATTTTCTTTTCTAATTTCGTATGGCTGTTTTTATGGAAGAAATTCAAGAGGCGGTTCATGTGCGGTAATGGTGAAGTTACAGATGAGGACCTATTGCAATCGGTTAAGGAGAGTTTTAATGCATTCGAGGGAGTCGTGCAAAGAAAATCAGTGTGAGGAGTTGATGAAGAGGAAGTCTCTCAAGGTGTTGACGTCAAGAGGAGCTTTTTGAAGCAGATTCAAGCAGGTGACTTTTTGCAAGGATGGAGTGATCCGAAGGGGACATACCAGGCAAAAGATCGGATGTACTACCTGGTGACGCGATGCTGGCAAGAAGCACGAATCTTGGACGAGTTGATGGAGGAATCTTTTGGTGAATCGATGCCAAGACGAGATTTGCAAACTTGTCATTTATTGTCTCAAAAATGAATGTAAACCCTGGGATAAGGCACTTGACCTCTCTCAAGGGAATTTGTGGGTTCTCAATTGCTATGCAACTGTTCCCTCGTGCGTGCCAGTGTATAAGGGTGCAGAAAAGTGTCATTCATAGTGTCGTGAAAGTTGTCATCAGAATTGTCATCTGAGTTGTCATTTGTTCTGAAAGCTGTCATCAAAAGTGTCGTCAAAGTTGTCATTAGAAGTGTCATTTGTCCAAAAAGTTGTCATTAGAAGTGTCATTAAAGATGTCATTTGTCATCAGAAGTGTCATTTAGGTTGGGATTTGAAGAGTTGGTTAGGATTTGAATAGTTACTTAGGAATCAAAAGGTCAAGAGTCATTTTGAATATGAAGAGTCGCCTAGGAGTCTTTTTAAAAGGCATAGCCTTCTTGTAAAGGAAGAAAAAAAGGAAGGAAGTAAGCAAGTAAGTGGGTGTGAGAAATCAAGAATCAGTATCAGTTTCAGTTTTCAGTTTCATCTCTCTCTCTTTCTCGTCTCTCTAAGGAATGCTCCAATGAGAGTCTCTTGTGTGTGTTTCTGGGAATTTGGTTGAAGCAACAGCTTCAACAAGGATGCCTAATGGGTGAGTGCAAATTGTGTGGACCAAAAAGGAAGCTGGAACTGAGTAAGAAAGTTCCATGAAAGTATGTAATGTAAAAATCTTTAAGGACATTATTGTGGGTGCTGACGGTGAGGGTAAAGCAAAAGTAAGAAAGGTCCTCTCTTGTGTTTGCTGATGTATGGAAGATGAAGAAAGTTCACACTAAACAGTTCATTGCACACAATTTTGTGTACAGGTGGCAAGCCGAGCAATTTTGACACTGCATAAAGAACTTTCCGCAAGATGTAATTGTGTCAGTTGTGGATTTGGCAGAGATTTACTCGTTTAAGGAGAAAAATGAGATACAGTCCATGCATTGGCACACCGATCAAGTCACGTTGTTTGTACACATAACCTATCATCTTGCAAGGCTGAAGATGACACAGTGACTAAAGAGGTGCACTTTTATGTCTTAAATGATGAAGCTCATGATACACTCTTTGTGCAACATTGCTTCTTGATGCATTCACACTTGGAATTCAAGAAACATTGGGTATGGTTTGACAGATGTGCTGCTCAATTCAAGTCTAAATGTCCATTTTATTTTGTGAGCAGGTACTATGCCATTACCAATATGGAGATGACATGGAACTTTTTTGAGTCTGGCCATGGTGAGCATGACAGAGCAGGTGTGGTAGTCAAAAGGGAACTTACTCTCATGAGCAACTCAACATAGATGGTGTGGATTTAAAGTGTGCGGCTGATGTGGTGGCATTCTTGAAAGACACCATGAGCACTGTAGCAAATACTAGCTATATTAAGGAGAGTCTTGTGATGATGACAAGACTTTTTGGGAATGTACAAATTGGTGATGTGGATAGGTAAAATCCATGGCCCCGGAAGTTATCTTGCTATTGTGATGCTTGCATGCGCAATGCAACTAGGATGTGTGTGAACAAGGCCTATGTAAAGAAATGGAGTCACATAACAGTCATTCCTAAAGAACATGATCCTATTGAAGATGCTGCTAACAGATGAACCTATGTTTGAGGGACCATATGAATTTATTGGAACTTACTTACAAGTAGGGTACAATTTTGTTGTACCTACAGAAAAGGATAATGAAGAGGGTGTGGACTTTTACATGCTGAGGTGTTGCCGTGAGATGTAAGAAGCTACATGCAAAATGAGAGATGCATGGGGAAATGAGTGTTCTCGGGGCTTCCACTATGTTATTTGACATTATTTCAAGGCTAAAGATTCACAACACTACACTTTGTTGGATCAAGAGCTTGAAGCTATCGTCCAATCCCATCTTGTTAGGTGCACCAAATTAGGTGCTTAAAAGCATCATGGTCAATATAAAGACATCAATATTAAAAAAGGATTTTGCACATATAAATATAGATATCCTTTGCATTATCAAAAATTTTGCACATCCTCGCCATGAGAGACAATATCGACGATTTTTACATAATACCATTTTTACAAAAAATTTGGACAAAAGGGGATTCTCAAAACTTTTGGACAAAAGGGGGTTCATTGACAACTAAGATTTGTCAGTTTTGCTATAGTCAATTACAAGTTGACTGATGTGATCTCGACGGTTTTGTATGGGGTTGAAAAAGAGCCACATTTTTGGGAACGACGATTGCGCCACAAGGTTTTGGAGAAGTACTTTGGATCTTGTGCATCATCTTCGAGAGCAAACTCCTCTGGACAAACGTGGGTGTGTTGTCCAGATTCTACGGACTCTTGTATCTACTATCATCCACCAACAAGAGGGTGTTGTTGCTGTCGTATTGCGGCAGCTTATGCCAAACAGACGATAAGCTCTTCAAAAACACTAGCTTCTGCCAAGACTTTTGAGGAGCACCAGGCACACACTTGAAGTTCGGCAATAACATCTCACAATCCTCTTGCGATAGCATCGCTGTTGCAACACAATATGAAATTAGCCATTGACATTGCAGGACATAATTAAGAGGCTAGATTAAGTACAATCTACTAAAAATTTAGAGTTCATACCTGAAAAAAAATCGTTTTCATTCCATAAAGTTGATAAGCAGCAGGTCATAGTAGCAGATGTAATATTGTGGTATGTGCAAGTTCTCCACAAAACAATATCCCCCAACTCTTTTAAGCCTTTTAGAAAACTCCTTGAATCCACTCTTGATATACAACACAACTTGTTGTCCACCCTATCTACTCTGAATTCATTCAAATTTCAAAACTTTGAATGACATGGCTGTGTTCCCCTCACCCTTTTCATCACTAGCCCATTCATGTCCACCACAAACAATCTTCTCTTCTTTGGAATCCCATCAACTATATCTTTCATAACATGACCGCTCACTTCAGGACCAATTGAGAGCTCTTCCATAGCACCAATTACTTTAGCACCAACTGATGAACTACACATATTGGTAGCACTAACATGCTCCTCATGCTGCTCTTGGACCTCTGCAATCTTGGTTGAACCTACATATGAACATCAACACACTACTACGTAATTCACAAAATTAGGTCATTATCAAATACAAAAAAAGAGAGACATGTTTCAAATACACAATAGAGACATAAAGACACATGATTTTGAAAAAGATTAATACATTGAAGACAAATTGTCAATACATGAGGTGGCAGTGATTCCATGGTAGAGGATGCACAATTCCTAGAGGTTACAACTAGAGATGATAAGAGGTGTCAATGATGCCAGCGCACACGCCCCCCCACACAGGCATGGTCAATCACACACTAGGATACAGATTTCCTAGATGACTTGCATCTCTCGACTGCAACCATAGATGACAAGTACACATCTTCTTCATCCTCATTACCAAGTGCTTCTTTGGGGGGATCCTAATTCCTTTCACTTGGGACTTTTCTCGTCTTTTATAAGCCTTGATCTCTGAGTGTTGCATGGCAATGTCCCATTTATGGATCTACGCTTAGCAGGTGATTTAAAAGTGGACCTTCTAGGGGACTTTGCATCTATACATTTGCGCTTTGGAGGTGACCTCACAGGAGGTTGCAACTGTATATCCAATTATGTCCACTCCAGATCGCTGCATGTACCCCTTTGTTTAGGTTTATCCTGCAGGTATGTTCTTCTCATCTTCAATCTATGTCCCACTAGAAGCACTTCCATCATCCTACAAACCCAGATTAGACTTTGCAGGCTTCTTTGCTAGTTTAGGAGAAACCTCCTCAAGGACAATATCCCCCTCTCCTAGATATGTGACCTCCTTGACTGCATACAACAATATTCATATCTAATATAAGCTAACATACATGATAGGGAAAGCAACAAATGAGAAGACTGCCAATGTACATAGCATGTCACCTAGTTTAGGGGTCTTCAGATCTATACATCTGCACTTTGGAAGTGACCTCACAGGTGGTTGCAACTGTATATCCAATTCTGTTCACACTACGGATTGCTCTATGTACCCCTTCATCTGGGTGTATCTGCAAAGGTATGTTCTTCTCAGCTTCAATCGTTGTCCCACTAGAAGCACTTCCATCATCCTGAAAATCCCGATTAGACTTTGCAAGCTTCTTTGCTGGTTTAGGAGAAACCTCCTCAAGGACAATATCCCCCTCTCCTAGATCTATGACCTCCTTAACTGCATACAACAATATTCATATCTAGTATAAGCTAACAAACATGATAGGGAAAGCAACAAATGAGAAGACTACCAATGTACAGAGCATGTCACCTAGTTCAAGGGTCTTCACATGCCTTGTTGATAGACTGCCTCGTGTCAGTCGTCTCCATCGTCTTGCCATCTCCCACTACACTTCCATGAGAATATGTGACTGAAAAAAGTCAAGACAACAGATTAATCTTCAAATCCTTCAAAATAACAACATAGCAAAACATATTAGTTCACATACATTTGAATGGTGTGAGAGTTTCATTCAATTTATCACGAGAGTTGTCCTTTAAGTCCTCAGGTATATATGTTTTGCATATAATTTGCAAGAGAAGAATAAACACATAAGTAAACATAAAAATTCAAGAATTCTAAATGTGCATCCGTACAAACAAGCATAAAAGAAATTATTCAATACCTAAAGCATTGGTGCACTCTTTACCCACAGCATCAAGACCTAACATCCTTAAGGTCCTGTCGAGAACAATCTGGTCGCACTCTCACTTGCTAGAGTTGTATGGACAATGTGTTGTGTTCTTACAATAGTTATTGATGACTTTTTTGATGTGAAAGGCTCTTTAATAGAGCTTACCAGCTTTTTAGATGCAGTAAAAAGGTATATATTTGTCTTCAAACATACAAGTACGTGAAATGATATATCCGTGATGAACAACTCTTTTCTATAGATGAAATCAAAAAACTTTGTTTTTCTTATAGTTGGGATCCTAAACTAGCTAAAAACTTCTCCCAAGAAATGAAGATATTATTCATGGGTCTATACAACATATTGAACAATGTTAGCCAAGAGGCTTTTGTAGCTCAAGGACGTGATATTACCTCTCACTTAAGGCACTCTGTAAGTCAAATTTTAATTCTTTAACTTTCTTAACAGTTTTTCCTTTACATATACTTATGTTATCATTGTGGGTAAGATGGCTCACCTCTTTACTCATTGAAGCAAAATGGAAGTTTTCCAATCGCTCTCCATCACTTAAAGAATACATGGAAAATGCAACAACATCAATAGGAATAGAGCCAATAGTGGAGCCCACTATATTATTCATGGGTGAAATGCTATCAGAAGAGGATGTCATGCATGAGGATTATTTTGTCATTATGGATTTACTAAACAAAGTGGAATGACTTAGTAATGAAATTCAAGGTTTTAAGGTAAGTAATCTTAATAATAGAAATTATAAAATTATAAAGTTTCACATAAATAACCATTGAAACATCTAAAAAATCATAAGGGTTTATATGTTTCATCATAGAAATGCATGGGATTTGCATTTTTTTTAGAAATATATACTTGAGAGATACACGTGTGACAAATGTTGATTCATAACCATTCTTGCCTTTATGATGTAGAGAGAAAATAGTCAAGAAATGTGGTCAGGTGTGACCGTTTATTTAAAAGAAAATCCCAAGGCCACAAAGGAGGATGCAATAAATTATTTGAAGTCCTCAAAACAACATGCCATGTTATTATTAGTCAAAGAGTAGCCATGTTATTATTAGTCAAAGAGTACTTAAGAGATACAAATCTTCCAAGGCAATGCAAATAAGTCCACCTGAATATGGCTAAGATCTTGAACTTTTTTTATGCCAAAACAGATGGAATATCATCAATCAATGAGATGACTCAATTTGGCAAAATAGATGGATTATCATCAATCACTGAGATGGTTGAATATGTCAAAACTACACTTTACACAAAAATATCTTGATATATATGCACGTATAGCTCTTTCTTAAACTATATGTATCATACCTTCTAAACTTGTAACTAGTCCATTGAGGTCTAGTTATAAACCACTTGCAAGTAGACAAACTTGAAAGTGTTAGATCTCTTAAGGGTCAAAGTAGAAGGTGTTATGCTATTTTGGCTTTCAAGCATGGAAATCGAGCACCTTTTGAAGGTTATATTTTTCCTTTTAAAAGGTTGATAAAATTCATTATTTTTACAAAGGCCATTTTTCTAGACTAAAGGATACATTTTAAAAAGACCTTTCAGATTTAGAAAAAAGTGATGGGGCATTCATTTGAAGACGTGGGCACCTCTGAACCTTTGTAACTGTCATAACTAGAGTAGGGTGCCACTCAGTTCTGCATGCTTTGTAGTTCACAGGTAGAGCTAAGCTTTTCTTGCCCTACATGCTTCCTTCCAAGCTCCCTCTAAACATTTCAGGCCATTTCTCCTACATGCACCCTGTTTTTTAAGCTAGAGAGAGAGAGAGAGAGAGGCACCGCAAGGGTTAACCCTTTGCTACCAATCTTGCTTTATGTCTCTCAATAGAACCATCAGATTTGCACTTCACTTTGTAAACCCATTTACAGCCAATAACATTCTTGTCCTTTGGTAATGCAACCAAATCCCATGTATCATTATGGACCAATGCGTCCATCTCAGCATCCATTACTTTCTCCCATACATGCTCTCCAATAGCTTCTGTATAGCATGTAGGTTCCACATGCTTCACCATAGATGTCATATATACATAGTGTATAGCAAAATCTCAATATGTGGATATCTGACTCTCTGGGATCTACGCAATGCCTACGGATCACTCTGAACACTTGTAACTCTAGCATGTGGTGGCATATATCTATCCTGTCTAGCACCAGGTGTGTGTAAAACAGGTATGCCAAGCTCCTCATCCAAACTCTCCGAACTAGATGACTCATAACCTGTGATTCCAATTCTTTCGACCTTCTCCTTTCCTTTATCCATAGCACTACTCCCAGTGCTCACACTCTCATGCCTCAAACGTCCTGACCATGGACGTACAGTACTACTCTCAGCCTCTGCTCCTGGCCCAGACATAGAAGTAGAACTAGAACTTGCTTGTGGTGGCAAGTTCACATGCACATCAGCCTCAAGTGACTCAATGACACCTTCATCTTTTGCTTTGTACCAACTAGCAAGCTCATCAAACACCACATCACGTGAGATGCCCACTTGTCTAGTTTGTGGATTATAACATTTGTATGCCTTTCGATCCTGTGCATATCCAACAAATACACATTTTTCTGCCTTAGGATCTAACTTCCTTCTTCTTTCATCAGGCACATGTACATAAGCTATGCATCCAAAAACTTTGAGGGGTCCAATGTCTGGCCTATAACCTGTAAGCCGCATCTCTGGCGTACTTGCTATAGGTGTTTTGTTCAGTATATACACTGCAGTAGCACATGCTTCTGCCCAATAGTAATCTGGCATGCTCTTTTCATTGAGCATGGCCCTAGCCACTTCACATATGACTCTATTCTTTCTCTCAGCCACACCATTCTGCTGAGGTGTATCCCTGCAAGTCAATTGTCTTCTTATTCCATGCTTCCTCAAGAAATGCTCAAAAGCCTTTGAGGTGTATTCACCACCTCCATATGTCCTCAAACATTTAATCCAAAAGCCATATTGCTTTTCTGTAAAAGCTTTGAAATCCATGAACTTTTCCAATACTTCACTCTTCTCTCTAAGAAAGTATATCCATGTCATCCTGCTTAAATCATCTATGAATGTCACATAGTATAAACTACCTTTGATAGATGGGTTTTGTGTAGGACCCCATACATCACTATGTACGATCTCAAGTGGCCTGCTACTCATATTTCCTTCTCTAGGAAACCTCAACCTTGCCTGCTTTCCAAACTGACAGGCTTCACAAACATGCATATTCCCATCATATTTAAATCTAGGCAATCCACTGACAATGCCTCTTGTCTGCATGTTCTTCAATCTTTGTATATTGACATGTCCAATCCTCTTATGCCACATATCCTGTACCACATTCCTGCTTTTAGAGAACATGGCTGATTTTAGCTCAGGAATTCTAGCATCCAGCTTAAACAATCTGCCTTCTTTCTTGCCTTTAGCAATTACTACATCCATGTTTGAAGTCCTCAATGAAGCAACCATGCTCGTTGAAACGAACCTGTAATCCTGTTCCACCATTTGACCAACTGGGGCCAAGCTCTTTGTGTGATAGAAGGCACATACAATACATCTGACATAGATTTTGTTTGACCATTGTGCATAACCAATGGTACACTTCCAACATGTGTAATGACATGCTGGGTATCATCACCTGTCTCCACATAGCCTTTCACATCCATAGGCTTCATATGCTCAAACCATTCACCATGACAAGTCATATGGTTTGATGCTCCTGAGTCCATATACCATGTATCATCATTCTCTTCATTTGTCATCATCGATCCCACAACATGCTTCATGGCAAACAAATAATTTGCAGTGCCATCATTACTGCTTGATGCATAGTTTCCACCATGTTGTGCATAATTTCCACCATAATGACCACCACGTTCATTCTGTTTGCGGAAAAAATCTCTCGCCAATTTCCAAATTTGCCACAGTAATGGCATTCCACATCTTGCATAGAATTTTGTTGGCCTTGCCAACGTCCTCTACCACGGGGGTTACCTCTGCCTCTCTGAGGTGCATATCCACGACCACCTCTAGCACCATATGTGGGCTGAAAATTTTGTTGTGGTGACCTGCCTTGCCATCCACGACCATTACCACCACGTCCACGTGATGCGAATCTCCCCCTGCCTCTAAAACCTCTCTACGAGTAGAAAGCCTAATTTCTACCATTATCATCACGGCTAGTAGATGCATCCAGAAATGAATCACTGAGTTTGATTTCCTCACCAACAAGAGTGAAACCAACTCATCAAAGTCTGGTAAACCTGTACTCCTCACTGAGATAGATGTATAAAAAGATTTATATTCCTTGCCAAGACCACGCAAGGTAATATCCACCAAATCATCATCAGGCATGGGGGCATTTATTGTTGCCAATGCGTCTGCAAACTTCTTTATTTCTTGCACATAATCATGGATGCTCCTTTTATTCCTTTTCACATTATGTATCTGCTGTCGCAACTGAGACTTGCGAGCACTCGTATCTGTATCAAACATCTTTACCAAAGTATCCCATGCATCTTTGGGATTCTCAGCATCCTGTATGTGTATGAGCATAGCATCAGAAATACATATAGACAGATAATGCAACACTTTGAATGCTCTTTCTAACCATTGCTTATGAGCAATAACGTGCTGCTGTGTAGTTTGTCGGGGTAGCTCTGGCTCTGGTTCAGTACCTGTAATGAGATTCCGAAATCCTTTTCCTTTCAAGAAACTTTTTTATCCTGTACTTCCATGTCTGGAAGTTCTTCCTATCCAGCTTTTCACCAACAATCTATACTGGATTATCCGACATGTTGCTCAATGCGTACACCTTCTGCACACTTCCAAATCTGTAAATGAGCCTTCCTCAGCTCAACCACACTCGAATGAGTGTTCCAGATACTCCAAAGTAGCCAACAATCTTCAAATTTGATGTAGAAAATCAACCTGTATGCATCCAAAATGAACTGGCTCACGCAGTCCGAGATATCCTACTTTGATGTGCTTTCCACGGCTCCAAATCACAATGTAGTGGTGCAATCAAGTATGGAAAACTTGTATTGACACCTAAACAACCTCAATGTAGAGTATCAACACCATCTGACATGTGTACAGATCAATTTTTGAAAACCAGAAAAACCAAAAAAAACTCGAAAAACCAGAAAAACCAGTAGTAAAATGGCTCTAATTTCTTCAATATTTGTCCAAATTGAGCAACCAGGCATTCATTAGCTTAGCAATAGTGTCCATCAACTCCATGTAAGAGGAATTTGTCCAATTGTTTAAGACCAAAGATTAGTTGCTCAATTAAAATTGCTCTGTTTCTCTGCAACCAGTGGGACAGCCTGTTTAATCAGCTCATTCCCAGCCCAAATAAGCATAATTGATCAAACCAACCATGTAGCCCTCTTCTCCAATGTGTATAGCAACCAATTGCTAAAGCAATTGTGGAAGTTATCAACCAACCAAGTAGGAATCGATCTCCTCGTACCAAAATGATCAATTTTTTGCCCTATTTCTCTGTTGGAGCTGCGCCGCCTGCTCTAGAGGGATTTGTGAGTGTTTGAGTTGGTAATTGGTGAGGTAATTAAGTCCCCAACACACTTGGATATGTGTGCAACCTGTCAATGCTTGGATTTTTGCCAAAAACACACTCCAAATGCATCAAATCTTCACCTCCTTTTCTCTGTTTTGTGAGAGCTCAAAAACCAGAAATTTCCATACATTCATATGCATCCAAATTGCTCCAAAATGAGTTTAGGGTTTGCATAGGAGTTGCCAATACATTCCTCTTTGTCAAATACATGTGTCTTTTGCCAGAATCACTTCTATTTCACCATACATCAGTGTTTCCAAGCTTTAATGGAAAGCTTCCAAAAACCAAAAATTTTCCTTGCTTTGATTTTCTCTAACTTGCTTTGTTTTTGCCTGAATCACCTGCAATCCGCTCAAGGATGTTTAGAAGACCTTACCCACGGTAGGCCAAGCTCTCAGATCTAATAGTAGTTGGTGTGCTCCAAGCTTCACAGCTTTAATGGCAAGCTTCACAGCTTCTCACAGCTTCTTCTCCCTCTTCTCTCACTCACTCATAAACCCTAATAAACAGCACAAGGCTCTGATACCATTTGAAAGAACGGTAGAGGGGGAGGAGACACACACACAGGAGCAAACCCCAATGTATATTGCAAACCCTAACCATAGAGGGAAGCCATCTCCCTTCTCACACAATGCACAATGCCATAATCCATAATACACACAACACTATGAGTTGTGTCCACACACTTCTAACCCTAGCTAATGTCCACACACTATGACCAGCTGGACACGCGGTCATTTATGTCTCACACATGTTCCTACCTAACATGCCAGCACATAGCATAGCTGGCTCACACTGACATCGAGCTTGAATCTCAACATGTATTTCCTGAAGAGCTGACTGAGATGCCTCCGTCTCGTGAAGTAGATCATGAGATCGAATTAGCTCTCGGAGCTCAGCCGCGGTAGCCTAGCATGCATACAAAATGCCAATCCCTGAAGCCATAGATCTTAAGGAGCAGCTAAGACAACTGTTAGAGCAGGGATTCATTAGACCCAGTGTCTCACCTTGGGGTGCACCTGTTCTCTTTCAAAAGAAGAAAGATGGAACATTAAGACTCTGTATTGAAGACTACAGAGAGGACTGAATCAGTTAACAATTAAGAATAAGTATCCTATTCCTAGAATTGATGAACTTCTAGATCGGTTAAGTGGTACCCAAATGTTTACAAAGATAGATTTCAAATTCGGGTACTACCAGATCAGAATCAAGGAGCAAGACATCCTAAAGACAGCATTTAATACTTGCTATGGGCATTATGAGTTCACAGTCATGCCGTTTGGATTAACTAATGCCCCGGCAACATTCAATCGTCTTATGCAAGATATTCTCAGAGAATACTTGGATGATTTTGTTTTTGTCTTCTTTGATGATATCTTAGTATACTCGAAGAATGCTGCAGACCATGAAGATCATGTGCGCAAAGTCCTGGAAATCCTAAGGAAACACCAACTCTTTGCAAAGAAGAGCAAGTGTTCCTTCTCTGTTGACCAGGTGGAATACTTGGGATTCATAGTGTCAAAGGATGGGATTTCTCCTAACCCCACAAAGATCCAAGCAGTAGTTGAATGGCTAGAACCCAAGTCAGTAAAGGAAGTCAGAGGATTCCTAGGGTTAACCCAATGGTATAGGATCTTTATACCTAGGTATGCTCACATAGCATCCCCTTTAACTAACCTTCTCAAGAAAAGTACACTTTTTCACTGGACTGCAATGTGTGAGAGTGCCTTTGACAAGCTGAAGACAGCCTTAGTAACCAACCCTGTCCTTAAATTGCCAGATTTTACCAAAACCCTTTGAGGTAGTTACTGATGCCGGTGGATTTGCCTTAGGTGGTGCTCTAATGCAGGAAGGTCATGCAGTGGCCTATGAATCCAGAAAACTCAGAACATATGAGAGGAATTATGCCATCCATGACTTGGAGTTACTCTCAGTAGTGTATGCTTTGAAGTTGTGGAGACATTATCTTTTGGGACAAAGATTCACCTTGATGAGACAGATCATCAAAGTCTGAAGTGGATCTTCACCCAAAGGGATCTCAACATGCGTCAAAGGAGATGGATGTAGACCCTACAGGAATTTGATTTTGAAATAAAGTATCAGTCGGGGAAAGAAAATGTGGTTGCAGTTGTCCTCAGCAGAAAAGCCTCCTTGCTTGCAATTACAGTGGTGTCAAATCCATTGATCAATGAAGCAAAGGAGAAAATCATGCAGGACAAATTCTTTGCCCTTATTGCTACCCTTCTGATGGAGGAAAGCAAGACTCCTTAGGAAATGAGTCAAATTCTTGGCTACAAACTGGATGAAGGATGCACGTATTATAATAATCGGCTATGTATCCCTAATGATGCGGGAATAAAGGGAAGAATTCTGAGAGAAGCCCATGATAGCCTGATAGCTGGACATCCAGGGTTTATAAAAACCTATATGTCTGTGAAGAAAAGCTTCTTCTAGCCAGGACTAAAAAAGGATGTACTTGATCATGTAAGGAAATGCTTAATGTGCCAAAGAGTCAAGGCAGAGAGAGTCAAGATGCCAGGGAAACTGTAGCCTCTAGACATTCCACAAATGAAGTGGGAATGCATCAGTATGGACTTTGTCACACTAGATTACCTTCAGTGCAATCAAGTTACAACTCCATTTTTGTGGTAGTTGATAGGCTAACCAAAGTTGCCCATCTGATTCTAGTGAAAGAAACATACTCTGCAATGGATGTTGCCAGAGTTTTCCTTAAGGAGATCTTCAGATTGCATGGTTTACCGAGGAGGATAGTAAGTGACCGAGATCCCAAATTCACATCGAAATTCTAGACTGCATTCTTTGAAGCGTAGGAACTTTCTTGGATCTCAGCACAGCCTACCACCCCGAAACAGATGGCCAGACGGAAAGGGTGAATCAAGTAATTGAAGATATCCTTTGGTCATGCTGCAACAGAGCAGGGAGCCCAAGAAGTGGTTGTCATTTGCATCTGGTTGAATTTGCTTACAATGCTGCTTATCATCAGAGCATTGGGATGAGTCCTTTCAAAGCTTTGTATGGACAAGATTGCCTTACACCGTTGACTTGGTCTAACCCATTGATCAGAGTCAAAATGTCCAAACAAATGCTTGATGACATGGATTAGCAGATGCAATCAATCCATAAAGATATAAAGGCAGCCCAAGACAGGCAAAAGCAGTATGCAGATAAAAAGAGATCTGAGAGAGAGTTTGAAGAATCAGATATGGTCTTCATTCGAGTACGACCAAAAAGAAGTTCCTTATCCTTAGGGAAGTACAAGAAGCTCTCTTCCAGATACTGTGGGCCGTATGCTGTCATAAAGAAAGTGGGCGATCTAGCCTACAAACTTCTTCTACCTCCCCATCTCAAAGTACATGATGTATTCTATGTTAGTTTGCTTAAGAAGTATGTATCTAGTCCAAATCACGTGCTCGATGATGAGCAATTGATCTCTCTGACTCAAGGACAGATGGTACTCCAACCTGCGAAAATCCTTGATGTTCGGGAGAAGATTCTCAAGAGCAAAGTCCTCACAGAATTCTTAGTAAAGTGGAAGTTCTTCCCTCTAGAAGACGCCACCTGGGAAAAAGAAGAAGAGTTGGCGAAGGATTACCCTCACTTTGCGAGATGAGGACATCTCACGTTTTTCAAGTGGGAGAGGATGTAAGATTCCTCCTCAGCCTGAATATCAAATAAGCCTCTACTTCAATCCCTTGTAATCATTCTATGTTTCTGAATACAAGAAAATATCATTTTTCCTTGTTTTGCCTAGTGAGATAAAAAAATTCTAGAGAGTGGTAAATCAAAATTGGGATATTTTTAGATAAATAAATTCTTCAAATATCAAAAAAAATGTTTCCCTGAAACAGAAAATCAAAATAGATTTTCCAAGGTGCAATTGGAATTAATTAAAATTGATTTAGAAGACCTTAGCCTAAGGGTCCAGATTTTTGAATTTTTTTTATTATGGTCCAATTAAGGTTCCTATAGACCAATAAGATTAAACCAAGTGTTGGGACATGATAAATCCAAAGAACAAAAGAAAATACCCAAAAATGAGTAAATGCCCACATAAGATGAAGAGTTGACCAAGTACTAGGTTTATTAGTTAAAAATTATGGTGTACTAATAAAAAAATGAGATATTTTGGAGTAATCATGCATTTTTGACACATGTGTAAGGAAAAGGGAGACTTTTAAGGAGGCACCTATTTCACATGCTTAGATGAGTTTAAAACTCAAAAATAATTGGATATTTTTGTCTCTCCTCTCTCCTAAATCAAACCAAATAAAAAAGGGAGCCAAACTGGTTCAAAACTTGTCCAAATCCAACCAATTTGAAGCTAGAAAATCCTAGAACTCACTTGGACTGAGTTATAGGAGAGGGAGGCCACTAACTCAGTTGGACTGAGTTAGTGGCCTCTCGCTCCTATAAATAAACCCTCATTCCTTTGTATTATTATCTATGAATTAAACTATGTCGGTATTACTCTAAACTAAGCTTAATTTCTATTATCCTCTAAAAACCTCTAAAAAATTGAAGAGATTGGAGCTTCTCTCTCTCTTCAATCTTCCTTGGTGACTCCTAGGACATACAAAACCAATTGATTGGCTGGGGGCCTCTACAATTACTAAAGAATCAAGCAATTTAGGAGGTAAAGAGTGGATTATGGTCTTTTTTCTATAATTTCTAAATGTATCTTTCTTCTCAACCCCTCTCAAGCTTGATAAGCTTTAATTTGAATGACTTTTGAATATTATTGAAATGTTTTAATGTATTGTAATAAAGAAACACATAAATTTCCATTTATGCTTAATTTTAATGGTTTTTAAGCATTTATCTCTCTCCCCCCAAAGAAAGGTCATTCCTATGACCTATTCTTAATCAAAATGAAGCTTCTTATGAAGCATTTCTCTAATCCAAAAGTAGTTTTTATGCTTGTTTAATTGGAGGCCAAAATAATGGCTTTTTAATGCTTTTATGATATTTATTTCATAGAGAAACTATGAATCAATCCATAATTGGATAATGATCCAATTAGTGATCAATCTAATCATACTAATAATATTAAACTTCATTCTCTCAATTCAATTGAGAATTATCAATAAGAGTAGCGGAGCTATGGCAAAATTTCTGTAAAATAAGCACACAAAACATTTTCATTCATAATATGAAAAGAGGACTTCCTGCCATATTCTAGAAATTATCATCCTAGATTAATTGAATGATTCTCATTGTAATCATGAAGAAATGTATTTTTATGATTATGCATAATTAGTAAATCAAGAAAAAGAGAAAATTTTAATACTTTATTTTTATGTTATCCCAAGACATTGGAAATCCATA
This sequence comes from Cibotium barometz, assembly GCF_041138505.1. Lineage (NCBI taxonomy): Eukaryota > Viridiplantae > Streptophyta > Polypodiopsida > Cyatheales > Cibotiaceae > Cibotium > Cibotium barometz. Next base: position 17,872,432 of record NC_141067.1, read on the forward strand.
TATTCCAATGATTTAGAGAATAAAATTGGAATGCTAAAATAATGTATAATTTATGAAAGATTTTAGTTAAATTTATCTTTTTGTATAAATAAACTTTTATGATGAAAGAGGAATTGCCACCATATTGAAATTCAAATATTTAAATAAGGAAAGTATAATTCCTAGTGTAAAGGAGTTAATGAAGATTTTTATTTAAATTTTAAGAAAAAATATAGTTAAATTTATCTTTTTGTATAGATAAATTTTTATGATAAAAGAGGAATTCCCACCATATTGGAATCCAACTAATTAAATGAAGAAAGTGTTATTCCTAGTGCAAAATAATTAATGGAGATTTTTATTTAAATATTAAGAGAAAAAATTAATTAAATTTATCTTTTTGCATGGATAAGTTTAATCGATAAAAGAGGAATTCCTACTATATTGGAATTCAAATGTTTAGATGAGAAAAGTGGAATTTTTAGCTTAAAGAAATTAATGGTTATTTTTAAGAAGAATTTTAATAGATTTAAATTAAGGAAAAGAGGAATTCCCATGATAATTGGATTGCACTCATTGAAATGAGAAAAGAAGGATTTCAAATTTATTCTAAAAAATAGGTATTGATATTTTAGTTAAAAGATGAATTTCCATGATAATTGAGAAAAGATGGATTTGAATTAAATTCTAATGTCAAAAGATGAATTTCCGTCATAATTCTACCTAATGAATTAAGGTTGAGAATTCATGTGGGAAAAAGAAAATCTTGGATAATTGAATTGGTAAAATCACTAAATGGATATTTACCAAAAAATTAGATATTTAGTTGAAAGTAATCCTGGTAGAACTAAATTGAATGAATTTAGACTACGTGAGGTCAGACAGTAATCCTTATTATCCTTCTCTCAATCTGAATCAGACAAAAACTTCGTGACCAATTCCAATTACTAAATCCAAAGAATAGACTATCGGAACTGATCTAGTTTTTTCCTGACCAATCTCACCAAGAATCTAGTTGGATAAATGGATAAATGGAGGACGGGTAGAGTACCCTCATGAGAGATCAAGGATTCTCATTATTGAAACTGGGAGTTATTGGAAAAAGAGTCTTTGGAACCTCACTCGCATTGGAAACTCTGTTTTTCATTCAAAGGGCTGTTTTACGCCAGAATGCTAGACGAAGTATTTGGCTTATGTTTTTCTAAAGGAGGTTCGTTGGAACAGCTGGCGGGGAGTCGTCAAGGGACGTCACCCCGCGGCGGCAAAGCCTGCCGAGTTCGGTACGGTTAAAATGCAGCGCTTCCGGTACGATGGGCGAGGTGACGAAGCGGTCCCTGAGTGAAGTGCTAGGACACCTAAGGAGGTCCTAGAGGATTCTAACCAGGCGATGCATGGGCTCGCAGTTGCTAGGACACCCAGGCATCATACGTTGAGGAAGATATCTGATGGACAAAAAGGAAAGGTTTTTGGGAAAAAAAATTTGATACTGGATCTTGTTGGTTGGCCAGCTGGTCTTTAACGAAGAGTTCAGATGATGCATTTTTGTAATATAATGGACTTGGAATTTTAGAAAATGATGATCGAAAATATTATGATTTTATTCAAATATTGTCTTCAAAGATTGTCTTAAAGCCAGTCGAATCTGTTATAAAAGGCAATTTCATATTGGGTGTGTATGTGGTGTGCCTATTTGATTTTTGTATGAATCGCCAGCTAGGAGGCATGGGAACTTTTTTCCTTGGTACCCAGGCAAAAACCCAATCAAATCTTTATATAAAGGAATCCCACCAATTCAGTGGTTGGCTAACCCATGGGCCAGATGGGGTTAGGCTAGATCGAAGGATTCCTGAGAAACAACTAGATACTATTAGTTACGTTAATCAGTTTAAATCCTAAGAAGACCTTGTTCTATGGGAAGGGATCATCGGCTGTGCCTCGAAAATGAGAAAAAAAGCGATGATTCCATGGAATAAGTGCAAGTCTCTTCTTGATCTGACCATGTGACTTCAGGCTTGGTCAGATCAGTTTAATTTAGTCAAGACTTGACTCGTTAGAGTAATCTCCTAGTTAAAAGATTTTTCACCTTCCTGGCGGAATCGCCTGTGCCTTTCGGGCGAGGGGAGTCTTCCGGGCCCGCGGTCTCGGAGGGACCACCCCCGGGCTAGCCTCTCATCCCGGACATCCGCGGGTGAGGCCCCGAGTGAGCAGGAACCCCACCCCATGCGGGAGGCCGACGCCGCTTCCGCTGCCCCGGCAAGAGCCCGGAGCGGGCGCGCGGGGACCTCATAGGGTGGGGAATCATTATCATATGGTATTCGATGGTGGTGAAACTTTGCAAGTGGGTCCATAGGGATCCTACCTCTTGAAGAGGTTCCCCACCATCAGAGGCCGGATGGGCGGGATGGTGTGTTGCCACCCACTATTTTTTTCGCATATTGTCCAATGGGTCCTCTATGCAAACAATAGTGGGTTTGGGTGGGAAGTCATTATCATACGATGTTCGATGGTGGTGAAACTTTGCGAGTGGGTCCATGGGACTGCCGCATAGCTTTTAATAAAGTTTTATCACCATTAGATGCCAGATGAGTGGGACGATGTGTTGCCACCCCGCTATTTTTTGCATAGCGCCCAAGGGGTGGTCTTGCATGCAAAAAATAGTGGGTTTTGTTGGGGCATCATTATCATACGATGTCCGATGGTGGTAAAATGTTTGTGAGTAGGTCCATGGAGCTCCTACTCCTTCACTCGTAGGGTTTCACAACCATAGGACATCGTATGGGTGGGACGATGTGTTGCCACCTGCTATTTTTTTGCACAGTGCCATGGGGTCCCCTATGCAAAAATACCACGATTGGGTAGGGCATCATTATCATGTACAGTGTCCGATGGTAGTGAAAATTTGCAAGATCATCCATGGGGCTACTACTTGTCCTCTTGCAAAGTTTCACCACCATCAAATGTCGGATGGGTGGGACGCTGTGTTGCCATCTGCTATTTTTTTGCATAGCACCCAAGGGGTCCCTTATGCAAAAAAAGCGGGTTTGGGTGGGGCATCATTGTCATACGGTTTCGATGGTGGTGGTGAAGCTTTGCAAGCAGGTCCATGGGGCTGCTACCCCTCCACTTGTAAAGTTTCACCACCATCAGACACCAAATGGACACACCAAATGGACAGGACGGTGTGTTGCCGATGGTGGTGGTGAAGCTTTGCAAGCAGGTCCATGGGGCTGCTACCCCTCCACTTGTAAAGTTTCACCACCATCAGACACCAAATGGACACACCAAATGGACAGGACGGTGTGTTGCCACCTGCTATTTTTTTGCACAGTGCCCAAGGGGTCCCCTATGCAAGAAATAGCAAGTTTGGGTGGGTCATCATCGCCATATGGTGTCCGATGCTAGTGAAACTTTGGGAGCGGGCTCATGGGGCTCCTACCCCTCCACTCGCAAAGTTTAACCACCACCCATCGAACATCGGATGGGTGGGATGGTGTGTTGCTACTCAATATTTTTTGCATAGTGTCCAAGGGGTTTCTTATTAAAAAAATAGCAGGTTTGGGTGAGGCATCATTATCATATGGTCTTCGATGGTGGTAAAAATTTACGAACGGGTCCATGGGGATCCTACCCCTTTGCTTGCAAAGTTTCACCACACCATCGGACACCGGATGGGCAGTAAGGTCTGTTACCACCCGCTATTTTTTTGCGTAGTACCAAAGGGCTCCCCTATGCAAAAAATAGCCGGTTTCGATGGGGCATCATTATCATATGGTGTTGGGCTAGTGGTGAAACTTTGTACCCGTCCACTCACAAAGTTTCACCACCATCAGGGTGTTGCCACCCGCCATCTTTTGCATAGGGCCCAGGGGACCCCTTTGCAAAAAATAGCAAGATTGGGTTGGAAATTATTATCATACGGTGTCCAAAGGTGGTGAAACATTGCGAGCCGGTCCATGGGGCTCCTATCCTTCCGCTTGCAAAGTTTCACCACCATAGAACGTCGGATGGGCTTTGTGAGCAGTTCCATGAGACTTCTACCCGTCCGCTCGCAAAGTTTCACACCATCACGCCAGATGGGTTGGACCACCCGCTATTTTTCGTATAGTGCCCAAGGGGTCCCCTATGCAAAAAATGGTGGATTCGGGTGTGGGCATCATTATCCTACGGCGTTCCATTACAACACGTCGAGGGCACATCAACATTTTCTTAGCGCTTTTTTTGTTAGGATGTCAGGGATTACGTTCGCTACCGTACAACAAAATTTTGCTGCTCAGCAGCGCTTCTAGCAGTAAAATTTCGTTGCTCTATAGTGAAATTTTGTTGTTCGAGAGTGAAATTTTACCTACTGAGAAGTGCCGCAGCAGCGAAAGTTCACTACTATACTATGATTTTGGTGTGCTGAAGAGAGAGGATAGTATCGAGATTACGTTGCTATTTTTGTTGTAGGAAATTCCAGAGAGTTGTTGAATGCTGAATTCTAAAAATATATGTCACATACACAAACACAAAATAATATATAGTTTTAAAAAATCATTAAAATCCTTGGAGCCATGTTTTGAGCAAAAAAAAACGATAGTTGAAAACTTTTGAGAAGTGAAACAACGTCAAGATCATGAATCTATCCCATCTTGTAATAAATCCATATGTGTTGCTTCAAATCAATGTCTATATCTAATGGAAGCTCAATGAAAAGATGGGGTTCTATATTAATATCACTATCATGATCCAATGAAGCATTGTTATGATTGATAGGTGACTCATCATCTTGTTTCGATTGATGTTCCTCATGCTCTTCATCGGCCCCATCCAAAATGTTTTCTTCATGGTCTTCTTCCAATGAGCCGATTTGAGGTAATACTTGCACCTCATCCAGAGATTCGGCCTCCACATATTGATCTTGAAAGATATGTTTTGAAAGAGGGAAAACTTGTATAACATACCATCATTTTGGATCAATTAGATCGGCCTGAAACACAACCTAATATCACAAAGCAAAGGGGTTACACTTTTATTATACTACATCAAAATTTAATTTGGGATTGGTTGGGTTACTAACCTGTTAACAGTGTTGAGGTAGTACGAAGGTATCTTTCTCATCATTCCAAAACTTGGTGGAATCAATTTGGAAGAACCCATTTGGATGTTTCTTCATGGTTGCTTGAGCACCTCTATATATCAACTTGAACCATTTGACATCAAAGATGAATATACTAAATGCTCTAAATCCAACCTCAAGAATATCCTGAATAGTTTCACAATACTCAAGATTGTCCTCTATGACATTGGTATCATGTCTACTGGCTCAATTTTCTTGCTCAAAAGTTACCATCACACCACAATTAAATGTGTTTCTTTTAGAATCCACACACTCCATGCGAAAGTGCCTTCAATTTGACCATATTGCATTATATAGTTTGTACTAACATAAAACAAAAGCATGACATTTAGTATATATAGTGCATTAAACAAGGTATATACGTGAGATAGAGATGAAGAATGTACTTACTTGAGGGTCACATCCTCTTGCATACTCATCCTCTTCTCTTGTGATCATCTCTCCATTTTGCGATGCCATTGATATTGCCATATGAAGCCATTCTATATTGATCACATTGGTAGAGGCTCCAAGCTAGGCGAGAATGGCAAGCGTCTATTTGCTCTTCTAAAAGCTCTTTTCTCATCCTTTCGTCTATTGATGATTGCATCCTTGTATCTCCCAATCCACTTCTCCATGATGGGACTATTTAGAATGTAGAATGTATTCAAATACCTTGTGGCGTAATGCTTCATCTAGTCTTTGTTGCAATCCTTTTCCTTGAGGCATATTAGTGATTAGTTGGTCATCCTCCTCATTGCTCCATAATCATGGCATGGAAGGATCTATGCGAGATACATGTTTTGAGATATACAGAAGAGACTCTTGCTTTCATCAACCATCCCTCTGCCATGCTTGCTTCTGGCCTTTCTCTTTGTCTCACAAATTCCTTCAAGGTTTTCATGAACCTTTCAAGGAAAAACATCCATCAAACATGAACAATGCCACTCAACGCCACTTTATCAACCAAATGCACCATAAGATGCAATTGGCTGATGCAATTGGCTAGTGAGAAATATTCTGGGGAAGTTTTCCTCGATCATACACACTACCTTAATAGCATTGAGATGCCAGCCATCTCAATGGATGTAGGATCTATCTCCTTTAAGGATATGTACCTACATACATAGCAATTACGTGTACTATTTACCAATACATAACTTGTGAGCGCATAAGAATTCTAAATAAGCAATATAACTTAGTGAATTGAAGAGAAGATTCATACCTCACCAAGCTTCCCATTTTGTAAATAGCCTCTCTCACCTTCTTGTCTCCACAACCAACTATAGTAATTGGAAGAATAAACTATACATAGAAAAAAAAAGCAGTTAGTATATGAGCGTACAAATTATGTACCACAAAAAGAAAATAAAAAAGTAAATATTTATATACCTGTAATATCTTGTGCCAATCATGTGTCTTGAGGCCATAATATTGTTCCTCTCCTTTCTTTTTGGTCTTTGTGAAGGTACCCTTCTCAATGAATGCATTACTCCCGTTGGTGTATGAAAAGAGGTAATCACACTTTTCACCTTATTGTGCTCCCTCTTGGTTAATACCCATGGTGCCTTTGGTAGGACTATTTTACCACTCTCACTTTCAATTGGCCATGCACTTTGAAGGCATCCAATGTTTTGTAAGTCATCCCTTGCACCCTTTGTATCTCTTTTACAATTAAATGGTCCCAAATATTTGTTGCCACATTCTTGAAGATATGCATGGGATCTAAGAGATGATTGATCTTCATGTCACACCAATATGGAAGTCGAAAGAAGATTGAGTGTCTAGACATCCTATTTGGTGGTGGATTGGGAGTGCTTCTCCATGCCTCAAACTAATCTCTACCTCTCTTCACAAGTGGTGAGACATCATGCGGCACATACTTGGGATGTTAAGGAGGGAGAAATCAATGATGTTTGTCATACACCACCTTCTTAAGTGTAGAGGGTCTTTTCAAAACAAGTGATGGTCCATAAATCGGACATGCATGATGTTTGGAGGTTGCCAAACCTATTTTAATTGAGATGATTAAGATAGAGATATAAACTTAAAGTTTAAAGGCTAAAACTTATACATATAAGGTTTAAGTAGATACCTGAGCACTCTGAGAACCTGGGATAGTCATGCATCGTCCAAATTAAAACTCCTTTCACCTTCGCCTCACGGCTATTTATTGGCCTTGAAATGTCATGTACTTTGATACCTCACCATAGTGTCTCAAGCTCCTCAATCAAAGGCTCGAGGTACATATCCATGTTTGCCACCTTATATTTACCTGCTGCTACAAGGAGAGCAAGCATGATATGACCTTTCTTGATTGCCACCCATGGAGGAGGCTGTAATTCACCAATACAATAGGCCAAGTAGACCATGATGTGGACTTGAAGCCAAATGGGTTAACACCATCCATGCCCAAGCTGAGACATAAGTGATGAGGCTCATCTTTAAACTCTGCCATTGATGCTCCACATGTTTCCATGCCGGTGAATCAGTTACGATCCTCATGATGCCATCGGTCGAGCGATGAGTAGCATGCCACATTGAGTTCTACAATCCCCTTATATTTAAACATGTGTTGGATGCAAGGAATGATAAGGAAGTGTCTCAAAACCTTTCGGGGAACTTTATCACCTTGGAAATCATACCTATAGCAACTCTCCCCACATTTGTAGACATTGTGTTGCATCTTTATTAGCCCCTCTAAATAGCATGCAATCATTGGGACATGCATGTATTTCTGTGTAATCCATACCTATCATAGAGATCATTTTACGACACCCATCTCATGAGTTCGGTGTAATAGATTTTGACGGGAATGAATCTTCGTGAGAAGCCTACAACATAGAATAAGAAATCATATGTCAAAATACTAGCAAAGGAGAGTATATAGAACATGAAATATTTTCAATAGAATAAGGCGGTCTTACCGAAGAAGACTTGTGACATTTATATCACTCCATCCAAGTTGTTTGCAAGTTCAATAGCTCCAAGTTTACTTGTAGTGTGAAGTACGAACATCCCTCATACAAAGGTGTGCTTCCCTCTCTATGCAAGGTTTCCTCCTCTTATGACATTGGAGCTTGCTCACTATCATCTATGACCTCCCGTTCAAAGAAGTCATTCACCATATCGTCCATGATGAGATTCTCTTCCTCCTCATGTGGCAATGATGGAGGCACCTCATTCATTGGAAGATGATGTCTCAGCCATGCTGTCCATATGAACCCTTGCCACCTTTTGCACTCTACCTTATATCACCGAATGGTGTGGCATGTTACCTAGAACTCTCCTATGGTTCTCCTCTATGTCATCATTTGCACTTGGTCGTGCCATTGCCTCATGAACACTAGATGTTCAAACATGCTCAATTGTTATACGACGTTGTCGTATATACTAGCCCTTGCGTTGATCACACACACATCGAATTTTCTCTCCCAACCATGCCTCGGATCCAACTTTTAACCCTTGATCATCACTGTCAGACATCTTTAACCTAGCCAAAACTGATTTAGGGTTCATACAAAACACACAACAACATCCAGTACTACAAATAGAAATTTACCCAGATTTTCGCCTGCTAGATAGCGACTATAGCAGTGTTTTTTTGCTGCACAGTAGTAAAAATACGCTACCCACTAGCAGAGTGAAATTTCATTGCTTACCAGGGAAATTTTGTTGTTCAGTAGTGAAGCTAGCAACAAAATTTTGCTACTTAGTAGTGACCTACAAAACTGTCACTCCTGCCTAAATCGCTACATCGATGGGTGTCAATACCTACCTACTTTCCTATTGCTGCACATGCACAGCTATGCTAGTGCGAGTTTTCCTCCCACCTCTACTCATCCCTCAAGCCTCTTCAATCAATAAAGGCTCCCTCTCCAAGGTAAGCTCTCTTGTTGCTTTCTTCCCTCTTTCATGCTTTTATGTGTTCTTTCAAGTTTTCATGGAAAGCTTGGAAATAGGGTTTAGGTAAGCTTCTCTCCCTTCCCCTCTCTCCTTTTGTCTCTTCTCCTCTCTTTCCTCTCCCTTGTCCTAACCCTAGCCTAATGCATAGAGCTTTAATAGAGAGCTTTGATGGAGAGCTCTCCATCAAAGTTTTCTATTAAGCATTCTATGCATTATGCATAGGTTTAGGCTTAACATAAACTAGCTAATCCATTCACTTATGCATTAAGAGTAGGGTTTAGGGAACTCACCTCTTTTTTTTCTTAGAGAGAGATAATATAGTTTTAAAATATTTTTGGATAAGAATTTTCTCCCAGTCAATAGGAAGAGATCCCCTAAAACAAAATCTTAAAAAGAGTTTTCCAATGTGCATTAGAAATTAATTGAATATGTGAATTGGACATCTTGGCCTAGGGGTATAAAATTTCAGAAAAATTCTTATTAAGGTCCAAAGAGTGTCAAGAAGGGCCAATAAGGTTAATCCAAGTGTTGGGATGAGAAAAAGGCAAAGAATATAAGAAAATCTCCCAAAAATGAGTAAATTCTCACATAAGATGAAGAGTTGACTAGTACAAGGTTTATTACTAAAAGAAATTAAGATGTTTTGGTTAAAAAATTAAACTTTTGACACCTCTGAATGGGGAGAAGGGCTCATGAAGGAGGCATCTATAAATCACATCAAGAGGGTATTTTTTAATTCAAAAAAGTGTGATATTTCATCTCTCCTCTCTCCTCCTTCAAACCAAATAAAAAAAGTGAGCCAAACTAGTTTAAACGTGTCCAAAATGGATCAAACTGGAGCAGGAAGCCTCTGGATTCTAGTTGTACTTGGTTGGTGGCCTCTGTCACCTATAAATAGACCCCCATTCCTTTGTATTTCCATATTGGAGTAGCTATATACTAGTGTAATTTTTAGTTTATTATATTTCTATTATTGTGAAGCTTTGGAGATTCATTAATCCTCTTCTTCTCTTGGAGATTACCCTCTTTTACTTGGTGGCCAAGCTTCTTCTTTGATGGCTTCACATTTCCCTAAAGAATCAAGCCAAAAACCAAGGGTAAGCCTAAACAATGGTGTTTTTTCTAAATGGTAATCTTCTTCCCAACCCCTCTAATGCTTGGGAAGCATTTTAATCTATGGGTTTTTCTTTTAAAACCATGTTTGTATTGATTATGTTGTTAAAAATGGATTAATGCTAATCTTTTAAGCTTAAAAGTAATATTTTGATTTGTAAATCTCTCTTTTAGTAAGAATACTCACCTTTATTGGATTAATCCTTCTTGAAAGGATAGATCTTAGTCCTAATCTTATTTTCTTAACCAAATCTCTAGGCCTAACAAGCTAGAGATAAAGATTAAGATTTTTAGTGATTTTTTAAGCTAATTAAAATGAAGGTTAGTTCATTTATGCTTGTTTTATGTTAGAAAAATTCATATTTATTCATTCTAAAGTGAAAGAGAGCTTGGGCTTACATTCTTATAATATGAAAGTCATATTCATATTTATTCATTCTAAAGTGAAAGAGAGCTTGGGCTAACATTCTTATAATATGAAAGTCATATTGGGTACTTTTCTTAAATAAATAAGGTGCTTATGTTTATGTTTAAGCTTAGGCTTATGCATAAACTAATTTTCATGGTAAAGTGTAATAAACCATTCTCATTTCATAGTAAATGCAGAAAAATATAGAAAAATTTTATCATTAGAAAATGAAGGATTTGCATAAACCAATTTTTATGTTACAGTGAACTTTTGGGCATTCTCATTTCGTAGAAAATGTGGGAAAACTATGGCAAAAAATTTATTATTAAAAAATGAATTTTATGCATAATTAATTTTATACTAAAAGTGGAGTTCTGAGCATTACTCATTTGCTTGAAAAATAAAGAAGGTTATGCACAAATTTTCTAGATGAAATATGGAAATGATTATAAATATAATTCACTTAGATAAAAATGTATGTGAATGGATGTGGATTGATGTCGGAATGATGTGATTGGATGTGAATTGATGTGAGATGATGTGATTGGATGTGAGTTGATGTGGAAATGATGTGATTGGATGTAAATTGATGTGAGATGATGTGATTGGATGTGAGTTGATGTGGGAATGATGTGATTGGATGTGAGTGAATGTGGGAGTGATGTGATTGGATGTGAGTTAATGTGGGAATGATGTGATTGGATGTGAGTTGATGTGGGAATGATGTGATTGGATGTAAATTGATATGGGATAATGAGAAATGATATAGAATGATGAGAAATGATATGGGACGATGAGAAATAATGAGGAATGATGTGAAAGAATGTGTAATGATGAGGAAAGATGGGAATTATGTTTGGAATTGTATTTTGTATGTGAAAACTATTTTTTAAAGATTGTTTTAAAGATTGTTTTATGTCGACAATGTTGGGGAAGCATTTTGACTATCTTGTGGAATGAGGTCTTGGTGGGGGGGACCTAAGTGAAATAGTTGCAACAGAAGAAGGAGAGTCAATGAAGGACGTCTCGCGTGGCAAGGTCGGCCGGGGTCTTGACCAGCCCCGGTTTGATTAAAATGGTGAGCTTCCTGTATGGTGGATGAGGGACCAAGGAAGCAGCCTATGAATGAAGCGCTGGGTGACCTACGATGAAGGAACCTAGAGGGTGCTGACCATACGGTGCTCGAGCTCTGGGTCACCTAGGAAACCCACGCGTGCGTCGAGGAAGACAAATGAGTTGGAGTTTGTTTTCTGAACACGGGCATGGATCTGGTTGATTGGCCTTGTTGGTCTTCAATGGATGAGTTCATGGCTCTTTTACATGGATCTTGTTGGTTGATCTTGCTGATCTCCAATAACTGAGAGTCCATATGGTTTTTATGTGATTATCCTAGGTACTATGGGCTAGGAACTATTAAAAAGGCCCTTGAGTGAGTAGGTGTGATGAGCGTTCTGGTTGCCAATGATGCCATAGGTACACTGAGGAAGAAATGAATGGAATACTTGATTATATTCCTGGGTACTATGGGCTAGGAACTATCCAAAAGGCCCCTGATGAGTGAGCAAGTGGTGAGCATTCTAGTTGCCAATGATGCCATAGGTACGCCGAGGAAGGAATGACTGGAAATTGGATCTAGGAACTAGAATACTGAGGACTATGATGGAAACTTTGTGATTTTATTGCAATTCTGTTTTGGAAATAGTTGAGTCTAATAAAAGGCAATTTCGTATTGGGTGGATAAGTGGTGTGACTATTTAAGTTTTGCATGAGAGCTGGCTAGGTGGCCTGGGAACTCTTTTCCCTGGTACCCGGGACAAAACATAACCAAATATTCATAATGGATCCTATCAATACAGTGGTTGGGCGGTTGGCTAACCCATGGGATTGGATGGGGTTAGACTGGACTCATGGATTGGATGGGGTTAGACTGGACTCATGGATTCCTATAATAAAATTCAATTTTGTTCAAGTTACGACAATTGAAGTAAGTCCTAGGATAATCCTTGTTCTATTGAAAAAGAATCAACGGTTGTGCCTCTTTTCATGGGGAAAAAAGCATTGGTCTCTATGAACTAAGTGCAAGTTCCTCCTTTGATTCGACCATTTGACCCACGGGGTCAGTCAGAATACAAAGGATAGTTAAGGCTGCTGACTACGTTAGAAGATTTTTCCTAGAGGAATCGCCTTTGCTTTCTGGGCAAGGGAGGTTTTTTTCGGGTTCGGTTTTGGAAGAGCCGCTGGATTAGTCTCTTGTCTGGACATTCATGGGCGAGGCCCCGAGTGGGAAACTCTACCCTACGCCCAAGGTTGCTACTTCCACTGCCAGAGTTTGATGCGCAGAGGGGGCAGGGATCTCACAGCTGGTATCAGAGCAAATTGGCTGAAGTTGATAAACCAAGAAACAAGAAATGTCCATAAATTTTTGAGTTACGAGTAAAGGATTGTAATTGTGTGTTAATACTTGTACAAATTGATATCAGAATGGAAAATCATAAATTGAAAATTGGGTTTTTAGATGGAGGTACCACAAATGTGTGGAATCCCAACTTGCTTGAGCCTATGACCACCCGTATATACCATGGGTATACTGCAGCTCTTTACTAACAATGTATATGAGTGAATCTAAGACCTTGAAGTTATGAGCAAAAATGCTATCCTAGATGATAATTTCGAATGCTGGTTGATATGATTTTAGAATTCTAGTTGAGAATGGATGAATTGATTTGGATTCTGATTAAAGGAAAACGATTTTTTAATTCACGTTGATGAGTTGAATATTTGAAATAATGGACCTAAGGACATTCTCTACTCTCTTGTGTCAACTATTGGTAGATTTTAGAATGGCCCTAGGGCCATTCTATAGCACATTGTGCCTGTTGCAAGAATGGCCCTAGGGCCATTCTTTCATGCATATTCTTGATGTTTTTTGCATGATTATGTAGAGAATGGCCTTCAGCTTGACGTTTTATGTGGTGTTTAGATTTTTGTGATAATGAAAAGTCACTAGTGCTTTAAGTTTGAAAATGATATAAACATTATAAAGATTTGAATTGAATAGGAACATATGATATTCACGATGAAAGATTAGTGTGCTTAGAAGCTTCAACGATATTCCTGCATATGAAAATGCTACTGAAGTTGTGGAGGAGTCAGTTACATGCGAGAAATGAGAGTTGTATGATAAAAGACATGTCTAAGAAATCAATGTTGACAGTGGTGTTGGATTTGAATGGATTTCTATTGAAGCATTGTATTCAACCATCAATGTTGCATGAATCCACTATGTATGGTCCAAATAGATATTTTATACTCCGACTTGGATGTATAAATGTTTTGCAAACTCTTTTTGAAAGATGAAATGTTGGGATTCGGTCAACAGTAGCTTTGCAAAAAATATCAAGGAAAATACTTCCTTTTGAGGTAGAACCAGGAGCCCAACCTTACTGTAGGGCACCATATACATTGCAACACATCGGGAGCATAGCAATGTTTTTTAGCAGCATTTTTGCAACGTTTTTGGAAGGAAAATATCACGGGTTTTCAAGATGCTCAACAATGATTTATCGCTACTCCGCAGCGCTTTTTTGCTGCCAAGCAGTGCTTTTTTGTTGCTCAGCAGCACAAGATCACTGCCCAGTAGCATTTTCTCATTGTTGAGCAACGAAAAAGTGATGTTGAGCAACGTCTCTAGCAACAAAAAAATGCTACTGTACTGTAAAAATATCCCACTTTTTTTTCCCACTTCTTTTGTCTCGCAAGCCATTGGAGAGAATGTATAAAGCCTTTGAATGTGATCTAAGGAGGACCGTTCTAGTTGATGACTCTCCATATAAAGGATGTGTTACTCCATCTCTAGTAATTGCATCTTCTCATCCATGTTTGATATAGATAAGAAGAATGACAACATTCTTCTGGGGCAATTACTTCCTTGAAGTTACTTGATGTAGCTTGATGATGCTGAGGATGTACATAGAGTAATTAACTCTAACCATTATAGCCAACTCCCAATGTCAAATAACCATGAATGGTTTAACCTTGTTAAAGGTGTGGTTAATTATTGGAAAGAATATAATGTGAAATGGTCAGAATTAAGATTCAACACAAGTAGACTTCCTCTTGCAAAGCAATTACAAGACATTTTTAAGGGTAATGAAGAAGCAAATTTGGTTGATACCAGTGATCGAAGAGGTGATAAAGGAGGTAATATTGGTGCAAGGAGTATGCAAAACCTCAGTTGTAGTTCTTCTCAACACATAGAAGATGAAATAAGAAATATCTTGGTAAAAGAACACCCACACATTTCAAGCATGAAGGCAACACAATTGATTTTAGTAGCTAAAAGGTTGGGTTGCAAAGGAGGAACTAGCATGAAGGCTTAGTCTATGAAGGAATTTATTAATAAATTTCTAAAGAATTATGGTCTCTTGAATATCAACAAGTAACACAAAATTACCACTTTATTTGAAATTTCCACCGCAATAGACAATGAAATATAATGTATCTATATTCTAATTCAAGAGACTTGTTTCCTGCAAGTTTTTCTAGGCTTATGAATTGATCAAATAAGTGTTCTCAAAATGATAATAGCTAGCATAGGATCAAGAACTTTGAACCAATGTAGTACTTGAAAGTTTAGAGCTGTAGGAAAGAAATGTATAGACATGAACCCTCACTGACAGTGTTTGTAAGGAGTTTTTCTAGGAAATCATTATTACTCCTAATATCTCACTCCTAATATCTCAAGACATCTTCCAATTTATATAACTTTTCTCTTAATAAATCATTAAAGTTTACATTCACGACAATATTAAACCCTTCTGGCAAGAGTTCTCTTCAATTTTAGTGTCTATTTGGTTGTATTTTGTTAGAGTGGATCATAAGTCAAAGTGCATCCTACTATAAGGGGGCTCCTTTGATTTGAATAGAAGAAGAAAGTCTCTTAATGAATTTATTAAAGTTTATGTTCTCAAAAACTTTAAATATTTATGGTAAGAGTTGTCTTAAATTATATTGTACTTTTTGTGGTATTTTGAAGGAGTGGATCTTAAGTCGGAGTCCATCCTAGTATAAGGGGGCTTGCTTAATTTGAATATAAGAAGATTATGAAAGTCTCTTAATGAGTTTATTAAAGTAAGTTATGTTCACCAACAACCTTAAACCTTTGTGGCAAGAGTTTTCTTAAACTTTAGTATACTTTTTGTGGTATTTCATTGGAATTTGAATCGGGGTGCATCCTACTCCAAGGGGACTTCTTTGATTTCAATACAAGAGTTGTTTACAAAACTTAGAGGTTCAATTTAAATACAACAAAACCATGTAGTTTTTTATATCAAGTCATGTAACACCATTTTAAGCATTGTTCATGATTGAGAGACAAAGTATGTAATGGATGTTTACTTGAAAGGTGTTTGATGGAGATTTGTACATATACATAAGGACTATACGTCTGTCATGATTCTCTTTAATTGTGTACTCATTTGAGGCCATGTACAACTTTTGACACATTCTAACATGTTCTACGTGTCTTTTTTGCTTGCATTAGAGAATGGCCATGTAACATACCTCCGAGATTAACCAAGTTATGATTAAAGATAATCTTAAGTTTTGGATGCCACAGATTTCAGTAATGAATTCCAGCAGCAGGTTTTCAGTGGTTTTTCAGCAGTAAAGATTCCAAGTGTTAAATTTAAGTGAAAATTTAAGATTGAGTTTTCAATTAGTTAGTATACTCAAAAGAATCCTTTAAGTGTGTAGATGGACATGCAAATCAAAATTTGATTTAAAAAAAAGTAAAACGTGACCTATGTTTGGAGTTGACTTTCACATACAGCTGATTGTGGCAATTCCGCCCACGTTGGGTTTTAGACCACATGCGTTCTGGTAATTTTAAGTATCCACATGACCAATATCTAATAACAGTATGCGAAGCTATACTTGTTACAGATTGCAGCCTTGACAGCGGATCTCAGAGGTTTGCCAAATCTACAAACATCTCTTCCACAACTTTTGGAGAGTAGACATGAATTCCCAAAAATCAATCAAGATATCAACAAATATATCGGGGAAGTACACAAACACTTCTTCTATTATTTTGCTTTAAATTCTTTTGAGATTAAATAAATAAATCAATAAGCATGTATATGGGAGAATCTAAGTCAATGTACAGCATGCTTAACCATGGCAGCGATGAGGAAACACTGCGAGAAGAGGAGAGGGGGGGTTTTCCGCCAAGAGCTATTATTGATTGCCTTATTTTGACTCATAGAATAAACACTTTTGGAGTTAACGAATTAGAAGATAGAATATTTGACTAGTTTGTGACTCGACTTTAGGTATAACCTTCATTATGGACTGTTTTGCGAAGCATTTAACTTTCCATGTGTTTAGAATCAGAGATTTATATAAAGATAAAAGTTTTAGAGGACAAGAAACTCTATAAGAGTGTACGAGACTATAAAAAGCCAAATCCCTTTTATTTTTAAGTTATTCGAGTGCAAAGTGGGGCACTTAGCTGTTTTTGGCAGTTATATGTTGAAAACACAACTTTGGCTGTTTCAAATGCTCTCAAAGAGACCTTAGAACTCATTTTTAGTAGAGAACCATCACTGAGACGTGCTTTATAGAGCATTAAAAGTCCTAAAACTCTGTAGTTTTGACTTTTCTCTAATTCTAAATAGATTGGAAGATATTACTCTCCTAAAGAGACTAGTTATTAGGCTTTGCCTTAGAAATTGCTATCAAGATTGACTATCTTATCTATATAGACCAGATGGACTAACGCATAAGCATAGTTAAGACTTAGCTATAGTGACTAGAGATGACCTCGCTCGTTAGAACATGATAATTGATTATGTTAAAAACAAGGATTCCCATGTGACTTAAAAGATAAAGAGAAGTTACAGATTGTTTAAATTAAAAGCTTGTTTTATACTTGAAATTGATTGTTGATTGATTTGAATATGCATGCCTTGAAAGATTATGGACTAGAGATGAGTGTGAGATGATATGTATGAGTTATGATTGCTTTTTCTTGAGATGAATGATTGATATGCACACGGATGACTGATTGATATGCATGTGTATGATGAGACTTGACATGAGATTTTGAGATTCGGGCTAGCCGTAGATAGGGAACGCCGGACAGAGAACAAGATTTATGCCCTCTAGGACCCATGTGGTAGAACCCAAAGAGGACGAGATTCAGAAGGAGGCATACTCGGGATAACTGGGATGTTCAGTGTGGAGGTTGGGTGGACAGGCATCGGAGAAAGCCCTAGATTGGTTAGATTTTGGTCTTTATGATTAACCATGTTATCGAGCATCGTGATGATGATAGAATCTTAAGATAGACACATACATTATGATTGATTGAGATGCTATGCTGTAATTAATAGAGATTTATATCATGTGAATGTTTGTTTGAGATTACATGAGTCTTTTTCTTCATGTCAATTTTTGTAAGAAACATGTAAAGTGCCCAAGATATTATCGTTTTTTGGCAGTGTTGCGCATGCGTAGACTACTTTTTAAAAAGAGGTAAAAAACTGAACTTTTTTGATGGAATCTTTGAAAGATGCCACATGTTTCTCGTTTTCAAGAAATATTACCTATTTTGTCCACAACAGTGTTATTAGTTAGTATACTCAAAAGAAGCCTTTAAGTATGTAGATGGACATGCAAATCAAAATTTGATTAAAAAAAGTAAAACGTGACCTATGTTTGGAGTCGACTTTTACATACAGCTGATTTTGGCGATTCTGTCTTTTAAGGGTTGTAGACCGCATGCGTTCTAGTAATTTTGAGTATCCACATGACTAATATCTGATAACTGTGCGCGAAGTTATACTTGTTGCAGATTGCAGCCTAAACAGCAGATCTGAGAGGCTTGTCAAATCTACAAATAGCTCTTCCATAACTTCTAGAGAGTAGACATGGATTCCCAATTAATCAAGACATCAACAATTATATCGGGGAAGTACACAAACACTCCTTCTATTATTTTGCTTTAAATTCTTTTGAGATTAAATAAATAAATCGATAAGCATGTATATGGGAGAATCTGAGTTGATGTACGGCTTGCTTAACCATGGCAACGATGGGAAAACACTGCACAAGAAGAGGAGAGGGGGGGATTTCCCGCCAAGATCTATTGTTGATTGCCTTAGTTCGACTCATAGAATAAACACCAGGGATTTCATTAACGTCTTCACAATTTCGTGATCACGTTAACAAAACCTGTTGTTAACATAAAAATTCTTGTGATCACAATGTATATTCACGGGTATTTTTTATGACCTGCAAAAACCTTCTCTGCCAGTAATCCCGCCGGGAAAATTACCATTTCCCGGCGGGCCCGCCGGGAAAACCCATTTTCCCGGTGGACAAATTAAAAAAATAAAAAAAATAAAAAATAAAAAAAAATAAAAAATCATATTCACAGTCATTCTTACCATTTTTGGGCCTTCTGGACTCATTTATGATGTCAAAAGTTCAAAATTCTTGGCACAAAAAAAGTTTTGTATAATTTGCTGGCCTTAAGTTCAATTGACACACCAATTAAATCTAACTATACTTACATCAATTGAC
This sequence comes from Cibotium barometz, assembly GCF_041138505.1. Classification (NCBI taxonomy): domain Eukaryota; kingdom Viridiplantae; phylum Streptophyta; class Polypodiopsida; order Cyatheales; family Cibotiaceae; genus Cibotium; species Cibotium barometz. Next base: position 17,891,520 of record NC_141067.1, read on the forward strand.
TCAATTGTCCATGACATCATTGCACTCAATTGAGCCCAATTGGACTCAATTACACTTGATTTACACTCAATTGATATTAATTGGGTGTCAATTGATGTCAATTGTGCCTAATTCGACGCAATTGAGCCCAATTTACACCCAATTTGCATAAATTGGGTGTAAACTAAGTATCAATTGAGTCGAATTGGACTCAATTAATAATAATTGAATGTTAATTGATATTAATTAAGCCCAATTGACTTCAATTGGGTGTTAATTTATTACAATTAATGTCAATTAAGCTCAATTGAGCTCAGTTGACATCAATTGGGTGTCAATTGATATCAATTGAGCTCAATTGGGCTCAATTGCACTCAATTGACACTCAATTGGGTGTTAATTGCATCCTATTGTGCTCAATTGAGCCCAATAGGATGCAATTAACATCAATCGGGTGTCAATTGATCATAATTGATATCAATTGGGCTCAATTGGGCTCAATTGCACTCAATTGTGTGATCGATTGTGTGTCAATTGATGTCAATTGAGCCTAATATGATACAATTGAGCTCAGTTCACACCCAATTGGATGTAAATTGAGTGTCAATTGAGCCGAATTAGACTCAATTGATAGCAATTGGGTGTTAATTGATATCAATTAATATCCAATTAACACAATTGAAGTCAATTAAGTTTAATTGACTTCAATTGGATAATTTGGTTGTCAATTGAGCTCAATTGGACGTAAATGACATCAATTGGGTGTCAATTAACATCAATTGAACCTTATTGACATCAATTGGGTGCCAATTAACATCAATTGGGTGCCAATTAACATCAATTGGACTCAATTGACATCAGTTGGGTTTCAATTGAGCCAAATTGGATGCAACTGACATCAATTGGGTGTCAATTGATTACAACTGAGCTGAATTGGGCTCAATTGCACTCAATTGATATTAATTGGGTGTCAATTAAACCTAATTTCATGCAATTGAGCTTAATTGACATCAATTCATATCAATTGCTCTCAATTGATATTAATTGGGTGTCAATTGATGTCAATTAAGCCTAATTCGATGCAATTGGGCTCAATTCACATCAGTTCACATCAATTGGGTGTCAATTGATGTCAATTGAGTAAAATTGAGTCTAATTGGGTGTCAATTGAGTCAAATTGAGTCTAATTGGGTGTCAATTGATATCAATTGAGCCAAATTGAGTCTAATTGAGCCCAGTTAGACTTAATTAAGCCAAATTGAGTCTAATTGGGTGTCAATTGATGTCAGTTGAGCCAAATTGAGTCTAATTGGGTGTCAATGGAGCCTAATTGACATCAATTGGGTGTCAATTGATGTCGATTGAGCCCAATTGAAGCTAATTGTGTATCAATTGACACACAATTGATGTCAATTGGGCTCAATTGACATCAATTGGATTTAATTGACACACAATTGATGTCACATGGGCTCAATTGACATCAATTAACACTTAATTGATGTCAATTAATATCAATTGGGTGTCAATTGATTATAATTGATGCTAAATTGAATGAATTGAGTCTAATTGACATCAATTAAGTTTAATTGGATATTAATTGATCAATTGGGCTCAATTGATATCAATTGACACCCAATTGGACTCAATTGATATCAATTGGACTCAATAGGGTGTTAACTGATGTTAATTGAGCCCAATTGACATCAATTGGGTGTTAATTGAGCTCAATTGGACACAATTAACAATAATTGAGTATGAATTGAACTCAATTGACATCAATTAGGTGTTAATTGAGCCTAATTGCATCCAATTGAACTCAATTGACATCAATTGGGCAAATTGCATCCAATTTAATTCAATTGACATCAATTAAGCCTAATTGCATCCAATTTAACCCAATTGGACTCAATTGAATCCAATTAGACTCAATTGACATCAGTTAGGTGTCAATTGAGCCTAATTGTATCTATTTGGACTTAATTGACATCAATTGGGTGTCAATTAAATCCAATTGGAGTCAATTGATATCAATTGGGTGTTTATTGATGTTAATTGAGTTTAATTGACATCAATTGGGTGTTTATTGATGTCAATCGAGTCCAATTAGATGCAATTAGACTCAATTGGGTGTGAATTAGACTCAATTAATATCAATTGGGCTCAATTGATATCAATTAGGTGTGAATTGATGTCAATTGAGCCCAATTCGATGCAATTGATATCACTTGGGTGTCAATTAGACTCAATTGGCACCCAATTGATGTCAATTGAGTCCAAGTGGATGTCAATTGATATCAATTGAGCCCAATTGATCAATTGACACCCAATTAGACTTAATTGATATCAATTTGACTCAATTAGGTGTTAACTGATATCAATTAGACTCAATTGGGTGCTAATTGATGTTAATTGAGCTCAATTAGACTCAATTGACATCAATTAGGTGCTAATTAAGTGTAATTGATGTCTATTAAGCCCAATTTGGCTTAATTGACATCAATTGGGTATCAATTGACTACAATTGATGTCAATTGAGCTCAATTGACATCAATTGGGTGTTAATTAATATCAATCGAGTCTAATTAATATCAATTAGGTATCAATTAAGCCAAATTGATATCAATTGGGTGTCAATTAAGCCCAATTCACATCAATTGGGTGTAAATTGAACCTAATTGGACTCAATTAACATCAATTAGGTGTGAATTGATGTCAATTGACCCCACTTGGATGCAATTGATATCAATTTGGTGTCAATTGGACTCAATTGGCACCCAATTGATGTCAATTGAGTCCACTTGGATGTCAATTGATATCAATTGAGCCCAATTGATCAATTGACACCCAATTAGACTTAATTGATATCAATTTGACTCAATTGGATATTAATTGATGTCAATTGAACTCAATTAGATGTTAATTGATATTAATTGAGTCTCAATTGACATCAATTGGATGCCAATTGAGTGCAATTGATGTCAATTAAGCCCAATTTAGCTCAATTAACATCAATTGGGTGTCAATTAACTACGATTGATGTCAATTGAGCTGAATTGACATCAATTGGGTGTTAATTGATGTTAATTGAGTTTAATTGACATCAATTGGGTGTTAATTGATGTCACTTGAGTCCAATTAGATGTAATTAGACTCAATTGGGTTTGAATTAGACTCAATTGATATCAATTGGGCTGAGTTAATTGGGTGTCAATTGAGCCCAATTGACATCAATTGGGTGTGAATTGAACGTGATTGGACTCAATTGACATTAATTAGGTGTGAATTGATGTCAATTGAGTCCAATTGGATGCAATGGATATCAATTGGGTGTCACTTGGACTCAATTAGCACCCAATTGATGTCAATTGAGTCCAATTGGATGTCAATTGGTATCAATTGAGCCCAATTGATCAATTGACATCCAATTAGACTTAATTGATATCAATTTGACTCAATTAGGTATTAATTGATATCAATTAGACTTAATTAGGTGTTAATTGATATTAATTAAATCTAATCAGACTCAATTGATATCAATTGGGTGCCAATTGAGTGCAATTAATATCAATTAAGCTCAATTCGGCTCAATTGGCATCAATTGGGTGTCAATTGACTACGATTGATGTCAATTGAGCTCAATAGACATCAATTGGGTGTTAATTGATGTCAATTGAGTCCAATTAACATCAATTGGATGTCAATTGAGCCCAATTGACATCAATTGGGTGTGAATTAAACCGGATTAGACTCAATTGACATCAATTAGGTGTGAATTGATGTCAATTAAGCCCAATTGGATGCAATTGATATCAATTGAGTGTCACTTGGACTCAATTGGCACCCAATTGATGTCAATTGAGTCCAATTGGATGTCAATTGATATCAGTTGAGTCGAATTGATTAATTGACACCCAATTATACTTAATTGATATCAATTTGACTCAATTGGGTATTAGTTGATGTCAATTGGACTCAATTGGGTGTTAATTGATGTTAATTGAGGACTCAATTGACATCAATTGGGTACCAATTGAGTGCAATTGGTGCCAATTCGGCTCAATTCGGCTCAATTGGCATCAATTGGATATCAATTGACTAGGATTGATGTCAATTGAGCTCAATTGACATCAATTGGGTGTTAATCGATGTCAATTGAGTCCAATTAAGCCCAGTTGTGTCCAATTGGGTGTCAATTGATTGAATCCAATTAAGTCCAATTAAGCCCAATTGAGTCCAATGGGGTGTCAATTGATGTCAATTGAGCCCAATCGATCAATTGACATCCAATTAGACTTAATTGATACTAATTGGACTCAATTGGATATTAATTGATATCAATTAGACTCAATTGGAAGTATAATAAGATCTAATTTATGGTAATCGAGCTTAAGGTGATAAATTTAGAGAGAACTTTTTTTGTACAAAGAATTTTGAACTTTTGACATCATAAATGAGTCCAGAAGGCCCAAAAATGGTAGGAATGGCTGTGAACATGAAAATATTTTGACCATTTTTTTTAAACTTTTTTTCCCGTCGGGAAAATGGATTTTCCCGGCGGGCCCACCGGGAAAACAAAAAGCCCGGCGGGCTTCGGCAGGTTACCAGGTCACTGGTAACCTGCTATTTTGAGAACATGAAAACATGTGAACATGTGAATAACATGTTCACAAGTGTTATTAACAAAAAAAATCTTATGATCACGTGAATATAAAATCCCTGATAAACACTTTTGGAGTTATAGAATTAGAAGATAGAATATTTGACTAATTTGTGACTAGATTTTAGGTATAACCTTCATTAGGGGTTGTTTTGCGAAGCATTAATCTTTCCATGTGTTTAGAATTAGAGATTTACATCACGATAAAGATTTTAGATGACAAGAAACTCTACAAGAGTGTATGAGACTATAGAAAGCCAAGTCCCTTTTATTTTTAAGTTATTCAAGTGCAAAGTGGGGCACTTAGCTGTTTTTGGCAGTTTTATGCTGAAAACACAACTTTGGCTGTTTCGAATTCTCTCAAAGAGACCTTAGAACTCATTTTTAGAGAACCATCACTGAGACGTACTTTATAGAGCATTAAAAGTCCTAAAACTCTGTAGTTTTGACTTTTCTATAATTCCAAATAGATTGGAAGATATTACTCTCCAAAAGATACCAGTTATTAGGCTTTGCCTTAGAAATTGCTATCAAGATCAACTATCTTATCTATATAGACCGGATGGACTAACGCATAAGCATAGTTAAGACTTAGTTATAGTGACTAGAGATGACCTCGCTCATTAGAACATGATAATTGATTATGTGACTTAAAAGATATAGAGAAGTTAAAGATTGCTTAAATTAAAAGCTTGTTTTATACTTGAAATTGATTGTGATTGATTTGAATATGCATGCCTTGAAAGATTATGGACTAGAGATGAGTGTGAGATGATATGTATGAGTTATGATTGCTTTGTTTTGAGATGAATGATTGATATGCATGCATATGACTAATTGATATGCATGTGTATGATGAGACTTGACATGAGATTTTGAGATTCGGGTCGGCCATCCTTAGATAGGGAACGCCGGATAGAGATCAATATTTATGCTCTCTGCCCGTTTGATCCAACAAAGAGTACGCCAAGCCTCTTGAGGCTGTAATGGGAAAAAACTAAAAAACAAACAAACAAATTGTGATTGCTCATTAAGGAGCATCTAAGCACTCAAACATGGCCACGATAGAGGGATTGCCAGGGATTACATAAGCATTGAACCCAATGGTTGACATGTTTGAGCCATTGAGATCTATGCCACAAATTCACCTCCCAATACCATTGGCCATGCTTATAACAAGCGTGTCATTGGGTTTTATACCCTCTGTGAGGACTTCGATCCCACCGGGCTTTGGTCCCTTGCCTAATATTCCCACAAAGCCTATAAGTACCAAACCTTTCTTGGATGTCCACACCTTGGACATACTGACTAGTCTAGGAAGGGGGGTGGCCCAAGGACTCACTGAATCTCTTCCAACAAGAGCACTCATATACAACCTCAATGATTCATACAAAAATATGGCCATACAAATTTCCAAAATTATAGGCAAATATGACGGAACAACAGACCCTGTTCAATTCATTCAAGTGTTTGAACAGATATGTGAAGCCTTAAGGTACATGTGTTGAACTTATGCTTAGAAGGAAAATCTAGTCGATGGTTCATCGCATTAATGGCCGCCGACGATCAAGACCAACTTCAAAACCTTGAAATCAGCCTTTATACATGGCTTTTCCAGACAAGGTGATCGGTGGAGTACATTAACAGAACTCTATTCAATTGAGCGTCAACCAAATGAATCCATTAGACATTTTATCCTTCGGATAAAACTCTTGGACTCACGTTGTGAGTTATGGGAAAAATTAAACGATGTTCAATTAAGGAGATGTTTCATAATGGGCTTGAAGAATAACAGCTTACACAACTTGATCATTGTATCCAATCTAGAAACATTCGATCAATGTTGTAAAGAAACAATACGTTTAGATGTGACAACATGCTAGAAGATGATCATGCTACGAGATGTTCCTCATCTAAACCAAGTGAAGCAATGGCAAAATAAAGATCAATCTCAGAATTGACATTCCCAGAATTTTATGCAGCCTTGTATAAAACCTTACAGCCAACATCTGTAAGAAAAGAGGATGAAAACCTTCAAAACCAAACATCCTTAATGCCTATAAAAGTGACGAGTGAAATGCCTTGTGTCGGATGTAATCACTACGACCATCCCAATCCTCATTGTGCATACAAGGCACTTGTCCTTCTATACTACATATATTGTAAAACCTTTGACCATGATACTAAAAATTGTCCCGCTTCATCCACAATGGACTCAAAACCTCCATCTCCCATGCACCAAATAGAAATAGTCCAAAGGGTAGAGAATGCTCAGGAAGCAATTAATAAGACACTTCAGTGTTTAGAACTATTGTCGTGGACCTCACAAGGTGGCAGACTGCATAGTTTGGAATACTTCCATGCCTATAGTCACTGACACCTTGTGACGACCAATGTGTGAATGATGTGGCATTGATCACATGTTCCAAGATTTCCCAAGACGATTTGCTTCAATGCAACTTGTCTCACAAAATACAACTCTTAAAATCTTAAGTGTATAAAACGGGCAACTAGCTATAGTACCCTTGAATGTTCTTACACGCTTACAAGCCAAGGCATAAGAAATAGTCAAAAGGAATGTAAAAGATTTCCCAAGAGGATTTGCTTCAATGCAACTTGTCTCACAAAATACAACTCTTAAAATCTTAAGTGTATAAAATGGGCAACTAGCTATAGTACCCTTGAATGTTCTTACACGCTTACAAGCCAAGGCGTAAGAAACAATCAAAAGGAATGTAAAAGACAACACCTCAACATGGGTAGAAGAACATGCTTTAAAACAAAACCCAAAAGAGAAAACAAAAACTTCTATAAACCCAAGAAAAACAAGGGACAAAAATTTATCGAAACTAAGGTCAAGTTAAAAGATAAGGAAAAGGAGTCTGTAGAGGACATAAACCCAAAAGGGGACATAATCCCAGAAGAGCCAAAAGCAATACATGATGCAGAAGCATCCACCTCAAAGACCACCACATAAACCTGGACGCCCATATGTGTGACACAGAATACAAAAACCCAAAAGAAAATTTGATCTCATCACATGGGTAAACATCATGAAAAACTAACAAAACAAAGAAAATCAGAGACTAAAACAAGTTCTAATACATCACTAAGTGAGGATGAAGCAAGTTCTTACTCTTTGCTCAGTGCACCACATAGACCAATCAAGAAACCAGAACCCACCCAAACCACCCCAAATGGATAATAATAATCACATGAAATATGCGGAACGCAAAAAGCAAGCTCAGGAGAGCATGCTTAGCTTAGTTGAATGTCTTACAGGGTCACCGATTGTGATTGAGCCTCATAATGCCAATCCTAAAAGAGCAACCAAGATTCAAAGCCTAGAAGATTACCGCTTCCCCTTTTCAAGAGAGGAAGACATACTCTCTACAGAAGAGTCATTTGAAACAGATTGTACGAACTATAGGCTTGGGAAAGCACGCAAGGAATTTGATAATTCCCTTACAAGATTAAAACAATCTCTCAAAACCTCATTCGAACGAATGCTCTTCTCTCATGTGATAAAGCTAGCATGACATCAACACTTGCACCTTTAATGGCTCAACCTGAATTATAGAAGGACATAGCAAACTACATAGAACAGGACCGTGAGGATTTGTAAATTTCGAAATAGCCCTTATTAAGAATTGTCAAAGGGCCAAGTGTGCCAGTGTACACATTGGGTACTCTTAAAAACGCTGAGACCCAAACAGAGGATGAAAGTGAATGGGAATATGGAACACACACGGGATCTAAAACTGATCCAATAACCGAAACACCCATGGTTCCCTTGAAAGATTCTATCATGGTATGATTGGATTTCCCTACAGGAAATGATGTTCAGCACACATGCACATTGATTAGCCCTCGAGCAAGTCATAACATCATGACAATAGACACTTGGGTATCATTGGGACAACCTAAACTCATCTCGACAAGCAATAGTCTTCCAAAAGGAACCAATGAAGAAAACATTGAAGTTCCAGGTTACTTTAGATACACTACTCAAACAATCGATGGGTGGGGACGATATGGAATTTACATTTCATGTTTCCCTACATTCCCTTGAGTATGATGTCATCTTTGGTGGACCTTGGATAAGTGAATCGTTGTATTCACTAGATGAATCCGTGATGCAAACAGTCACCTTGAACACTCTTGCAGGCAATGTACAATTGCTATTATGGGAGGAAGAAACCTTGCAGGAGCCGGAACTTCCAACATATCTTACTGATAAGATCCCTAGGATTCTTGTTGGATTGGAAATTGCGAATAAAATTACCACAGCTCAAGCACAACTTTATCCAACACAAGAACACAATCTCATGACTCTCGAGCTATGGGATTTGTTAGGTCAACCAACACTTAAGACACATCCTAAAAGGATTACCTTTACACAAGACTTGAACATGCCATGTTTGGGGTACTTTGAACATACAATGTATATTGAAACTAACCCCCTCACTTGCAAGTCTTTTGTGGTTAAGTATGTGTTGGAAGTAGATTTAATCTTAAGGCATAAATGGACTGTTTTCTACCCAAGCATCACTGTGCTTTACTCTAGCGATAGAGCCATCCATGATGGTCAATGACAAAAAGCTAACAATACCATACTATCAGGAAGAGGATCCAACTTTAATGGATATCTATGATGTTGAACGCAAAAGGATACAAGTCTCTTCCACAAAAGCCCCTCTACATAATGACCTACCATTTGCATCAACAACCAACTCCGATAAAGCCTCTACTCCTTCAACCCCATCCTCACCTATGAAGTTTGATGTCAAAACCTTGCAATCAACAACTATTCCTGAAGAATTTCCCAGATCCCAACCATATATCTCTAACATGGAACTCAAAGGAAGGACTCCACAGCCTATGTATTCTCATCGACAAACCTCAACAAAGGAGGCAACCACATGCTCAAAGGCCTCGTCATCGATGGCCACTCCACGAGAGACTCTAACCTCATCATCAACAATGCCAATGAGTCTCAAACCTCCAGCCTCAACACCAATCAAAGTCAAGGAGGGCCCCAAACCTTCCACATCAACCCTAAAGAAAACTCCACCAAGACTCCCACAATCACGATATCTTAATAGTATGAAAATGTGGGTGGAGAAGCAGCTACTTATAGTAGCTCAAGGCCACTATGAAGGTGCCAATCAAATTTGGGTACCTCAACAGTCAAAACCTCTTCCTCAACGAAGCACTCGAAAGCCAAGGAAGAAGAAGATTACTCCATAGCATAGTCCACAAAAGCCTATGCAAGTTCCTCAAAGAACTCCACCAATGCAACAACTGTGGGTACCAAAAACATTGCTGTAAGCACAAGGGTACTACCAAAGAAATACCAGAGCTTGGGTCCCCAAGCACATCACAAAGTCCCCTAAGTTTGCACAAAGAAGAAAGCCTTAGCACCAAGCACATCGGCTACCAAATTACAGTGTTTCTCACACAGATGGGTGCCTGTGCATGTACTTCAACAACAAGGATACTATGATGGTAATTCTATCATATGGTTGCCACAATCGAACAATGTGAAGAAAACCTCCTCCTCATTGACTTCAACCCCAACAACTTCACCTATAGTTCGACAATAATGGAGGCCCAAACAACAGCAAGCAAATCCCTCAACTACTCTCCTGCATCCAACACCAACACAAGAGGTTGTCTATTCAAGTAAACAATCACCTGTCTTCCCTACTGCCACAACATCATTTCAGCAACAAATTCAAGAATCAACACGAAGACTTAGGAGCACATCAAGAACAGAATAACAATGCTCTTGTCACCCCTTTGGAAGTAAGAAATTTAAGCATAAGAAGCTGTTGCCTGTAAATCATGACCTAGATGACCCTTAAAATAAAAAAATAAACATAGAGGGTCAAAATTTGCAAACTCACAGAATTCCATCTCACGTAATTACAATTCAAGGAGTTCCATCTCACGGCTTAAGAACCTGCACTTTCACGATTTAAGCCTCATTATGGATTAAGCCATATCATACAATAGCCACTATATATGTGTTAAGCTTATTGCTTACTATTCTTTTGGCTAAATTAATGTAACAGGTGCTCCATGAGTACATATCCATACTCATGCACTGGAGAACAAAACCTCACCATCGACAACTTCCAAGTACATCTCTAGATGGGATGGCCATGGTGGGCAGAAGTCTGGTCAATGGTACAAGCCATCACCTGGAATTTTCCTTCAAATTACAAACCTCTCCAAACAACGCCACCATCGTCACAAATCAATAATCTTCAATCCTTAGTGAAGATCTTTATATTAGCCTTGCAAGCTAATGTAATTCTTTCAATCCTCACCAACAAGTAGCTACTTCAACACACATCAGTTTAATAAGAGTCTATATATTCTTGTACTTTATGAAAATCTACTTCTAAGAGCGCTTAAATATATATAAAAACATAAAAAGCACATGGGCAAAAAAAGACAGGATCAGGTCCTACTCAACAACATTTAACAAGAATCCTGCCACACAAAGGGACATTATCACAAGCCAATAACTTCGAATGATGAATGTCACTTTAATGAATCAAATGGGGAACTGAGAATCACCATCTCATTCTGATGATTAAGTCTACGTTCCTCTGGATTCCTCTCTCTTCTCTCCCATTATTAACATCTCTTAGTGTCCCCACTAACAAAAATCACATGTAACATTGCCGATAATTGCCAAAAAAACACACAAATATAAAAATGCAATCATTCGCAAAAAACCCCACCCACCACCCCGTTAGGAATTTCCAATAAACCACTAATCTCTTCATTCATTAACTATATTTTCTTCTTTCCTTCGGAGGAACAAAGACCATTGAGCATCATTCAACATCAAAGCCATCAACAAAGCTTGTTCATTCTCCCCCCACACAAAGGTCTTCAACGCGATCACGCGGACGTGATCGCCATCAGGAAGGGGAGAATGTTAATCCAATTCTAGGATTAACAAGAGCTACCATCATTATCTTACATCAAGGAGTCACGATAGATACACCAAAGGGTCATACATTCAAGATATGAAGAAATAGTGTCCAAAGCTACAACTTGGACGGGCGCCTGTAATGGTGTGACAGAGTATTTATAGCAATTCCCACTGCAAGAGCGTGTGGTAGCAAGTTAGGATGAAGTCCTAAGTGATGTACTTCATGGATATATTATGAGAGTAGTCATTGTAATAGCATTAGGCCTCTTATGACCTAAAGTGCCCGGTCGGCCATAGTTTAAGTGAGTGTGAATACTTATGGCCATGTATATAAGTGAATTTCTCTCATAATACAACATACTCTCTCATTGTGCAATTGAGTCTTGCTCTTGCTAATCTCTCTCCCTATTGCATGCTAGTGAGTGTGTGTGACTAAAGTGAGGTGATAGGAGGGACGAGGACCCATAGTGCAATGCAGCGGTGTGACAATACTCACGGGAGACATGGTGGAATTGCTACTCAAGGAGTTGTAGAGCTTGGAGACCTCAAGGGTTACGAGCTCAGCCATTGGAAAGATCCTCACGATAGTTGCGGTTCATCAGGTAATCTCTTTTTGGATGTGTTTCAAGGAGGGTTAGGGTGAGCCATAACAATTAAATAGAAAAAGGGTATGTTTTATTCATGAAAAATTCATAGATAAGGGATTTCTAAAATAGGCCTTGAACGCACATGATGCAGAGGGTTTATGTATAGTGAACCCCCCCGAGGCAAAAAAAAATAGCAAGTTTGGGTGGGGCATCCTTATCATACAGTATCCAATGGTGGTGAAACTTTGTGAGTGGGTCTATGGGGTTCCTACCCCTCCACTCAAACAAATTCACCACCATCGGACTTTGGATGGGCGGGATAGTGTGTTGCCACCTGCTATTTTTTCGTATAGTGCCCAAGGGGTCCCCTATGCAAAAAATAATGTGTTTGGGTGGGCCATCATTAGCATACGGTACCCCATGGTGGTGAAACTCTGTGAGCAAGTCCATGGGGCTTCTACCCTACTTATTGTTGCAAAGTTTCACCACCATCGGATGTCAGAAGGGTGAGATAGTGTGTTGCTACCCGTTATTTTTTTGCATAGTGTCCAAGGGGTCCCCTATGCAAACAATAGCGAGTTTGGGTGGGGCATCATTCTCATATGGTGTCCGATGATGAAACTTTGTTAGTGGGTCCATGGGTCTTCTAACCCTCCACTCACAAAGTTCCACCACCATCGGACGCCGGATGAGCAAGATGGTGTGTTGCCACCCGCTATTTTTTTGCATAGTGCCCAAGAGGTCTCGTATGCAAGAAAAAGATGGTTTGGGTGGGGCATCATTATCATATGGTGTTTGATGGTGGTGAAACGTTTTGAGAAGGTCCAAGGAAACCCTACCCCTCCACTCACAAAGTCTCACTACCATCGGTCAACAGATGGTCAAGACGGTGTGTTGCTACCTGCTATTGTTTCGCATAGTGCCCAAGGGGTCCCCTATGCAAAAAATAGTGGGTTTGGGTGGGACACTCATCCACTTTCAACACAAAACTTACCTTGTCACCTTGCATGACAAACAAAAGTAGATAAGTTTTAGTACTTGAAAGATTTTGTTTAGTTTGTGAATGTAAAAAATTACTTACATTGTTGAGGCAGTCCATAGAATATAAGATCATAGCTCTCTGAAGACGTTGTAGATCAACAAATATGTTGTTGAACTCATTGTAGGGATACATAATCTTACCATTTGTGCTTCTTCTTTTCCTCCAAGCTCCAATGGTTAATGTATCATTGATGCAATAGTACTCTCTAATTTTGCGTTGCACATCATCATTGCATGTCCTCTTTGCTAATCTTATCTTTCTGGGGAGACAGGAAAAATATTCCTTGTGATGCCTTGCTTGTAGAGTGTATCTTTTAGCAATTGATGGAGGGCTTGATATCCTTTTGTGCTAATGCCCACCTCATTGCATGCATTCTGAACCTCCTCAATGCTTAGAATATTGGTAATGTCATCCATTATCTCATTTATGAGTACCTATTGTATCTTCTTGTGGCATGGGTCTTGAATAATGGAAAGAATGTCACGTCTCCTCACACAATTATGTAATATTTCTCCAAAATCTTGAGGACCATTATCACCACATGCTTCTTTCAAAAATTTGCTATCACACAAACCAATAAATATTACCAAAAAAAACTTAATCTATTGTTTATAACAGCCACAACAACCAAAAATTTCTTAATCAAAAAATTAAAAAAACAAACCTTGTTGAAATGGATTCTTCGCTTGTTGCGAGCACCACCACCAACTACAAGTTTTTGAATGTTATTGATTGTCCTCTTTCGCTCTCTTGCTCCCACGGGGGTGCTCTTCATGTGAGAGATTGTATCTTGTAGCTTCATAATGCGAGCCTCTTTCTTTGTCTCTTTTCTCTAGCTCTACAATATTATTTTGTGCATCTTGAAGTGCATGTTGTGTACTAAAAGTGCAAGCTTTGTGTTTGTGAGTGGAGGAATTGGACTCTCCATGCATCGCTCATGCTTAACCTTCTACAATATCCAAGCAGCCCATTCTCACCCTCTCCAACAAACTGAATAAATGAAGGGAGATCAATGAAGGGTGGAGGACAATGCAAAGAAGGATCATTAGGATATAAATATCCATCAATCCAAAGATCCACATTAGTCTGACCCTATTGTCTTCTTGCATGCTTTTCATGTGCATTCAGATGCTCTTTCTTGATTGGCGCATATTCATTCAATATGCGAATATGAAGTCCACCTTCCGCACTCTTGTTGAATCGGAAATTTCTATCATAACCAAAATGGAAGAGACTAATCTGAAGTGACTCAAGGCTGTCCTATTGTATTCACACAATAGGGCTATTCTATTGTGAAGAGGGAGAGAGATAAAGAGAGAGAGAGAGAGAGAGAGGGAGATAGTAGACTTAGGGCTGTCCTATTGTATTCGCAATAGGAGAAGAGAGATTGGAAAAAAGGGAGAGAGAGAGAGAGAGAGAGAGAGAGAGAGAGAGAGAGAGAGAGAGAGAGAGAGAGAGAGAATCTTACTGCAGAGGTTGGTAAAAGAAACGTGATTAATAATAGTAATGGTTTAAAGAAACGAAATGTGGGGGGAATTTCAAATATGACTATTAAAATGGAGTAAATAAGAATGAAAGCGTGGGTATCAATGATCTTAGTAGGGGGTTTAAATATCTAGAAAGAGAATCCTAAAGAGAATCCTAGTTCAAGATTTAGAGAGATCCCCTACTTTTAGGGCCAAAGTTAGGTATCATTATGAGCTTTGTCTCCTTAACCCTCAATAAAATTAGTCTTAATTCCTTAAAATTAGAAATCCTTACAGGGTCCTTTTTATGCTCAAATAACCCCTAATGGCACTAATGACACTAATTAGCTCTTAATCACAATGATTAACATAGATGATTATTAGAGGCTTCAATTGAGCTTGAGAAAGCTAAAGTTGATGAGGCTTTTTGCTTTAGTTTCTTTCCCTAGATGAGGGGCACTTACATGAACAAAATATCCAGCTCAAATTGAGCCCAAAAATGTAGATCTATGCTTGAATGTGCAACTAGGTTTTCTCTGATTGTGCTTCATGTAGTCAATGAAATGAGTTGAAATTCAAGCTATGGGGTCCTTGCAGTATTGCTAACCCAGCCCTAGAAGGGATTGACCTAACTCAAAGAAAAGAGGACGAATGGAGCGATTAACCCCAATCTATAGAATTTCACTAAAATTGGTGTGGACAGCGCGAATTAGTCTAATTCCCTTGGTGAGATTGGGTGCCTAGGTGAGAGTAAGGTGTGGCTAAAGATGTTTTTAAAGTGATGGAGAGAATCGGAAATGCCAAGCCTATGAAATTTGAGCCACAAGAGGATGAAGAAGATAAGATTGTGATTAGTGAGTAATTAGAGCATTAATGAAGCAATTGACCGAATGTGAGTTAAGATTAGTGATGTGGGGATAAGGAAAGGCTCTGATATCATGTTGAGAATCATGGACATCATGTGTATGAGCAATGTGATTAGTGCTAATCCGAATGTGAGTTAAGATTAGTGATGTGGAGATAGGGAAGTCTTTGATACCATGTTGAGAATCATGGACATTATGTGTATGAGAAATGTGATTAGTGCTAATTCTACACTAATCTATTATGATTAGAGTGAATTAATCTAAGGTGGATGTCATCATTGGACCCCTTTTATATGAGGAGGTACACCCTTGGGATTCTACATCAATGTGGGATATATCCCTTTTCTCATGTGGCTTCATGCTATGCTTTGTACTTTCTTGGCTACTCAACTCACTCCCTGCCTCTTCCTTGTGCTCTTTGTTGGCACCACATTTCTCAACAGAATCCATTCTACATGAAATCAATATCTTCACCAAATCCTTCCTTCTCAATAAACAAAAGAAAATTGAGATCCAAGTCAAATGGATCATTTCTAAGGGCCTCAAAGGAGAGGTACACAAGAACTCTTACTTAAATGAGTATTTATATTCTATTCAGATGGTGTTTAACAAGTGGAATGGGTGTTTAAAAGGCATCATTGGAGTCCTAATCACATGGGTTACATTCTTGAAGGGTCACCCAAATATTTATTCATAATTGTTGGGCTACATGAAGGATCACCACCACAAAGAATTTTTTTTATAGGCCCCTAGTGTTTTCTCCTTAATCATGCCTTTATTTTGAAGACTATATTCCTTTTAACCCTTATTTTCATAGGTTAAACCTTCAAACAACCCAAATCGGTAAGCCCTCCAACACACATGCTGCCTTTCTTTTGAAGACTATATTATTATTTTTACCTTCTTTTCAAGGGTAAACCCAGGTGTGGGTTGAAGGGTGAACCCTTCAACCTAAGTTGGCTACCAAAAATTCCACATGTCCTATTTCTATCACTTAACCTTATCACTTCCTTATTCTAAATCCTTCAACCCACATGGGATGCTAACACTTTCAAAAGTCCTTCACCCATCAACTCATGTTATCACTTTTTCATATGTAACCTCATCATCCCCACACTGCATTTTAATCCTTCACCCCTCATTGTTTCTTTAAAACTCTCACCAATGTAATCTTATAGACACATATATTTATCGAAGTCTCAAATTTCATCCACTCTACCCACCTCTTAAGATCCATTAGTATATAAAATAAGTAAGAATCCACATTTTTAGAGCCACTTCAACATCTTAAAGAATTTCTTAGATTATATGCATGTTTTCTTTCCTTCCACATCGTCTTAGATATCTATTGAAGATGTTTGTCTTACATGGCAATCCTTAAGTGCACATAGTCACATATGATCCTGAAACTCTCACCAATGTAATCTTATAGACACATATATTTATCGAAGTCTCAAATTTCATCCACTCTACCCACCTCTTAAGATCCATTAGTATATAAAATAAGTAAGAATCCACATTTTTAGAGCCACTTCAACATCTTAAAGAATTTCTTAGATTATATGCATGTTTTCTTTCCTTCCACATCGTCTTAGATTATATGCATGTTTTCTTTCCTTCCACATCGTCTTAGATATCTATTGGAGATGTTTGTCTTACATGGCAATCCTTAAGTGCACATAGTCACATATGATCCTGAAAATCTCTAATTCTACCCCTCATGATTTGGCAAGCATCTTTCAAGATAATTTTAAAAAATCTTTTAAATAATTGAGTATCCACCTTGTTGGGGTACTGTGTAATGGGATAAGAATTTTTTGAGTAAAAACTATAATAACTTAAGGGCATATTATGACTTAAAACACAAGCAAGGTTATTATTATTTATTCCAATTGAGAAACCCTAAAGTTCCATATGTGGGATTTGATGGTAGGTAGAGCATGCCTTAAATCATTCACGGCATCAAAGTATTCCATGAATTGAAGCATGGAAGTATATTGATCGGTATGGAGTGGATGGCATATGGATTAGAAAATCACTATACAAGAAGTAAGATCATTGTTGAAAAATGTTTTGTTGGAATTATTAAAACAAACACTTAAAATTTCAATGCATTCAACTGATTCTTGAAAGTTATGTGACACGTAGAGGATGTTTTATGTTAAGAAGACTACAACTCATGCTAATCATTTCATCAAAAGGAGATTACAAAAGTCCTCAAGTGACTACTGTTGGTAAATAAACCTCTATCCTTTAATATATTATTCTCATCAACCTTGCATGCATAATGAGTACATACTCGAAAAGGAAGATGACTCTATCACACTCTTATATGTGCTTTTGTAGGGTGGAACAAGGAATGCCAATTTGATCAGCTTAAGTTCTCACGACAAAAGACTGTATAGAAGCTACATTTTTTGAGACAAATTATTCACTTTGCTAGAGTTTTATGGACAATGTGTTGTGTTCTTACAATAGTTATTGATGACTTCTTTGATGTGAAGGCTCTTTAATAGAGCTTAGAAGCTTTTTACATGAAGTAAAAAGATATATATTTGTCTTCAAACATACAACTAGTATGTGAAATATATATCCTTGATGAGCAACTCTTATCTATAGATGGAATTAAAAAACTTTATTTTGCTTATAGTTGGGATCCTAAACTAGCCAAAAACTTCTCCCAAGAAATGAAGATATTATTTGTGGGTCTATACAATAAAGTGAAAAATGTCAGGCAGCCAAGAGGCTTTTGTAGCTCAAGGACATGATATTTCCTCTCACTTTAATAAGTCACTTTGTAAGTCATGTTACTATCGAACACTGTATGATAATGATGCCCCACTGAAACCCACCTTTTTTTTACATAGGGAACCCCTTGGGCACTTTTTTTTACATAGGGAACCCCTTGGGCAGTATGCAAAAAAATAGCGAGTAGAAACACACCGTCATGCCCATCCAGTGTCCGATGGTGGTGAAACTTTACAAGCAAAGGGTTAGGAGACCCAAGAACTCGCTCGCAAAGTTTCTCCACCATCGAACATCGTATGATGGTGATGCCTTACCCAAACTTGCTATTTTTTGCATGGGGACGCTATGCAAAAAAAGCAGGTGGCAACGTACTGCTCCACCCATTCGCGTACGATGGTGGTGAAACTTTGTGAGCAGAGGTGTAGAATCCCCATGCAACCTCTTACAAAGTTTCACCACCATCCGACTCTGTATGATAGTGATACCCCACCCAAACCCGCTATTTTTTCTAAGGGACCCCTTGGGCACTATACAAAAAATAGTGGGTGGCAACACACCGTCCCACCCGATGGTCATGAAACTTTGTGGGAGCAAATGGGGTAGGAGACCCATGGATCTTCTTGCAAAGTTTGAGGACCATCGGGTGCCGTATGATAATTATGCCTCACCCAAACCCGCCATTTTTTGCATAGGGGACCCCTTGGGCACTGCGAAAAATAGCGGGAGGCGACACACCATCCCATCCATCCGACGTCCGTTGGTGGTGAACCTTTGTTAGCAGAGGAGTAGAAGTCCCATGGACCCTATCACAAAGTTTCACAACTATCAAACACCATATGATGATGTTGTCCTACCCAAATCTGTCACTTTTTGCATAGGGGACACCTTGGGGACTATGCGAAAAATAGCGGGTGACAACACACCGTCCCACCCATCTGGTGTGCAATGGTGTGAAACTTTGCAAGAGGAGAGGTAGAAGTCCCATGGACCTACTCGCAAAGTTTCACCACCATCGGACATCGTATGATAATGATGCCCCACCCAACCTGCTATTCTTTGCATACGACAACCCTTGGGCACTATGCAAAAAAATAGCACAGGTATAGCAACACACCGTCTCACCCATACGGCGCATCATCTAATGGTGTTGAAACTCTACAAGCAAAGGAGTAGAAGCTTGATGAACCCTCTTGAAAATTTTCACCACCATCGGACACCGTATAATAATAATGCCCCACCCAATCCCGCTATATTTTGCATAGGGGACCCCTTGGGCACTATGCGAAAGATAGCGGGTGGCAACACCTGGTCTCGCCCTTTCGACGTCCAATGGTGGTGAAACTTTGCGAGTGGAGGGGTATGAGCCCCATTGGACACTCACAAAATTTTACCACCATTGGACACCTTATGATAATGATGCCCCACCAAAACCCACTTTTTTATGCACAAGGAACCCCTTGGGCACTATGCAAACAAATAGTGGATGGCAACACACCGTCTTGCCCATCCACTGTTTGATGGTGGTGAAACTTTGCGAGCAGAGGTTTAGGAGCCCCATGGACTTTCTTGCAAAGTTTCACCACCATCAAACACCGTATGATAGTGATACCCCACCCAAACCCGCTATTTCTTACATAGGGGACGCCTTGGGCGCTATGCAAAAAATAGTGGGTGGCAACATACGGTTTCGCCCATTCGGAGTCCGATGGTAATGATACTTTTCAAGTGGAGGTGTAGAAGCCCCATGAAACCGCTCGCAAAGTTTCACCACCATTGGACTCTGTATGATAGTGATACCCCACCCAAACCCGCTATTTTTTGCGTAGGGGACCCATTGGGCACTATGCAAAAAATAGCGGGTGGCAACACACCGTCCCGCCCATCTGGCATCCAATGGTCATGAAACTTTGAGCGCAAAGGGGTAGAAGCCCCATGGATCTACTCGCAAAGTTTCAAGACCATCCGACGCCGTATGATAATGATGCCCCACTTGAACCCACCATTTTTTGCATAGGGGACACCTTGGACACTATGCAAAAAAAAGCGGGTGACAACACATCGTCCTACCCATCTAGTGTTTGATGGTGTAAAACTTTGCGAGCAGAAGGGTATAAGTCCCATGGTCCCACTCGCAAAGTCTCACCACCATCGGACGCCCTATGATAATCATGCCCCACCCCAACCCGCTATTCTTTCCATAGGGCACCTGTGAGATCCCTGTCCCCACCGCACAACGAATTCAGGGATGCTAGCAGCGGAAGTAGCACTTCTTGTGTGGGCCAGGGTTCCACACTCGGGGCCTCACCCACGGATATCCGGACAAGAGACTAACCCATCGGTTCTTCCAAACTAAACCCAGAAAAACTTCCCTTGCCCGGAAAGCACGGGTGATTCCTCCAGGATAACTTTTCTCTAACGTAGTCAAAAGCCTTAACTAACTGAACTGATCTAATCGAACCCGTAAGTCCCATAGTCAGATCAAGGGAAAGATTGCACTTGGATCATAGAGACCAACTCTTTTTTCCTCATTTAGAGGCACAACCATTGATTCTTTTCCATAGAACAAATTTTATCCAGGATTTACTTCATCTATCCTACCAATAGAAATTTAGTCTCATTTTAGGGATCCATCAGTCCAGCGTCTAGTCCCATGGGTTAGCCAACCACCCAACCACTGTAGTGATGGGATCCAAGTAAGAATTTGGTTAGGTTTGTCCTGGGTACCAGGGAAAAGAGTTCCTAGGCCCCCTAGTCGGATATTCATGCAAACTTAAAACTAGTCACACCCCTTACACACCCAATATGAAATTGCCTTTTCCTCGATATCATCTATCATTAAAAACAATCATTTAATGAAACCATTGTGTCACTGATCATAATCCTCAAAATCTCTGGTTGAATCCTTATTTCTAGTCATTCCTTCATCAGTGTACCTATGGCATCATTGGCAACCAGAACGCTCACCACCTGTCCACTCAGGGGCCTTTCCAATAGTTCCTAGCTCATAGTAAGCGACAATATATTCACATATCAAAATGGAATCTCCGTTGAAGATCAGCAAGATCAACCAACAACGGATCCATATAAAAGCGCCGTGGACTCATCCGGCAAGGTCAATCAACCAGATCCATGCCCGAATTCACAAAACAACTCGTACTCCTTGTTCCAATATCTTCCCCGACGTACTTGTGGGTATCTTCGGTGACCCAGAGCCCAAGCACCGTATGGTCAGCACCCTCTGGGATCCTTCCTCTGTTGACTCTCCATCAGTTGTTGCAACTTTATCAACTAGGTCTCCACCCATGACCTCATTCACAAGACGGTCAAAATGCTTCCCCAGCATTCTTGACATAAAAAAGTCATTTAAAAACAAGTCATAAATACAATTTCTATAACGAACTCTCGACTATCCACATCAATCTACATTACTTAATCCACATTCATTTCATATGCATTCCCATTCTCATCAAATCACATCATTTTCCATCTCAACACTTTTTTCCTCAATTAACCTCATCAGATCTCATCCACTCGCATTTACCCATACATCTCATCACATCACATTCATTAACATCTATCTAGTTTACATCGCATCTTATCACATCTCATCTCATTCATTCACATCCCGATTCACATCACATCACATCCATTCACATCCCATACCATTCATTCTCATCCCAATTCACATACCATCACATTCATTCACATCCCATACCATTCATTCTCATCCCAATTCACATGCCATCACATTCATTCACATCCCTTATCATTCATTCACAACTTGATTCACATGCTATCACATTCATTCACATCCCATATCATTTATTCACATCTTGATTCACATGCTATCACATTCATTCACATCCCATATCATTCATTCACATCCTTATCTCATATCTATCCAATTTACATCACATCTCATTGCCTCTATTCTCGTTCATATCCATCACATTCACATCCACATATATTCTTCCACATACATCCACATCCATACTTATCACATACACATCCACATCTATCCTTTCACATACATCCACATCCATCCTTTCACATACATACATCCACATCCATTCTTTCACATACATCCACTTCCATTCTTCACATACATCCACATCCATTCTTTCACATACATACACTTCTATTCTTCACATACATCCACATCCATTCTTTCACATACATCCACTTCTATTCTTCACATACATCCACATCCATCCATCCATTCATTCACATTTATCTGATTCACATCACATCTATCCATCCATTCATTCACATTTATCTGATTCACATCACATCTATCCATCCATTCATTTAAATTTATCTGATTCACATCACATCTATCCATCTATTCATTCACATTTATCTGATTCACATCACATCTATCCATCCATTCTTTCTTTTATAAAAATCAACTTCAATGGGAATAACACTTTTATAAAAAATCCTTTTATACATCTATTTATGCATAAATTCAATTTTAAGGAAAGATGTCGGATGGGCGGGACGGTGTGTTGCCACCCGCGCGTTATTTTTTCACATAGTACCCAATGGGTCCCCTATGCAAAAAAATGTGGGTTGAGGTGGGGCATCATTAATGTACGATGCCCAATGGTTGTGAAACTTTGCAAAAAGGTTCATGGAATGTATACTCTTCTGCTCACAAAGTTTCACCACCATTGAACACTGGATAGGTGGGATGGTTGCATAGTGCCTAAGTGTAAGATTCCTCCCCAGCCTCTCAAGATGTCCAGCATCTTCCCCTGTAATCAAATCCCTCTTCAAAAATATAAAAGATCTTGTTTCTACCTATTTTGGCCTAGAGAGAGAAAATATTCTAGAGAGAGATTATCCAGATTCTGAATATTTTTAGATGGAAAAATATCTCTTCTTATTAAAATAAGTTCCCCCAAAACAGAAGTTCAAAAATATTTTCAGAAGGTGCATTAGAAATCAAGTATAATCTGTTCAAGAGGCCTTACCCTAGGGGTCCAGATTCTCGAAAAATTTTAAATTAAGGTTTTGAGGGGCCAATATGATTCATCCAAATGTGTGGAGAAGATAAATAGAAGAAATAAAGAAAATCCCTCCCAAAAATGAGTAAATACTCGCATAAGATGAAGAGTGGACTAAGGACCAAAGGAATTACTAAAAAAATGGATTTTTGACACCTCTCACAATAGGGATTTGTTGAAATTAGAGCATTGTGATGAGCTATGGTGGATCAAACACTAGAATCAACATCATTAACAAAGTTATTAGTAAATAATTAAGATATAATTAGTGGGTAATTAACAAATAGATTAATGTAGACATGGGTACTCAAAAACCAGCAAATTCTCATTAGGGCAATGCCTCAATTTATAGAGTTTACATCAAGCATCAAATCCCACTGATTTCTCCATGATTCACTCCACCTCTTTTCCCTGATTCTCTCCACCTCTTCACTTTTTCTAGAATATCTCCCAGAATATCTCCACACTTCCCAGAATATCTCCACACTTCCTAAATCTTCTCATGCTACCCTTTATTCTCTCCCAATAGATTCTTCTCACCTTTTCACAGGTTCTTTCACATTTACTCACTCTTTTACAGCCTCTAACCAAGGGCTTGTTCCCGCACACACCCTATTCACTTGTATATTTCAACACCTCCCCTCAAGTGAATACTCCTAGTACACCTAGACCCTATACCAAGTTTGCCTCCCTTTACTTTGATAGTCCGCGACTAGTGCCTACACCTCCCCTCAAGTTATCTTAGCACACTTGGACCCTGTATCAAGTTTCTTTCTTACTTGACAGCCCGTGACCTTGACTAAAGTGCTCACACATACATCTACCACGTGGCCTACATCATCGGTGGCTCAGAGGTGGTTTTACTTTGTTGGGGAAGGTTACATTGGGTTGTGGGGTCTCTCTCTCTCTCTCTCTCTCTCTCTCTCTCTCTGAGATTTTCACATGGCTCCTCACTCTTTGGAGTCTCACATCTTCTCTTCTCTTCAATCTTCTCATCGTGGCAGCTTCTCTCCATGCGTCCGTCTCTTCTTTCAGTCTTCTTGGGGCAGCTTCTCTTCTCGTGTCCATGTCTTCCTTCGATGCTTCCTTTAGATCTTCTTGGTGTGGATCTTCCTCTTGGAAAGAGATATTCTTCTTCTTCCATGGCTGGGGCCATGAGCTTGTCTGTCAGGTCTTTTTGCTCCATGTGAGCAACATGTTTCAATGTTTTGCAGATAGTTTCTTTGGGCTTTTGATGTTCATCTTGTGTCATTATGCAATGCAAACCTAAATTTATGCGGGAGGCCAAGGGTTAAATGTAAAATGATGATTATCACAAATTTATCAGCATAATTTTTCCAGAAATTACATTAAATCAAGGGTAACCAATTTGTACGGAATGGTTAGAGTATCAAACCAACTCCGAATTGCAATTTGAAGTTATAGGGATCTGTATCAGATACCTAATGGTTATTTTGAACCCTTAATTGCACCAAAATACGGTGAGTAGCACTGATTAAACACTGATTAGTAAATTAATCCACTGTTTTGTGTGCAAAAAACAGAGTATGCGAGGAGTCCAGATCTGGTGCCTTAGACTTCAAATGAGCTCAAATGCTTTCAAAACCATCAATAGCAATGAGTCTAGTAGAGGATTAAGCCAAGAAACACAAGATTTGACCAAATATTGAAAGCTTAATCTCTGTTTTACCAAAGTCACCTGCAGATTTGATAAAGAGCTTGGATCTCACTGTAGACTTGATGAAACTGAATTTTGTCTTCACCAGCTTGTAGAGCATACTTGAAAACACCTTGGGCTAAGAGGAATTAGAGGCATTTGAACTGAGCAAGAAGAAATCTCCAATCCCCTTCAGAAAAATGGTGCCTGGTAATTTCGTGATTTCTCCCTCGTTGCTTGACGGCTTGTGCTTTTGTTTGGATAGGCTTCAAGAGCTATGAGTTGGCTACTATGTGCTAGAAGGGTTTGACCTAATTTTATGTGTGCAAGGTGAATGAGTTCCTCCACTGGCTGGGGGTACAGAGGTGAGTTGAAAACTAACTAAAATTTTAATTATTTTCTAATTATCTATTAATCTTAATTAATTAGATAATGGGATCGTAAACCTGATGGATTCTAGGCATGGCTTTGATACCATGTTGAAATTAGAGCATTGTGATGAGCTATGGTGGATCAAACACTAGAATCAACATCATTAACAAAGTTATTAGTAAATAATTAAGATGTAATTAGTGGCTAATTAACAAATAGATTAATGTAGGCATGGATACTCAAAAACCAGCAAATTCTCATTAGGGCAATGCCTCAATTTATAGAGTTTACATCAAGCATCAAATCCCACTGATTTCTCCATGATTCACTCCACCTCTTTTCCCTGATTCTCTCCACCTCTTTACTTTTCCCTGATTCTCTCCACCTCTTTACTTTTCCCAGAATATCTCCACACTTCCCAGAATATCTCCACACTTCCTAAATCTTCTCATGCTACCCTTTATTCTCTCCTAGTAGATTCTTCTCACCTTTTCACAGGTTCTTTCACATTTACTCATTCTGTTTTACAGCCTCTAACCAAGGGCTTATTCCCGCACACACCCTATTCACTTGTATATTTCAACAGGATTCCCCCCTCATGAATGAGGCGCCTACTTCACATGTGTGGTGGAGTTTTAAATCATCAAAAATTGAGATATTTCATATCTCCTCTCTCCTAATTCAAGTCTAGTTCCAAAAAGTAAGCTTAACTGACCTAAAAATGGTCAAAAATTGACCAAACTAATCTGGAAAATTCTAGAATCAGTTTGCTTGGTTGGGAGCTCACTTTTTCCTACATATACAAGCCTCCCCCTTTGTTGAAGCTTAATAGTGTTTTATGCATTGTTACTCTACTCCTCCCAAGAGCCAAGAACTGTGAATTTCTTAATAATTCACTAGTTTTTGACCATTCCCTCTTCTAAAGAATTGGTGGCCACTCTTGTTGCAAACAAGAGTAGAACCCTCAAACCATCAAGCCAAAGGAAAGCTCCCAGAATTCTTGTAAGTTATAAATCTTATATTTTTCTTTATTCTTTTAATGGCTTTCTAAATTGTTTGTTATCTTAAAATGATGAACAGATACTATGCCTTCTTGGAAAGGCTTTCCCCCTCTCTCATTGTTAAAATCAGCCCTTGTTTATCCTAGTTAAGTGATCTAATTGTTGAAATAAACTTTTCCGATTGTTTCTCTCTTAAAAGTGAAAATTGATTCGTTTAGAATGCTTCAAACCAATTGGGGATAATTCCTAAATAGATTAAGGTTAGAAAAATTAAAAAATGGTCAGCCATACAAAGGAGGTTATGGTGAAATTTTCTAAAAATTTATGAAATAAATTTCATCTTTTATTAATCAAAAAAGTAATCCCCATCGTTTGTATATTCTAAAAGTGTCATTTTCATTTATGCATAGAAAGATGCGTATTAATTATTTTTTATTATAAAAGAGTGATTTTTAATAGAGTTAACTTCTATGCATAGAAAGATGCCTATTGATTATTTTTTTATTATAAAAGAGTGATTTTTAATAGAGTTAAATTCTATGCATAGAAAGATGCATACTGATTATTTTTTTATTATAAAAGAGTGATTTTTAATAGAATTAAAATCTATGCAAGAAAGATGAATATTTATTTATTTTATTATAAAAGAGTGATTTTTAATAGAATTGAATTCTATGCATAGAAAGATGCATATTGATTATTTTTTTATTATAAAAGAGTGATTTTTAATAGAATTAAAATCTATGCATAGAAAGATGCATATTGATTATTTTATTATAAAAGAGTGATTTTTAATAGAATTAAAATCTATGCATAGAAAGATGCATATTGATTATTTTATTATAAAAGAGTGATTTTTAATAGAATTAAATTCTATGCATAGAAAGATGCATATTGATTATTTTTTTTATTATAAAAGAGTGATTTTTAATAGAATTAAAATCTATGCATAGAAAGAGTGATTTTTAATAGAATTAAAATCTATGCATAGAAAGATGCATATTGATTATTTTTTAAATATAAAAGAGTGATTTTTAAGAGAATTAAATTCTATGCATAGAAAGATGCATATTGTTTATTTTTTTATTATAAAATAATATATTTTTATTATAAAAGTGTTACTTTTATCATTATGGATTTTTATGCATAAAATGATGCATAAAAGAATTTTTTTATTACAAAAGTACTGCTTTCACCAATATTGATTTTTATGCATAAAATGACGCATAAAACATTTTTTTTATCAAAATTAAGAGTTCACTTTAATCCTGTGTTTAAATCCCATGAATATTGGAAAAATGAATAAGTAAATACTCAGTGAAGGAAAATTATACCGTTTTATATTCTCTAGGATTGTAATGAGAAAATTCAGAAAAACTATCGAAGTCGAAATTTAGATAAATGACTAATTTATTCCTCATAGGAATTCGTGTTTAGTTTTGAATTCAATAAAGTAGTAATTGAAATATTACCTTCGAGACAGATAATTCAGGGAGAACCTTTCCAGACTCAAACCCTGAATCAGACTATGACCAAGACAACGTAACTCCTTCGTCAGTTTCAAGAAATGTCGATGTGACCAGTTCAGTAATCTACCCTCAAATCACCCAACAAAATTGAAACTAAGTTGAGACCTTTGATTTTGATCTGAGGATCAAGAATTTATAATTCAAGGAATTCTGCTTGGGAATCCAGACCTGTGATCTAGAAGTCTTGGGATACGGAATTAAGATATACTCATTGTATTCAAATGAAAATAAAAACTTAAAACTTGCATAGAAACCCTGTTTTCTTAAAGGACTGTCTTACGCCAGAATGCTGGAGGGAGCATTTGGTATATGTGTGTTCTAAGGGAAGTTCGATTGCAACAGCTGGTGGGGAGTGTTCAAAGGACGGCTCACGCGGCAAAGCCCCAGGACTTAACCAGCCTCGGTATGGTTAAAATGGTGCGCTTCCAGTACGATGGACGAGGGCCGACGAAGCGATCCCTGAGTGAAGTGCCAGGACACCTAAGGAGGATCGTGGAGGGTTCTGACCAGGCAATGCACGAGCTCACGGTGCCGAGGACACCCATGCGTATGTCGAGGAAGATATATATGTATGCTGATGAGAAACTTATTGTAATCTGTTACTAGATCTCGTTGTTGACCTACTAGTCTCAATGGAGAGTTTAGAGTGATATTGTTTTGTGAGAAACAAGGATTGAATGGAAATTTTGAGTTGTGACATCTATACTTCAACTCACATAGGCATTGAGAAGGCCTATGTTTCTACTTCAACTCACATGTTTTTGGTTGGAATTTGTTTACAGGTGCTGTAATTTGTTACTAGTTGCTAGAGTAGCTGTAAGCTTCGAAAGGAGATTGTTGGCTTGAAGCAGCTCTGATTCTTCCATACTTTGCTCCAGGTTTTATGTCCATTTCATCCTTCATTTTGAACATGTTAATGATGGTTTTGCTGTAATTTTTTCCTCATTTTCTTTACTTTACAACAGGTTTTGCTGTCCATTTGAGATTATCTTGTTGGGCACCTTTTTTGTTATCTAGCCCTTTTATAGGAGTATGGAGAGGCATGATATTGTGATTGTGTTAGATGAGGGTGTGGCTGAAAATCATGTGTTGGGATATGTTCCGGTGGTACCTACAAGGACTTGAGAGAAGAGATCATCCTTGAAAATCTCATCATAGATGAGTTTATATTTTTGGGAGGATCTAGGAAAATTCCAATAGGGGCCAAGCAAGAGGAGAGATGGATAGTTGATGCTGCAGAAGTAACCATCCAATTGAAAATGGAATATGATACACAAGGCAAACGCCAAAAAGTGGACGCAGTTGGAGATAGCAATAAAATGCAGCCAAAGTGTACAGTGTCTCCAGATTTATGTATGCATGATCTTGCTCAAGGGTGTGAAAGCTACAATATGGTGGATGATTCGACTACGTGTGGTAGTGTTTCTAAGAATCGATTGAAGAGTCACCTTGCAACACCATCTGAGGTCAAAAAATGGCAGAGGGAGATTAAGATAGCCAAAGAAAAGTTAAGAGCAAAAGGCCGACATGATAGATTTGAGCTCATGTCAAAGGACAAGGATGGTAAAGCATTGTTTCAGATTTGGTGTGAGGAGTGTGATTGCTCTTATGGTCAAGGGGGTCTTGACACTTTGTATAATTACACACACTCACACATCAACTCAGCATCCCATATGAGGATTATTGGGTTATGTGAGCAAGAGAGCCATAGAAAAGACAGCCTTGGTTCATTGGATGACATTATGGAATTAGGAAAAGAAAAAGTAAATGAAGCAATGTTGGAGGTTTCAACCTTTGCAAGTGAGAGTAATGTGGTGTTTCAACTAGTAACAGAGACTATTGGAGATTATAGCACTCTATCAAAAGTCTATATAAGCTGCATGCTAGATAACAAGTGGATACCACTATTTCCAAAGACAGGATCTCTACGACAATGCATGATTGAGCATATGAAATCCAAGCTACATATCACAAAGGCTAGTGGCATTGATTCTAGTAATCAAGTGAAGAGGGCTGGTGGTCGCCCATCCAAGGTGACAATTATAGATAAGAAGCAAAGAGATCTAAGTGGTTTTTTCAAGAAATGTTTCGCTAAAGGTAAAACTCACATGTTCTAGCTGTGTTTTCCATCAGTTTTGTATTTTCCAAGTGAACATTTTTTTCTTATGCTCTATTGTAATGTTTTCTTATAGATAATGACACCTTGCAAACTGCCAATGCATCACGAAAGCCATCAGGTATTTCTCATATGCTTCTATTTTCAATCATTATTTCCGATTTTTTATAGAGATGTTAGGTGTAGCTAGTCATATGGCTTTTGGCTCTCTCTCCATTAGGCAAATTTTCAAGCTTCTATTTTCAATCACTATTTCTATTTTTTTATAGAGATGTTAGGTGTAGCTAGTCATATGGCTTTTGGCTCTCTCTCCATCAAGTCTATTGGGAACTTAACAGATTCCTCCTTTGCTCACAAAGAGTAGCTTGCTTGCAACCTTGTGCTGGGGTTTTTGGGCAAGGGTCATATAACTATGATGGGAATGTGGTTGACTTGAAGCCCTTTTTGGATGATAGTAAGGGAGGTGGCAAATGGCACAATGAGCCAGCAACTAAGGCAACAATTATGATGGGGACAACAGAGTTCATTGAAATTAATGGCACTTTCCATCATAAGGATTGCAAGAGGATATGTTTGGAGGGAACATACTTTGATAATTTGCAATGTGGTGCATGTGCTACTATTCCTAAAGAACGAGACTTTCGCATGCGAGTGTATCAACAAATTCGATCTTTAGACACTCGTGGATCAAGAGACACAGGAGGTGGTAGCCGGTTAGATTATTTGACTCATTTAGAGTTATTGAGAGTAGCAAAAACAAAGTCCACAATGGTTCGGGTATTGAAGAAGGAGATAGCATTCACAAGAACTGAAGTTGTTGCATTGAGCGTGAAGGTTAGAAGTCTTCGGGAGAGCACTATGGAAGCCATGGTGAGGAAAGATGTTAGAAAATTTTGTCAAGATATAATCAATGCTCATTCATGAGCTAGGTCTGTTTGAGGGAAAGAAGGCATTGTGGAACTTCTTTGTTGACATTTCACAAAACATTTCAAGAGTAGGTCAAGGGAAGAGATATTACAATACAACAAAGGAATTATTTGAGACTGTCAAGATATGGGGAGGGACAAGGTTGCATAATTTCTTATCACTTAACCTTGGAGGTACACACATCCACCACAATGAGGTCCACAAGAAAAGCACTTTTCTTTCGAACTGGTTTACAAGAGGATATATTTCAACATGCAAGAGAAGTTTACACTTGTCACATGATGAAGAAAGGTATACCCTTGGGTAGTGTGCCAGTTCTTCTAGCTGAGGATGAAATAGTTGTGAAAAGAATGGTGAGATGGGTGGCACATGATGATAATTTGGTTGGCTTTTGTGGTCAAAAGCTGGAACACATTTGCATTCCAGACTTTGTCGTGCAAGTTGGTGATGGTGGTGGTCAAGATGGATATCTTAGAGTTGTGGACGCTTTTCAACATAATGTGATTGCTCATTATGCAAGGGTATTGATAGTGAATCCTCTTCTTGAATGCTTGCCAAAGCTAGTTCTATTGGTGCAATTGACATGTAATAGGTTTGATTCCATGTTTGTCAGAGAACAGTGGGAGAGCATTCAGCTTTCTTGGAACATTTTTCTAAGGGATGTGGTAGGTCCATTGATAGGACATGCTTCAGATGGGGATAGTAGGCACAGAAAGTTGATGTTGCAAGATTACTCTTCTTGTCAAGGTCCCAGGTTGTGCATTCCTTGGAAGGGTTGGCCCTTTACAGCACACATCACATTTGATGGGAGTATCAGTGGTTTGCATGATCAAGACTATATCCATAATGGAAAGAAACTTATCAATCCTTTGGATAGTGCATCTAGGAGGTTGGTACTTGGTAGAGAGCTTGTGACTTTGAATCATGTAGCAATTGTATATCAATTATTCAAGGTTGATGAACATGGCTTGCAAGAAGGGGATATTGAGAAGAGGAAGGATAGACAAAATTGGAGAGCTGCACAAAGGATTGCTGCAAAGAAAGTACAAAAGTGTTTGAAGTTATTACAAGAAGGCTATGGTGCTCACCAAGAGCGGACATTGGGCACACGTATGTACTTATCAATAGTAGCATCTTACATTGATATTTTCTTATCACCTACCTTAGACTTGTATGGTCGTGTGAAAGCTGCAGGAAAGGTGTCTTTCTTTTTCAGGTATGCAGAAGTTGCTACCATTGCTATTAGTGATATATGAATAAAGGATTTTGAACGTATTTCCAAGGTTTATGTGGCTAATACTCATGGTTCTTTCTATATGTAGGATTTGGCGCATGTGGATCACTAAGCATGATGCATACTCCCTAAAGCAAAACTTTATCAGTAGAGAAACATTCATTGACATTCAACTGTCATGTCACTTTGTGGTTCTCTTGATAAAGACCTTTAGGGAAAAGCATCCTCACTTGCACGTACCCCTTTCTTGCACGGGATCAGATGCATGTGAGAATTTTTTCAGCAAGGTGGGTGGAATGGTTCGGAATGAAAGATGCTATGATGGCTTTGATTTGCTGAGTAGTACAGGAGCACTTAATAGAATAGCAGAGTTTCAAGTAGGTTCAATTCTTAAATTTCCAGCAGCTCATTCTAAACAAGAAAATATATGGGCTACTTTGGAAAAGGAGAATGGCACTCCTTTGGCCAACCTGGGAGACTATGCTTGTGTGAGTAGTGACAACCATATGGTATCTGCATTGAAAGAGGGATTATTAGAAGCAAAGGCCATAAGTGAGACACTTGGTATGCACGATGAAACTTTTTGGAATGACTCATGGGAGGAGGGAGATCTCTTAGAACTCTTCAACCCTAATCTTGAATATGTGGATGAAGATGAATCATTGGATGATGTTCTACTTATAGATGAAGATAATCACTTTGATAGTGGTGTTTGAGGTGATCTGGATGAGGAAATTACTAGTGAAAGTGAGCTTCGTCATGTGATTGATTGTCTAATTGATGAGGAGGAGAAGGTGGTTAGTGAAATATCGCCATTTGTTGAAGTGGATGGGAAAGCCATTTCTAAAAGCACACTTGTCAGCCAATTGAATGGAAATCCCACACTATCTAAAGATAGATTAACAAGGGTGAAAAGTGGAGTGTATTTTTCTTTGGAGAAGAAGGCAATGATTCATACAGGAACATGTCTTGGTATAGGATCTAATTGTGCAGTATTGTTTGAAAGCACATCAATAAATGCAAACAAAAAGACAAGAGGAAAAGGAAAAGGTGGGAATACTAGTAAGGGTGTTGTAAACGGCATGTGGTACCTTGGAAGGGTGGTAAGCATGAGGAGAAAGGTTGGAAATTGTCTAAAAGAGACAAGAGGCCCCTTTGATCTATTGGATAGGCCTTTGAATGTTCAAATTCATTTGTCATGGTATCAACAAGCAAAGGGAACTAGGACCTACACATATGACCTTGTTGACAACCAATGTGTGGATTTGGAATCTATAATAGCCTTGGCCAATCTCAACTATGATCAACAAACAAAGAAATACCATCTTGATGATAATGAACTTTTCAATGAATATGTGCAGGGCAGAAAAGGTACATTTTCTATTTTTAATTTTTTTTTAAAGTTTATCCATTTTGAAGTTGTCCCTTCCCTTCCCTCCTTCCTAGTCCATTTGCAGCCCTACTGCTCCAATCTCTGATGTAGATGAAGGGAACATATGTTTTTGTTAATGTGCTTTCAATCCTTCTTATCACATAGGGATCCTAGGTTTGCAGCATGTAACTTGACAGGGAGCTTATGTTTGTTTTGTAGGATAAATTTGTTGGCAAGCTATGTGGCATGATGCAGCATTTATGAGAAGATGCCCATAGATGTGTCAATGCTAAACTTATGGATTATAGACATGGATTGTTCGGTTGTTACTCTTGTTTAATTTTTAGTTTTTCTAGTAAACATTCAAGATGCATTTTATGTTTTCTACTCTATCAAATTTTGGTTTAAATTCATGGATTGTTCACGTGTTACTCTTGTGTAACTTCATATTTGCTGCTATTAAACATCCAAGATGCTTTTTAGCTTTTTCATTCTAGTGTGTTTTTTAAGGGAGAAGACACTTGTTTATGTTAGTGTGTAATCATTCTTATACGCTATATATTGGGTCTACTACAGCTTTCTAGCTTGTCCGCCCCAATAACAGTGAATGTAGTTGCTGTCTACACTATTCTAAGCAGGTTTAGAGACTGTTGCCAATTATGGGAAAGGATTTGGAGCTGTTTACCTCTGTATTTGGCAATACAACATTCAAATTAGTTCATGTTTTGCAAGTACAGGTCTGCATTGGAAGTTCAGTGAGGTTTGTGCATTGTTTAGCCAAGCATTGGCTAGTGGGTTAATGTGATTTTGTTGGTGCAATACCATTCACAGCATGTGAATCAATGGGCAGTTTATGCATACATCTAAGATGGTCCAGAATCAAAATCCGAATCTAAATTCGGGAGACCTGTTTGAAGTTTTGGCCTGGGAGGATAAATTGGATGGAACCAAGTATTCCATGTGGAGTTTTATGGTGAATAATGTGTTAGTTGTTGGTAAGAGTATATGGGGCTATGTTAGAGGTGATGAGGCTTGTCTTGTAGATCTAGTTATTGCTTCTGCTACACCTTTGTAAGGAGGTAATGCATATGATATGCAGCTAGCTTCGATAAGGCCAGCTACACCTGTTGCTCCCATTGAGGATTAGCAGAGATGGGATTAAGGGATGCCCAAGCTATGCCACTTATAGCCTTGTCCATTAAAAGGATCATCATACCTCGTATCTGTTCCTCCAACATACTTGGAGAATATGTATTGGGCAAGGAAGGAGGCTAGGCTTACTTGAAAAGACATATTGATAGTATTTCAAGAGCTTTACGTATGGAAATACATTGGTGGATATGTATACTCTTTGTAGATGTACAGTCAATACGTATGCAAAATGGTATAATGTTGCCTTGGTTAGCATGTCGATGTAGGTGATTAGCATGTAATGGATGTAATGCCAACAAATGAGTGCTCTTATCATCACTATTAGGCATGAATCAAGAACATCTATTTTGATAGATGTAACTTTAACAAATGCTGTTATCATCATTATTAGGCTTGAATCAAGAACCCCCATGCTAACCATGTATGGTAACAAGTGTGCGGAGGGTGTGCGGATGACAGATGGATGTTTGACAAAATACGATAGCCGTCTTATAGTCTTGTTGTTTGACAAAATAGGATAGCCGTCTTGACGTAGGTTTAAGGAAAGGGGAGGGACACTAGACTTTTTCTTGTACCTTATAAGCTTAAATAGGGGTGTTTTATAATCCTACATGGATTTTAAATAGGGGGTTTTCTTGAAGTTGATGCACGCAGGTGACGTCCCCCTTTAATGAAGACTGAATCCCCCGGGGGTGAGTACTTGTTTGGTTCTAGCAATTCCAGTGGTTGGGCGGTGGCTAACCCATGGGCCAGCAAGAATCAGTAGAGTTTTAATAAATTAAATTGATTAATAGGATTACGCTTAGAACTCGAGTAGTTAATTTTAAGCCTGAAGACTTCTCAAATGAGTAGATCAACGGCTGTGCCTCATTCAATTAGGAAAAAAGCGTTGATTCCTTCAAGTTAAGTTTGTTATAGTTTCCCTTCTATCTGGTTTATTCAAATGTAGGTTAGATCAGTCTCGACTTCGTTAGAAAAATTCGTTAAGAAATTCAAAATGGTGGAATCATCTCCACTTTTCGGGCATGGAAAATTTTCCTGGTTTCGTTTTTCGGAATGACTGCTAGCTTAGTCTCGTGCGGACATTCGAGGGCGAGGCCCCAAGTGTGAAATCTTGCCCCGCGCAAGAGGGAGTTGCTTCCGCTTCTGCTACCATCCGGGAATCCGCCGGTGCGCAAAGGGGGCAGTGGGATCTCAGAGTTGGTATCAAAGCGCTGTTATAATCTACGTAATAGTAACAGAAATTGCTTAAGAATTTTAAAGTAAATCTAGGAAATAATGTTTTCACTTGTTTATAATATGTTGAATGAACTTAAAAAATGGAAAACTCATAAATTGAATTGGAAATTTATAGATGGATACCCCGAATCTATCTGGCATTCTTGAACTCTCCCAGAGTCAGGATATGATAGCCTTTGCATTCGACCACCTCATCTACTCTGCTACGACCCGAGTAAGTAGAGTGAGACTGGCATGTCATTTTGAGAGTCTTTACTTTCCTGATCCTCTTGAGCGACATCGGTATATATGGTTCTTTGGAGGGCGATGTATTAATGTCAGTACCAATCAGCATTAGAGGCTGAGGCAGAATATTTCCTTAGCCATGATTCTGATAAGGCTAGGGCTTGTTCAGCATGTGCAACTCTGTGATCATTCACCCAAGGACTTCAAAACTTCATGCCAAGTTTTTAGGCTTCTTAGCCACTTTATCCCTAGAGATAGAATTACAGCACCTCTTTCTATCATGAATCATGTGTACCATGAATCGTGTGTACCATGGTATGTCTCCTTCACAGTTTTACTTCTTTATGCGAATACAATTGAGGCAGTGATTTTTGGGAGCCGTGATGCTCTATGTATATATCGAAAACTTTTGATAATAAATGATGTTTTGTAAAAAAATTCCAAATTATTTTCATGATTGTGAATATGGTTAATCTTGTTTCATTAAGTATGATGAAATAATTATCTGTTTAAAGAATAAATTGTAAAAATTAAATAATCATAAATCTGCTGTCAAAGTAAGTTGACGAAAATCTTGTTTTGTCAGAGTCATGAGGCACGCGGCTCGTGCAAGGCAACCGGATCCTCTAACCGATGATGAAGAGTTAGATTCAGATGTTCGAAAAGCCCTGCACAGATCCCAACCTGGTCCCTTCAAGGGTGAAGGGGAATAGTTAGGTGAAGTAGTGGAAAAGTGGATTGAAGCAATGGAGAAATACTTTGATGTAACTAGCTACGATGAGAGAAGCAAGATGGCTCTCGCCAGGTTAAAGATTGTGGAAATGGCGAGGGTCGCTTGAAGGAATCACTGCGAGACTAACCATCTCGATCGGAATACCCAAACCTGGACCAATCTTAAAGCTTACCTCAGAAAGAGGTTTTGTCCTCCGAGCTTCCTTGAAACTAAAATGAATGAATTCTTGGAATTAAAGTAGGATAGTCGGACAATTGAAGAGTACCATCAAGCTTTTGCCCTTCTCCTCAAATATTCCCCTCAGTTGGATGAAGAGCAGGTGATGGCCAGGTTCATTTGACGAATGAACAAGCCATTGGACACCTTCATTAGGGGAAGGTCGAGGTCTATAAGGGCCCTTTAAGATGCTATGTGATTAAAAGGTTATTAAGAAAAGAGCCAATCATGTGATGCCATGTATACAAAAATGTTGGGTGATTAAAGGTGGTCAAAAGATTCTCTAGAAGATGCCTTTTTGTACTTTTCATTCCCAAAAAGTGGGGGGGAAAGTTTTTGAAATTTCGGACCTCCATAACTTTTACATATGAGCTCAAAATTTGTCGGAGATTAGAGATCCAGAATCTACTCGCTGAGCTCTTTCCATAGATATGTCACATGATATGGTTTTGCCCACTCAATTTAAAATTCAATTTTGGCGGAAAACTTTGAAATTCAAACTTCTAGCCATTTGAAGAATAAGAAG
Organism: Cibotium barometz; assembly: GCF_041138505.1. Taxonomy (NCBI): domain Eukaryota; kingdom Viridiplantae; phylum Streptophyta; class Polypodiopsida; order Cyatheales; family Cibotiaceae; genus Cibotium; species Cibotium barometz. Next base: position 17,929,125 of record NC_141067.1, read on the forward strand.
GTATCTAAAGTCAAAGAAACTTAACATTTTAACAAAAAGTCATTAAAATCATAATATGGCAGCTTAAAGGGCCCCTATAGACCTCAACCTTCCCCTAATGAGTGAAGAATGCCAAACCTGTCTCAATGGCCAAAGTAGTAAGAATAGCGAAGGACTTTGCCAAAGCCTTTGTTGTTAAGGTCCCACCAAAGTCTGCACTCTCTAACTTTAAAAGATTCCAAACCCCGTTAAGTACTTCAAACTTTCCTCCCCCAAAGAGGCAGCAAGGCCCAAATCAAAATCAGGATGCGGGAAGATTCAGAAGTGAAGGAAGACCCTTCCCCCCCAGAACACTTTCTTAGGAGCCCCACCTATTTCAAGGATTCAGAGGGATGAGCTCAGAAGTGAGAACCGGTGTTTTGGATGTCAGGGTTTTGGTCACCAACTGAAAGACTGCCCGACTCCTGCCATGTCAAGGAGAGAGGGAAGTCAAGGACCAAGAGTGCAAAGACCAACCCCTTCCTATCAGTCAAATCAGGGTCCATCTCGCCCAAATCAGAGCAATCCCATGAGAACTCCAGCTCAGCCATTTGCCTCTGTCCAGAGGAGCCTCAGAACTCCTTCCTAGAACTGGGGCAACCAAAGAGAAAGAGTTCAGCCTCAGACTGCAGCAGCCAGAGCAGTCACAATTGCAGAAGTAGTGGATGAGGAAAGAGGACAGATTTATGCTACAATTGAAAACCAAGGGCCAAACCGTCAATTCTCCGCCGTCATTCATACTCAAGCTGGGTATCAGTAAGCCTTTTAAGCTTTTGATTGATTCAGGCAGTACTCATTCTTTCATTTTCCCTGGATGCTTGCATAAGCTAGTCTTAGATCAGAAATCAAGGAAACCTATGCAAGTTGAATTGGCAAGTGGGAAGATTCTTTTCACTCACCTTGAGACATATCGTATTCAGTTCAATCTAGATGGGAATTTAACTGACTATCAGTTCAGAGTTATACCTTTGGGATTTTTCAACGGTATCCTTGGAATGGATTGGCTCCACAAAAATTAAACTGACATTCAGTGTCATAATGGAACCATCTCCTTCCGTGACCTTCACGGAAACAAAGTTCAAGGAACCGAAATTTCAGGATCCCCTAGTTTGCAGTTAGTAAAAGCTTCTAAGTTATTAAAAGGACTTAGAAAGAAGCAGCGCATTTATCTTGTCAAAATGAATCCGGTAGACTCAAAGTTAAAAGCTAAAGAACCTGAATGGTTAAGTGAATATGATGATTTATTCCCAGTAGAATTAACAAAGATCCCCAGTTTGCGAGATGAGGACATCTCACGTTTTTCAAGTGGGAGAGAATGTAAGATTCCTCCCCAGCCTCTCAAGATGTCCAGCATCTTCCCCTGTAATCAAATCCCTCTTTAGAAATATAAAAGATCTTGTTTCTACCTGTTTTGGCCTAGAGAGAGAAAATGTTCTAGAGAGAGATTATTCAGATTTTGAATATTTTTAGATGGAAAAATATCTCTTCTTATTAAAATAAGTTCCTCCGAAATAGAAGTTAAAAAAGATTTTCAGAAGGTGCATTAAAAATCAAGTATAATCTGTTCAAGAGGTTACCCTAGGGGTCTAGAGGCCTTACCCTAGGGGTCCAGAGGCCTTACCCTAGGGGTCTAGAGGCCTTACCCTAGGGGTCCAGAGGCCTTACCCTAGGGATCCAGATTTTCGACAAATAATCTGTTCAAGAGGCCTTACCCTAGGGGTCTAAATTTTCAAAAAAATTTAAATTAAGGTTTTGAGGGTGCAATCAGATTCATCCAAATGTGTGGAGAAGATAAAAAGAAGAAATAAAGAAAATCCCCCCCACCAAAAATGAGTAAATACTCACATAAGATGAAGAGTGGACTAAGGACCAAAGGAATTACTAAAAAAATAGAATTTTGACACCTCTAATAGGGATTCTCCCCTCATGAATGAGGCGCCTACTTCACATGTGTGGTGGAGGTTTAAATCATCAAAAATTGAGATATTTCATCTCTTCTCTCTCCTAATTCAAGTCTAGTTCCAAAAAGTAAGCTAAATTGACCTAAAAATGGTCAAAAATTGACCAAATTCATCTAGAAAATTCCAGAATCAGCTTGCTTGGTTAGGAGCTCACTTTTTCCTACAAATACAATCCTCCCCCTTTGTTGAAGCTTAATAGTGTTTTATGCACTATTACTCTACTCCTCCCAAGAGCCAAGAACTGTGAATTTCTTAATAATTCACTAGTTTTTGACCATTCCCTCTTCTAAAGAATTGGTGGCCACTCTTGTTGCAAACAAGAGTAGAACTTTCAAACCATCAAGCCAAAGGAAAGCTCCCAGAATTCATGTAAGTTAGAAATCTTATATTTTTCTTTATTCTTTTAATGGTTTTCTAAATTGTTTGTTATCTTAAAATGATAAACAGATGCTATGCCTTCTTGGAAAGGCTTTCCCCCTCTCTCATTCTTAAAATCAGCCCTTCTTTATCCTAGTTAGGTGATCTAATTGTTGGAATTAAACTTTTCATATTGTTTCTCTCTTAAAAGTGAAAATTGATTAGTTTAGAATGCTTCAAACCAATTGGGGATAATTCCTAAGTAGATTAAGGTTAGAAAAATTGAAAAATACTCAGCCATACAAAGGAGGTTATGGCAAAATTTTCTAAAAATTTGTGAAATAAATTTTATCTTTTATTAATCAAAAAGAGTAATCCCCATCATTTGTGTATTCTAAAAGTGTCATTTTCATTTATGCATAGAAAGATGCATATTGATTATTTTTTATTATAAAAGAGTGAACTTTTTAATAGAATTAAATTCTTTGCATAGAAAGATGCATATTGATTATTTTTTTATTATAAAAGAGTGATTTTTAATATAATTAAATTCTATGCATAGAAAGATGCATATTGATTATTTTTTTATTATAAAAGAGTGATTTTTAATAGAATTAAAATCTATGCATAGAAAGATGCATATTGATTATTTTTTTATTATAAAAGAGTGATTTCAAGAAATGTCGATGTGACCAGTTTAGTAATCTACACTTAAATCACCTACCGAAATTGAAACTAAGTTGAGACCTTTGATTTTGATTTTTGCTTAGGAATCTAAACCTGTGATCTAGAAGTCTTGGGATACGGAATTAAGATATACTCATTGTATTCAAATGAAAATCAAAACTGAAAACTTGCATAGAAACCATGTTTTCTTAAAGGACTGTCTTATGCCAGAATGCTGGAGGGAGCATTTGGTATATGTGTGTTTTAAGGGAAGTTCGGTTGCAATAGTTGGCGGAGAATGTTTAAAGGACGGCTCATGTGGCAAAGCCTCTGCCTAGGTCTTGACCAGCCTCGGTATGGTTAAAATGGTACGCTTTCGGTACGATAGACGAGGGCCGACGAAGCGGTCTCTCAGTGAAGTGCCAGGACACCTAAGGAGGATCTTGGAGGGTTCTGACCAGGCGATGCACGGGCTCGCGGTGCCGAGGACACCCTTGCGTATGTCGAGGAAGATATATATGTATGATGATGAGAAACTTATTGTAATCTATTACTGGATCTCAATGTTGACCTGCTGGTCTCAATGGAGAGTCCAGAGTGATACTGTTTTGTGAGAAACAAGGATTGAATGGAAATTTTGAGTTGTGACATCTATACCCAGTCATTGTTTGTCAATGGATTGTTTTATAAATTAAAGTTTAAAGAGGAGTATGTGAGTATCTGTATTCTAAAGCAAAAGTTAAGAAAGGCTTTCAATTATGGGTGGATGAGTACTTGTCTGGTTCTACCAATTCCAGTGGTTGGTGATGGCTAACCCATGGGCCAGATGGGGTTAGGCTAGAATCAATAGAGTTTTAATAATAAAATTGATTTAATAGGATTACGCTTAGAACTTGAGTAGTTAATTAAAAGCCTAAAGACTAAACATTATGAGTGGGTCCATGGGGTTGCTACCCCTCCACTCGCAAAGTTTCACCACCATCGAACACCATATGGACGGGACGGTGTGTTGCCATCCGCTATTTTTTTGGATAGTGCTTAAGGGGTCTCTTATGCAAAAAATATTGCGTTTGGGTGGGGAATCATCATCATACGGTGTCCAATGGTAGTGAAACTTTGGGAGCAGGTCCATGGAGCTCCTACCCCTCCACTCGCAAAGTTTCACCACCATCGGACGGTGTGTTGCCACCCGCTGTTATCCGCATAGCGCCTAAGGGGTTCCCTATGTAAAAAATAATGGGTTTGGTTGGGGCAACATCATCATACAGTTTTCGATGGTGGTGAAACTTTGCGATTGGATCCATGGGACTTCTACCCATCCATTGACAAAGTTTCTCCACCTGGAGGTGTGGGACGGTTTGTTGTCCGCTATTTTTTGCATAGTGCCCAAGCCTCCCCTATGCAAAAAATAGCGGGTTTCAGTGGGGCATCATTATCATACAGAGTCCAAAGGTGGTGAGACTTTTCGAGCCAGTCCATGGGACACCTACCCTTATGATTGCAATGTTTCGCCACTATCTGACGTCGGATGGGTTGGACGGTGTGTGGCCACCCGCGTTATTTTGCGATGCTGGGGCATGATTATCATACGATGTCCGATGGTGGTGAAACTTTGCGAGATGAGTAGTCCATGGGTCTGCTACCTCTGCACTCGCAATGTTTCGCCAACATCAGACGCTGCATGGGCAGGACGGTGTGTTGCCACCCTCTATCTTTCGCATAGTGCCCAAGGGGTCCCTTATGCAAAAAATAGTAGGATTGGGTGGGGCATCATTATCATACACAGTGTCCAAAGGTGGTGAGACATTGCGAGCTGGTCAATGGGGATCCTATCCTTACGCCCGCAATGTTTTGCCACTATAAGATGCTGGATGGTTTGGTCAGTGTGTGGCCACCCGTGCTATTTTTTCACATAAAATAGTGCCCAAGTGGTCCTCTATCCAAAGAATAGCGGATTGGGTTGGGGCATCATTATCATACGGTGTTCAATGGTTATGTAACTTTGCAAAAGCGGGTCCATGAAACTTCTACTCTTCTGGTCACAAAGTTTCACCACTATCGGACATCGGATGGTTGGGGCGATGTGTTGCCACTTGCTATTTTTCGCATAGTGCCCAAGGGTGAAAAGATGCATGGGGGAAGAGAGCTTGAGCTCTTGCAAGCACACACACACACTCACAAAACCCTAATAGAGAACACACAAGGTGAGAGGATGAAAATCTTCTTCTTCTTCACTCAACACTCAACACACCATATACAAGATAAGAGTACACATAATATGAAAGGTACTCAACCAATACATACACCATATACAAGATAAGAGTACACATAATATGAAAGGTACACAACCAATACATACACGGGTTCTCTATAGTGTGAACCCGACTAAATGAGCTGGCGCTATAACTATGCCAGTCTCTAGAATGGCTGTCACACAGCCTGCCATCCCACTGGCCGCATATCACCCAAGATCTCACCAACCATGCCAGTGGTGTAAGTGTGGGGCCTATCCCCCAGGCGGGTCATCAGTGTCCACCGCCTCACTAGATGAGCTCGATATCTCAACACTCCCCCCCTCGAGCTCAACTCCATCTCATGTACACCAAGTGAAGCCCTAAATCTGCGGAGCCTCTCTGTACCCAATGCTTTGGTGAAGATATCAGCTACCTGATCCTCTGTGCTGACATAAACAATGTCAAGTTCTCCTGCCAAGACCTTCTCTCTGACGAAGTGGTAGTGGACCTCTATGTGCTTCGTACGAGCATGAAAGACTGGGTTCCTGGCCAACTGTATACTGCTAATGTTGTCACAAAAAATGACAACTTGTCTATCCACTGATAGACCCAAATCTGCAAGTAGCTTTCTCAACCAAGCTAGCTCACATGCTGCCATAGCAGCTCCTCTGTACTCGGCCTCTGTACTCGATAGAGCAACCGTAGGCTGCTTCTTGCTGCTCCAAGTCACAGCAGCACTCCCCAAAGAAAACATGAATCCACTGGTAGATCTTCTATCTGAGATACTACCAACCCAATCAGCATCTGTGTACCCATGTACACATATCTCAGTCCCAGTCTCATAGAATAGTCCACAATGCAAAGTAGACTTCACATACCTCAGTATGCATCTCACTGCATCCAAATGCGGTTTCCGTGGAACCTGCATAAACTGACTCACCAATCCAACAGCATAGCTCAAATCTGGTCTGGTGATCGTCATGTAGATCAAACATCCTACTATGCTCCTGTACATAGTAGGATCCTCCAAGATCTCTCCTGAATCTGCACTCAACTTGCCATTCTAATCCAATTGCACAGAAATAGGCTTACAGCGTGTCATGCCATACTTGGACAACATGTCCAAGCCATACTGTCTCTGCAGTAATCCAATACCATGTGGTGACCTAATCACCTCAATGCCCAAGAAATATCTGAGCTCCCCCAAATCCTTCATTTCGAACTTCTGTCCAAGCAAGATCTTTACATCAAAGATCTCTGCATCATGGTCCCCCGTAATGATCAAGTCATCTACATAGATGACAACAAGCACAACTCCTCTATCACCATGTCTCACATACAACGAGAAATCTGCATTGGCTACATGAAAGCCAATAGTGACAAGATATTCAGAAATCTTGTCAGACCATGCTCTTGGTGCTTGCTTTAAGCCATACAAGGCTTTCTTCAACCTGCAAACATGCTCGGGGTGACCCACATCCTCATAAGCAGGTGGCTGCAACATATACACCTCTTCTTGCAAATCCCCATGCAAGAATGCATTCTTTACATCCATCTGATGTAAAGACCATTGCTTTGACGCAGCCACTGCTATCACAACTCTCACCGTTGCCATCTTGGCAACTGGGCTGAAAGTTTCCTCATAATCAATCCCATATGTCTGCGCATATCCTTTGGCTACCAATCTAGCCTTGTACCTGTTTATGTTTCCATCACTGTTATGTTTAACTTTGTACACCCACTTGCATCCAATGGCTTTCTTGCCTTCAGGCAATTGCCCTAAATCCCAAGTTTCATTTCCATATAGTGCATCCATCTCCTCATCCATAGCTTTCTCCCAACACACATTTCCAACAGCCTCATCAATGCATGTGGGCTCAACAACCTGCACAACCTTTGCCATATATGCATAGTGATGTGCCACATAACCATCATAGGTAAATCTCTGCACAGGATTTTTCACTCTCCCAGATCTTCGGAGCTTTTCATTCATGGCTTCCATAGCCTTCTTTACACCAGGTGTTCTCATAGCTGGGATCCCAAGCTCCTCATCAAGGCTCATATCTGAGCCACTAGACTCTCCATCAACATGAGAATGCCGTGCAGAAATGTCGGGCATACCAAGGGGCTCAACCACTTTCTCTTTTCCTTTACGTGATGTAGTAATCACATTTGCAGGGCTGGTATTATGACGCAGCCTGCCACTCCATGGTCTATCAACCGACCCACTAGATGAGGACTCTCCTGGTCCACTCAAAGACTGTGATTGCTGACCTGCATTCTGTGCGACCACACTTCCACTCACATCAGCCCCGGCAGCTTCTTTTTCAGCAGCATACCAGCTGCTCATCTCATCAAAGACAACATCCCTGCTTACCCTCAACTCACGTGTAGCAGGGTTATAACACCTGTATCCCTTTTGCTCAAGGGAGTATCCAATAAACACACATTTTTCAGCTTTTGGATCCAGCTTAGTTCTCAGCTCATCTGGCACATGCACATATGCAATGCATCCAAAGACTTTCAGATGAGACAAATCTGGTTTTCTGCCAGTAAACCTCTCCTCTGGAGTTACATCATGTATGGCTGCAGTTGGAGTCCTGTTCATGATGTATACTGCTGTAGAAACAGCCTCAGCCCAATAGCAATGCGGCATATTCTTCTCTTCCATCAATGCTCGCGCAATCTCAGCAATGTGCCTGTTTTTCCGCTCAGCAACTCCATTTTGCTGCGGAGTGTATCTGCATGTAAACTGTCTCCGAATACCATTCTTCTTTAAAAATTCAGAGAACTCATTGGAGAAGTTTTCTCCCCCTCCATCTGACCTTAGACACTTTACATATTTCCTTGTTTGCTTTTCAACCAAAACTCTGAAATTCTGAAAGTGAGTAAACACCTCACTCTTCTCCTTCATGAAATATACCCACACTTTCCTTGTGTGGTCATCAATGAAAGTCACATAATACCTGCAGGCTCCCATAGATATGGTCTTCGTAGGACCCCATACATATGAATGCACAACATCTAGTGCATTTCTGCTCACATATCTGTTACGTGGAAACACATGCTTTGTTTGCTTCCCAAATTGGCATGCTTCACATATTTTCTGCATACCTTCCACTTTAAATTTTGGCAGCCCTATCACAATTCCTTTTGTTTGCATAGACTTCAATCTCTGCACATTTACATGTCCAATCCTTTTATGCCAAATGTCTGTGTCTGCAACAATTCTTGAACCATTTGCAAACATCGCAGCACTCATTTCAGGCATGTCTACATTCAACGTAAACATTCTGCCCACTCTGTTGCCTTTTGCAACCAACCTGCACTTGTCTTTGAAATCTTCAACATAACACCCATCAGGGTTAAACCGAACCTGCAAACCCTGCTCAATCATCTGGCCAACTGAAACCATATTCTTTGTTATGTTCGGTACATGAAGTACATCTGCAAGGTACTTCACTTTGCCATCCTGCATAGACAATGGCACATCTCCAACGTGGGCAATTGGATGAGCAGTGTCATCCCCTGTTTCCACAAAACCTGGTCTTTCCGGGTTTTTCATCTCCTTAAACCACTCCCCATGACTCGTCATGTGGTTCGAAGCGCCTGAATCCACATACCATACATTATCTTTTTGTGCTGCATCAACATTTTCAGACATGGCATTCACGACATGCTACATAACAAACAACCTTTCATTATCCTCATTATTTCTGCTTGAGGATGCATAGTTGTTTTGCTGCACTTTCCCATTTTGCATGTCAGCTTGCTTTTTATAACATTCTGCCTGCACATGTCCAGGCTTACCACAATAATAGCATTCACGTGCATCATTATACTGCCTTTGCCAATTTCCACAGCCTCTTTGACTCCCCCTGCCTCTGAATTTGCCTCTTCCACCTGCGTGTTGTTGTTGTTGTTGATTCTGGGACTGTTGTTGCTGCTGCTGCTACTGGCCATAATTCTGATTACCTGTTCGGCCACCTCCTTGATCGCGTCCACGGCCTCCTCTACCTCGTCCTCTTCCTGAACTCGTGTAGAAGGCCTGTTGCTCTGAACTGTTTTTGCTTTGTGAAGACTGTTGGTCTTCACCCAAGCTCTTCTCTTCGATAATCAACATAGACAACAAATCTATAAAGTTGGGAATGTTTTCCCGAGTCTGAATGGACGTCTTGAATGCCTATAGCTTTACTCCCGCGAAGAAAGCTCCTCAATCAGAGACCGTTTGCCGGTGCCTCCCGTAGAGCTCCCGACAAGGGTGTAGTCACCAACACAATAGGGAAGAGTAGTTGAAGCTCTTACCCTCGTACCGCTTCCTGTGGTTCTCTTGCTTGCAGCTCAGCCCTTAGCACGAACCAGGCTCTGATACCATGAAAAGATGCAGGGGGGAAGAGAGCTTGAGCTCTTGCAAGCACACACACACACTCACAAAACCCTAATAGAGAACACACAAGGTGAGAGGCTGAAAATCTTCTTCTTCTTCACTCAACACTCAACACACCATATACAAGATAAGAGTACACATAATATGAAAGGTACTCAACCAATACATACACGGGTTCTCTATAGTGTGAACCCGACTAAATGAGCTGGCGCTATAACTATGCCAGTCTCTAGAATGGCTGTCACACAGCCTGTCATCCCACTGGCCACATATCATCCAAGATCTCACCAACCATGCCAGTGGTGTAAGTGTGGGGCCTATCCCCTAGGCGGGTCATCAATGTCCACCGCCTCACTAGATGAGCTCGATATCTCAACAAAGGGGTCCCCTATACAAAAAATGGTGGGTTGGGGTGAGCATTTGTAAGATTCCTCCCTCCACCTTTTGAGGAGCAAAGGTATAAGAACCTCCCCTTCTATTCTTATAATTATTTCCCTCTCTGAAATAGAAGAAAGATCTTGTTTTACCCTCTTTTGGCCTAGAGAGAGAAAATGTCTAAAGAAAGGTAATCCAAAATTGAGATATCTTTGGATATAAAAATCCTCCGAATATCTAAAATGGATTCCCCTCAATCAGAAGTTCAAAATGAACTTTCCAATGTGCATTAAGAATAAATTGAAAAAGGTATAAGGGACCTTAGCCTAAGGGTTAACATTTTTAGAAATTTTTAGATTATGGTCTAATTAAGGTTTTAATGGGCCAATTAGATTAATCCAAGTGTTGGGATGAGATAAATCCAAAGAATAAAAGAAAATACCCAAAAATGAGTAAATGCTCACATAAGATGAAGAGTTGACTGAGTACAAGGTTTATTAGTTAAAAATTAAGAGATATTACTAAAAAAATAAGATATTTTGGAGAAATGATACATTTTTGACACCTTGGTAAGGGGGACCTTTGAGGTAGGCGACTTTTTCACATGTGTGGAAGGGTTTTTTAATTCAAAAAAATGTGATATTTTTTTCTCTCCTCTCTCTTGGATCAAACCAAATCAAAAAGGGAGCCAAACTTGTTCAAATCTTGTCCCCAAATTGAGTCAAACTGAAGCTGAAAAATTCTAAAACCCAGTTGGACTTGGTAAGTGGCCTCCCTCAACTGTAAATAGACCCTCATTCCTTTGTATTTTCATATTGGAGCTATACCATGCTAGTATTATATTAAAATAATCATATTTTCTATTATCCCTTAAATTTTCCTCTCTCTTGGGAGCTTGGAGCTTCTCTCTCTCTCTCCAATAACTCTTGGAGTTACTCTTTTCCTCTTGTGGACCAATTGATTGGTTAGGGGTTTCACTGCTAATAGAGAATCAAGCCACACTTGGAGGTAAAATTGATTTATGTGGTTTTTTCAAATTATCTCAATGACTTTGTTCTTCTCAACCCCTCTCAAGCTTGAGAAGCTTTCTAAATGATTGTTTTAATTCAAATCAAGCTTTCCCTAAGAGTCTTAATGTTTAATTAATAGAAAGTTAATCTTTATACTTATTTGTAATACTTTCTTAAAGAAAATATCTCTCTCTAAAAGAGTAGCCATCTTTATGGCTAAATCTCTTGAAAAAGGATGCTTCTCAATGTTAGTCTCCTAATTCAAATCTAAACTCTAGGCTCAATGAGCTAGAGGATAAGAATTGATATTTTCATGATTATAGATTAGTGAAAATAATGGTTAATCCTTTTTTAGATTGTTTATGAGTAAATAAAGATTACTTTTATTCATTCTAAATGAGAGATGGATTATCCTAACAATTTGGGAAAAGAGGAATGTTAAAATTAGCTTAATCTAGTGGGATAATCATAGTTATGTTTATAATTATGGTTAAAATTATGATTTAAATTCATAGTTTGATTTTAAGCATAAAAGAGGAACTACTATTATATTTCATTACAAGCTTTTATTCTTTTAGAAAATTTGAGAATTATCAGTACTAGCAGCGAAGCTATGGTAAATTTTTCAGAAAATAATAAATATCTTATTTTTATATGCATAATGCTAAAAGAGGACTTCCTACCATATTCTAGGATTAGACATCCTATGCAAAAAGAATGATTTTCATCATATTCATGGTAAATAAATTTTTTGTAATTATTCATAATTAATTGATTATGAGAAAAGAGTAATTTTTGGTAAATTTATTTTATGCAAAAAGAGGAATTCCCATGATATTCGAGAACCAAATAATTAAATGTTAAAAGAGGAATTTTTGGCATAATTCAAATTATGAGTATTTTATCAAAAGTGAAATTTTGAGTATTATTATTTTTATTGGGAAATATGGGTAGAATTGATTTTTGTAAATCCCATGAATCTTTTATTCAAAAAGAAGAATATTGAATATATCTTACTTGAGAAATTTGACAAAGAATGTGAAAATATCCATCGAGAAAACTTGGATAATTCTTATTCAGAAAAGGGAATCTGGAGTCCCTAGATCCAATGAGTAAACGAAAGTTTATAATTAGTTCTCATTAATGAAGCTTAAGGAATTAAAATACAATATGTAAATGCTCTTTTTGAGTTTTTACTATTCAATTCTCATAAGGTTTATTTTTCCTTTTTAAACTTTCAACAACACTCTAATACGTAGATTCAATGGGATCGAGAAAAAGTACCGTTAACTAGGCCAAGTAATTGATAGAAACTTAGAAAAGTCATTTTAGTATCAAAAGTAGACAACGGTACTAAAAGTGATGTGATAAGATGTGATGTGGATGTGAATGAATGTAAATGAGTGTGATGGGATGTAAATGGATGCGATGTGATTAGATGAGATGTGAATGTGATAAGAGAAGATGTGAATGTGATGTGATAAGATGTGATGTGGATCTGAATGAATGTAAATTAATGTAATGGGATGTAAATGGATGCGATGTGATTAGATGAGATGTGAATGTGATAAGAGGAGATGTGAATGTGATAAGAGGAGATGTGATAAGATGTGATTAGATGAGATGTGAATGTGATAAGAGGAGATGTGATAAGATGTGAATATGAATGCGAATGTGATAAGATGTGAATATGATGTGAGGAGATATGAGTGGATGTGATGAGATGTGATGTGATGAAAATGGATGTGGATTTGAATGTGATGAGATGTGATGATATGTGAATGGGTGTGATGTGATGTAAATGGATGAGAATGAGATGTGAAGTGATAGATGTGCATGTGAATGAATGGATGAATGTGGATAGATGTGAATGTGAATGAATGGATGGATGTAGAGATAGATGCGAATGTGAATAAACAGATGGATGTGGATAGATGTGCATGTGAACGAATGGATGAATGTGGATAGATGTGAATGTGAATGAATGAATGAATGTAGATAGATGCGAACGTGAATGAACGGATGGATGTGGATAGATGTGCATGTGAATGAATGGATGGATGGATGTGGATAGATATGAATGTGAATGAATGGATGGATGTGGATAGATGTGAATGTGAATGAATGGATGGATGTAGATAGATGCGAATGTGAATGAATGGATGGATGTAGATAGATGCGAATGTGAATGAACGGATGGATGTGGATAGATGTGCATGTGAATGAATGGATGGATGTGGATAGATGTGAATGTGAATGAATGGATGGATGTGGATGAATGTGATGAGATGTGAATGGATGTGATGAGATGTGGATAGATGTGGATGTGATGTAATGTGGATGGATGTAAACGAGATGTGATAAGAAGAGGATGGATGTGACGAGATGTGAATGAATGTGGGATGTGAATGGGTGTGATGGATGTGAATGGGTGTGATGAGATGTGAATGGGTGTGATGAGATATGAATGGATGTGATGAGATGTGAATGGGTGTGATATGGATGTGAATGGGTGTGATGAGATGTGAATGGATGCGATGAGATATGAATGGATGCGATGAGATGTGAGTGGATGCGATGAGATGTGAGTGGATGCGATGAGATGCGATGAGATGTGAGTGGATGCAATGAGATGTGATGATAGCTGAATGGATGAGGTGAGATGCGGTGAGATGTGAATATGATGTAATGAGATGTGAATGGATGTGATGTGATGGGGATGTGGTTAGATATGAATGGATGAGATATGATGTGGATAGATGAGATGTGATGTGGATAGATGAGATGTGATGTGATGAGGATCTGGGTACTATATGAATGGATGTGAAGTGATGTAAATAGATGTGAATGGATGTGAAGTGATGTAAATAGATATGAACGTGATATGATGATATGTGGATGTGATATGGATCTGAATGAATGTAGATAGATGCGATGTGATATGTATGTATGAGATGTGATGTGGATATGTTGTGACGTGATGTGATGAGGATAGATGTGATGAGATGTAATATGACGTGATTAGATGAGAATGGATGGAGGAGGACGATGGGAATACATATGACTGGATGTGGAATAAGCAATGTGAATTGATGTAGAAGAATGTGGAATAACGAGAAATGATGTGGAACAATGTGGAAAGATGAGAGTTCGTTAGAAATTGTATTTATGAAACCTGTTTTTAAATGACTATTTTATGTCAAGAATGTTGGGGAAGCATTTTGACCATCTTGTGAATGAGGTCGTAGAGACCTGAGTGATGAAGTTGCAACAGTTGACGGAGAGTCAATGGAGGACGTCTCGTGTAGCAAGCTCGACCGAGGTCTTGACCAGCCTCAGTTCGATTTAAATGGTGACCTTCCTGTATGGTGGATGAGGGACCAAGAAAGCGGCCTATGAGTGAAGCGCTAGGTGACCTGTGAAGAAGGAGTCTAGAGGGTGCTGAAAATACGGTGCTCGGAGCTCTGGGTCGCCGAAGATACCCACACGTGTGTCGAGGAAGACAATGGAACAAGGAGTTAGAGTTGTTTTCTGAACTCAAGCATGGATCTGGCTGATTGTCCTTGTTGCTGGTCCTCAACAGATGAGTCCATGGCTCTTTTATATGGATCTGTTGGTTGATCTTGTTGATCTTCAACACAGAGTCCATTTGGATTTTCTTATGTGATTATATTGTCGGGTACTATGAGCTAGGAACTATTAAAAAGGCCCCTGAGTGAACAGGTGGTGAGAGTTCTGGTTGCCAATGATGCCATAGGTACACCGATGAAGGAATGATTGAAAATTAGAACTCAAGCGAGATATTTTGGAGGATTATGATCAGTGATACTATGGTTTCATTAAAAGATTGTTTTAAAGACGGCTGAATCTGTGAAATAGGCAATTTCATATTGGGTGTGTAAGAGGTGTGACTATCTTGAAGTTTGCTTGCAGCAACAGGTTAATGAACCTATGCTGCTTCATATAGGACCGGTCAAGTTATTGATCGCTAAATAGAGAAATTGCAAGCTCTCACTAGAATGCTTCCAGTGAGCTGGTTTCCATGGGCAGACATGTATTGTAGACTCTTGAGAGCTCTTATCTATGGCAGAAGGGTGCCATGAGATGATTCACTTCAAGGGCTAGTGTCACAAGGTTGAAGCAATTGTATATGGAGGTAGGGATGGGGCCAGATAGAGAGTTCAAAAAGAGCCGGAGATCAGTAAGGAGCTTTCGATTTCCCAACTGAGAGGGGATACGCCTTCCAGATTGCATAGCATCGGCTAGGGGGCCTGGGAACTCTTTTCCCTGGTACCCGAGGCAAAACATAACCAAATTTCTAAATGGATTCTATCACTACAGTGGCTGGGCGGTTGGCTAACCCATGGGATTGGATGGGGTTAGGGTGGAATGATGGATCCCTAAAATAAGACTCAATTCTGTTATGTTACAATAGCTGAAGTAAAATCCCGGATAACCCTTATTCTATGGAAAAGAATCAACGGCTGTGCCTCTTGATGAGGAAAAAAGCGTTGGTCTCTATGATCCAAGTGCAAGTCTCTTCCTTGATCTGACCAAGTGACTTACAGGTTCGGTCGGATCAGTTTGGTTAGTTAAGGTTCTTGACTACGTTAGAATAAATTTTCCTAGAGGAATCGCCCGTGCTTTTTGGGCGAGGGAAGTTTTTATGGGTTCAGTTTTGGAAAGAACCGAGGGATTTCTTTCTTGTCTGGATATCCGTGGGCGAGGCCCCGAGTTAGAGGCTCTACCTCCGTGCAAGAAGTGCTACTTCCGCTGCTAGCACCCTCGACTTCGTTGCACAAAGGGGGTAGGAATCTTTCAGGAATCCTTACCATATGACGTCCGATGGTCCTAAAACTTTACGAGTGGGCCCACAAGGCTCGTACCCCCTGCTCACAAAGTTTCACCACCATCCGACACCGAATGGGCGGGATGGTGTGATGCCTCCCACTATTTTTTGCATAGTGCCCAAGGGGTCCCCTATGCAAAAAATAGCGGGATTGGGTGGGGCATCATTATCATATGATTTCTAAAGGTGGTGAAACTTTGCGATCCGGTCTATGGAAATCCTACCCTTCTGCTCGCAAAGTTTCACCACCATTAGACGCTGGATGGGCGGAACGGTGTGTTGCCGCCCCTGCGCTAATGTTTTGCATAGTGCCCAAGGGGTCCCCTATGCAAAGAATAGCAAGTACGGGTGCAGAATTGTTATCACAAAGTCTCACCACCATTAGACGCAGGATGGGTGGGACAGTGTGTTGCAACCCGCAATCTTTCGTATAGCGCCCAAGGGGTCTCCTATGCAAAACATAGTTTGTTTGGGTGGGCATCATTATCATACGGTGTCTGATGGTGGTCAAATTTTTCCAAGAGGGTCCATGGGGCTTCTTACCCTTCACTTGCAAAGTTCCACCACCATTGGACGTCAGATGGCTGGGACATTGTGTTGCCACCCGCTGTTATTTCGCATAGTGCCCAAGGGGTCCCCTATGCAAAAATACCAGGTTTGTGTGGGACATCATTATCATATGGTGTCTAATGGTGGTGAAACTTTGCGAGTGGGTCCATGGGGCTACTAACCCTCCTCTTGCAAAATTTCACCACCATCGGATGGGTGGAACGGTGTGTTGCCACCCGCTATTTTTTCGCATAGTTCCCAAGGGGTCCCCTATGTAGAAAATAGCGAGTTTGGGTGGGGCATTGTTATCATACGGTGTTGATGGTGATGAAAGTTTACAAGTGGGTCGATGGGGCTACTACCCCTCCACTCGCAAAGTTTCACCACCATCGAACACCATATGGGCGGGATAGTGTATTGCCCCCCGCTATTGTTTTGCATAGTGCCCAAGGGGTCCCCTATGCAAGAAATAGTGAGTTCAAGTGGGACATCATTGTCATATGGTGTCTGATGTTGGTGAAACATTGGGAGAGCATCCATAGGGCTCCTACCACTCCACTCACAAAGTTTCACCTGTTGAAATATACAAGTGAATAGGGTGTGTGTGGGAACAAGCTCTTGGATAGAGGCTGTAAAAGAGGAGATGTAATTGTGAAAGAACCTGTGAAAAGGTGAGAAGAATCTACTAGGAGAGAATAATGGGTAGCATAGGGAATTTAGGAGTGTGGAGATATTCTGGGAGATATTCAGGGAAAAGAGAAGAGGTGGAGAGAATCAGGTAAGAGGTGGAGATATTCTGGGAGTGAATCATGGAGAAATCAATGGGATTTGATGCTTGATGTAAACTCTATAAATTGAGGCATAGCCCTAATGAGAATTTGCTGGTTTTTGAGTATCCATGCCTACATTAATCTATGTGCTAATTATTCACTAATTACGTGTTAATCATTTGCTAATCACTTTGTTAATGATGTTGATTCTAGTGTTTGATCCACCATAGCTCATCATTTTGCTCAAATTTCAACATGGTATCAAAGCCATGCCTAGAATCAATTAGGTTTATGAGCCCATTAGTTAATTAATTAGGATTAGTAGATAATTAGCAAAAAAATCAATTTTTAGTGAGTTTTTCACCTTCCCCTTCACCCCCAGCCAGTGGAGGATCTCTAGCAGCTTGCACACTCACAATTAGGGCACAAGCTTCTAGCATATCATAGCTAACCTCCTTGGCTTCAAGCCCATGAAGAAAACGCAGCAAACCGCCACAACGGACGAAGGAGAATTTGATGTTTTTTCCAGCGCGTTTTTTCTGAAGGGAACTGCAGATCTCTCCTTGCTCAAATCAAATCCTTCTAATTCCTCTTATCCCAAGGGGTAATCAAGCATGCTCTACAAGCTGGTGAAGACACAAATCAATTTCATCAAGTCTACAGTGAGATCCAAGCTCTTCATCAAATCTGCAGGTGACTTTGGTAAAACAGAGATTAAGCTTTCATTATTTGGTCAAATCTTGTGTTTCTTGGCTTAATCCTCTACTAGACTCATTGCTATTGATGCCTTTGAAAGCATTTGAGCTCATTTGAAGTGGAAGGCACCAGATCTGGACTCCTTGCATACTCTGTTTTTTGCACACAAACCAGAGCATTAATTTGCTAATCAATGATTAATCAGTGCTAATCACTGTATTTTGGTGCAATTGAGGGTTCAAATTAACCATTAGGTATCTGATAGAGATCCCTAAAGCTTCAGATTGCAAATCGGAGGTTGTTTGATACTCCAACCATCCCGTACAAATTGGTTACTCTTAATTTAATGTAATTTTTGGTGATTTTATGCTGATAAAATTGTTGTAATCATCTATTAAGCACCAGATTGAGTTGTAAAAGGGTAGACACTGCCCTTGAATCTTGAATTTGGATCAAGAGGTAAGACCCCCTTCACATCACCATGAGTTCAGCACAGGAAATAGCCAAATTTAATGGGGAACAGTTTTATACATGGCAGACAAAAACCATGTATTTGATGAGGAAAAATCTGTGGGGATTAGTTGAAGGGAGAGATGAATGCCCAGAGAGAGGAGAAAATGAGTGGAAGAGTAGGAATGAAAAAGCATTGGGACTTATTGTACTCAGTTTAAATGATGAAATCATTCATCACATCACAGGGATACAGTGGGCAAAAGATGCATGGGATGAACTCAATAAATTATTTGGTACACAAGCAAAAAATTCCAAGATAAATATATTAATGCAATTCTACAAATTGGACATGAAGGAAAGTGAACCTTTAATCACACACTTGAACAAATATAAAAGCATTAAGCAACAGCTCGCAGCTATTGGCAAAAAGGTAGAAGATGATGAAGCATTAGCTGTACTTTTGAAGAGTGTGGACAAAGGAGATTATGAAAACATTGTAGCAACACTAAAGAATGTACCTGAACTAAATAGTAAAGATACACGAGATAGAAGCAGCTCTACTAGAGCAAGAGAGAAGAGGCAAAGAGAAGAAAGGGCTCGACTCAACAGCAGGAGAGGAAAAAGCATTCTTCACTCCGAGGAGGATTCTCTCGAGGACGAGGACGAGGAAGAGGCAGAGTAGGAGGGAGGACCTTCACTTGCCACAAATGTGGAAAGCCAGGACACATGGCGAGAGACTGCTATAGCAAACCCAGTGAAGAAGGAATGACATCGGCAAACTTCATGGAGGCTCCAAGGGAAGTGGAGTCGGATCATCTTTTCTGAGAGAGAGAGAGAGAGAGAGAGAGAGAGAGAGAGAGAGAGAGAGAGACCCCACAACCCAATGTAACCTGCCCCAACAAAGTAAAACCACCTCTGAGCCACCGATGATGTAGGCCAAGTGGTAGATGTATGTGTGAGCACTTTAGTCAAGGTCACGGGCACTTATAGTAGCCTTGGACACATAGAGAGAGAGAGTGTCAAGGACTATGGAGTTTAGGGACTTGAGGCACTGGTCGCGGGCTATCAAGTAAGAGGGAAACTTGATACAGGGTCCAGGTGTGCTAGGATTATTCACTTGAGGGGAGGTGTTGAAATATACAAGTGAATAGGGTGTGTGTGGGAACAAGCTCTTGGATAGAGGCTGTAAAAGAGGAGATGTAATTGTGAAAGAACCTGTGAAAAGGTGAAAAGAATCTACTGGGAGAGAATAATGGGTAGCATGAGGGAATTTAGGAGTGTGGAGATATTCTGGGAGATATTCAGGGAAAAGAGAAGAGGTGGAGAGAATCAGGCAAGAGGTGGAGATATTCTGGGAGTGAATCATGGAGAAATCAATGGGATTTGATGCTTGATGTAAACTCTAT
This sequence comes from Cibotium barometz, assembly GCF_041138505.1. NCBI lineage: Eukaryota > Viridiplantae > Streptophyta > Polypodiopsida > Cyatheales > Cibotiaceae > Cibotium > Cibotium barometz. The sequence goes on from NC_141067.1 coordinate 17,948,856, forward strand.
AAATTGAGGCATAGCCCTAATGAGAATTTGCTGGTTTTTGAGTATCCATGCCTACATTAATCTATGTGCTAATTATTCACTAATTATGTCTTAATCATTTGCTAATCACTTTGTTAATGATGTTGATTCTAGTGTTTGATCCACCATAGCTCATCATTTTGCTCAAATTTCAACATCACCACCATGATCAGATGCCGGATGGGTAGGACGGTGTGTTGCCGCCCGTTATTTTCCGTATAGCACTGAGGGGATCCTTGTGCAACAAATAGCAGGTTTGGGTGTCTGATGGTGGTAAAACTTTGTGAGTGGGTCCATAAAATTCTTACCCCTCCATTTGCAAAGTTTCACCACCATTGGACACCGGATGGAACGTGAAAGATCCCTGCCCCCTCAGTGCAACCCCTCACAGTGCAACGGGGGTGCTAGCAATGGAAGTAGCACTTCTTGCGCGGGGCAGGGTCCCTCACTCGGGGCCTCACCCACGGATATCTGAACAAGAGACTAATCCCTTGGTTCTTCAAAAACTGAACCTGAAAAAACTTCCCCCTACCGAAAAGCATGGGCGATTTCTCCAAGATATTTGTACTCTAATGTAGTCAGGGTCATTATTACTGACCAAACCGATCCGACCAAACCTGTGAGTCACTTGGTCAGATCAAGGAAGAAACTTGCACTTGGATCATAGAAACAAACACTTTTTTCCCCATCAAGAGGCACAGCCATTGATTCTTTTTCCATAGAACAATTACTATTTATCCGGGATTTACTTCATCTATCGTACTATAACAGAATTGAGTCTCATTTTACGGATCCATCAGTCCAGCCTAACGCCATCCAGTCCCATGGGTTAGCAACCGCCCAACCATTGTAGTGATGGGATCCAATTAGGAATTTGGTTAGGTTTTGTCTCGGGTACCAGGGAAAAGAGTTCCCAGGCCCCCTAGCTTGATATTCATGCAAATTTGACGCCATTCACACCACTTACACACCCAATATGAAATTGCTTTATTCAAAGTTTCAGGTATCTTTAAAACAATCATTTAATGAAACCATAGTGTTACTGATCATAATCCTCCAAAATATCCGGTTGAATCCTTATTTCCAATCACTCCTTCATCGGTGTATTTATGGCATCATTGGCAACCAGAACGCTCACCACCTGTCCAATCAGGGGCCTTTTCGATAGTTCCTAGCTCAAAGTAACCGACAATATATTCACATATCAAAAATGTCTCTCTTAAAGATCAGCAAGATCAACCAACGGATCCATATAAAAGAGCCATGGACTCATCCGTTGAGGACCAGCAAGGTCAATCAACCAGATCCATGCCCGAATTCAAAAAATAACTCTTACTCCTTGATCCAATATCTTCCCTGACGCACTGGTGGGTATCTTCGGTGACCCAGAGCTCGAGTAACATATGGTCAGCACCCTTTAGGATCCTTCGCAGGTGACCTTGCTCTTCACTCATAGGCTACTTCCTTGGTCCCTCATCCATCGTACCGGAAGCTCACCATTTAAATCGAACCGAGACCTTGGCCGACCTTGCTACGCGAGACGTCCTCCGTTGACTCTCCGTCAAATGTTGCAACTTTATCAGTTAGGTCTCCACAACCTCATTCTCAAAACGGTCAAAATGCTTCCCCAGCATTATTGACATAAAAGAGTCATTTAAAAACAGGTCATACATACAGTTTCTTCTAATGAACTCTCGTCTTTCACATTGTTCTACATTTGTCCACATTACTTAATCCATATCCAATTCATATGTATTTCTATTCTCATCCAATCACATCATTTTTCATCTCATCACATCTTCCCTCATTTACCCTCATCACATCTCATCCACTTGCATCAACCCATATTCCCATCCCATCACACCTCATTCATTCACATCTATTTCAATTTACATCACACCTCATCACATTCATTTCACATCTCATCTCATTCATTCTTATCCCAATTCACATCTCATCCATTCACATCCCATATCATTCATTTACATCCGATTCATATGACCACATCTCATTCACTCACATTTGAGTTCACATCACATTACATCTCATCCATTCACTCACATCGACATCATATCCTTTCACATACACATCCATATCCATTCTTTCACAAACACATCCACATCCATTCTTCCACATACACATCCACATCCATTCTTCCACATACACATCCACATTAATACTTCCATGTACACATCCATATCCATTCTTCCACATACACATCCACATCCATTCTTCCACATACACATCCACATTCATACTTCCACATACACATCCACATCCATTCTCCCACATAGACATCGACATCCATTCTTCCACATACACATCCACATCCGTTCTTCCACATACACATCCACATCCATTCTTCCACATCCACATTCATTCTTCCACATACACATCCACATCCATTCTTCCACATCTATTCTCATTACATCACATCTTATCACATCCTATCACATCCGGTACACATCTTATCACATCCATTCACATTCTATCACATCCCATACACATCTTATTGCATCCTATTTTCATCTTGTCTCATCCATTCACATGCTATTCCCATTTAATAGCTTTTTCTAGGTTGATCCCGATAATGGGACTTTTTCTAAATTTCTGCCCCCAATTGCTTGGCCTAATTAAAGGTTCTTTTTCTTGACGACTAGTTCATATTCATTCTCAATTTCTCAAATGAATTAAATTCAATATTCCTCTTTTGGAATAGAAGAATTCATGGGATTTATAGAAATCAATTCTACCCATATTTCCACTTTTGATAAATAATCATAAATTGAATTATACTAAAATTTTCTCTTCTTCCCATTTAATTTCTTGGATCTCAAATACCATGGGAATTACTCTTTTTGCATTTAATTAATTGCATTCTAATGTCATGGGAGGTATTCCTCTTTTATCATCAATTATTTCTCATAAAGGAATTTCATTTAAAATAAAATACCCATAAATTCAATATGCTAGGATTTTCTCTTTTCCCATCTCAATGATGTAATTCCAAATGTCATAGGAATTCCTCTTTTAACATTTAAGTATTTCTCATAGATAAAATAAATTCATATAAATTTCATCTTTGAATTTAATTAAAATACTCATTAATTTCAATATGCTAGGAATTTCTCTTTTCCCATCTCAATGATGGAATTCCAAATGTCATAGGAATTCCTCTTTTAACATTTAAATATTTCTCATAGATTAAATAAATTTATCTAAATTTTATCTTTAAAATAATCATTAATTCCAATATGCTAGGAGTTTCTCTTTTCCCATCTCAATGATGGAATTCCAAATGTCATAGGAATTCCTCTTTTAACATTTAAATATTTCTCATAGATAAAATAAATTTATCTAAATTTTATCTTTGAATTTAATTAAAATACTCATTAATTCCAATATGCTAGGAATTTCTCTTTTTCCATCTCTGATGGAATTTGAAATGTCATAGGAATTTATCTTTTAACATTTAAATATTTCTCATAGATAAAATAAATTTATCTAAATTTTATCTTTGAATTTAATTAAAATACTCATTAATTCCAATATGCTATGAATTTCTCTTTTCCCATCTCAATGATGGAATTCCAAATGTCATAGGAATTCCTCTTTTGACATAAAAATAAATTACTAGAAATTTCTCTTTTGCTAATTACTAATTATGCATAAATATAAAAATCAAAATTGCCATGATTATAATGAGAATCATTCAATTAATCTAGGATGATTAATCCTAGAATATGGTAGGAAGTCCTCTTTTCATAATATGAATGAAAAATGATCTATGTGTTAATTTTTCAAAAATTTTACCATATCTCCACTACTATTACTGATAATTCTCAAATAATTTGAAAGCATAAAGTTTGGTAATATCCCTATGATTAGAATAACCATTAATTGGGTCAATATCCAATTATGGGCTTGATTCTTAATTTTTCCATAAATTAAATAGTATAAAAGTATTAAAAAGCCATTTAATTGGCCTCAATTTGACAAGCATAGAAATTACTTTTAGATTAGAGAATTGCTTCATGAGAAGCTTCATTTGAATATAGAATAGGTCATAGGAATGACCATTCTTTGGGGGAGAGAGATAAATGCTTAAAAAATATTATAATTTAAGCATAAATGGAAATTTATGTGTTTTATCATTACAATTCATTAAAGAACTCCAATTGTATTCAAAAGCCATTCAATTAAATGCTTCTGAAGCCTGAGAGGGGTTGAGAAGAGAGAAACATTTGGAGATTAAAGAAAAAAGACCATAAACCACATTTTACCTCCTAGATTGCTTGATTCTTTGATCAAAGTAGAGGCCCCTAACCAGTCAATTGCTTGGTATGTTGATGAAGACTCCAAGGAAGCTTGAAGAGAGATAGAAGCTCCAATGTCTTCAATTTGTAGAGGATTTTTAGAGGATAATAGAAAATATCATTATTTCAGTATAATACTGGCATGGTATAGTTCTTATATTTTTTTACAAATGGCTAAGGATCTATTTATAGGTGAGGGAGGCCTCTAACCAACTCCAACTAGTTCCTATAATTTTCCAGGTTCAGTTTGGCTGAATTTGGACAAGATTTAGACCTTGTTTGGCTCCCTTTTGATTTGGTTTGATCCAGGAGAGAGGAGAGATAAAAATATCACAATATTTTTGAGTTTAAAACTCCACCACACTTGTGAAATAGGCGCCTCCTTGAAGAGCCCCCTTCTCCTTACCAAGGTGTCAAAATTGAATCATTATACCCAAAATATCTCATTTTTTAGTAATATTCATAGTTTTTTTACTAATAAACCTTGTCCTTAGTCAACTCTTCATCTTACGTGAGTATTTACTCATTTTTGGGGGGTTTTCTTTTAATTCTTCAATTTATCTCCTCCCTACATTTGGATTAATCTTATAATTGGTCCATTGGAACCTTAATTGGACCATAATCCAAAAATTTCTGAAAATCTGGACCCTTAGGCTAAGGTCCTGTTTACCTATTTTCAATTAATTCCAATTGCACATTGGAAAGTTCTTTTTGAATTTCTGTTTCAGGGGAAACCATTTTAGACACTAGGAGGATTTCTATATCAAAAAATATCTAAGTTTTGGATTACCTCTCTCTAGACATTTTCTCTCTCCGGGTCAAAACAGGGTAAAACAGAATCTTTCTTTTATTTCAAAGAGGGGAATAATTACAAGATCATAAGGGGAGGTTCTTACACCTGCACACCTCAAAAGCTGGAGGGAGGAATCTTACAGAAAGGACGGTGTGTTGCCACCCGCTATTTTTTTGTAGTGCCCAAGGACTCCCCTATGCAAAAAATAGCGGATTTCGGTGGGGCATCATTATCATATGGTGTTAGATGGTGGTGAAACTTTTCAAGTGGTTCATGGGGCTGATACCCCTCCACTTGCAAAGTTTCACCACTATTAGATGCCCGATTTGAGGGACGGTGTGTTGCCACCCGCTATCTTTCTCATAGTGCCTAAGGGGTTCCCTATGTAAAAAAATAGCGGGATTGGGTGAGGCATCATTACCGTACGGTGTCCGAAGGTGGTGAAACTTTGCGAGCTTCTCCATGGGGCTCCTACCCTTCCACTCGCAAAGTTTCACCACCATTAGATGCCGGATGGGCGGGACGGTGTGTTGCCACCTGCACTATTTTTTCACATAGTGCCCAATAGGTCCCCTATGCAAAGAATAGCGGGTTGGGGTGGGGCATCATTATCATACGTTGTTTGATGGTTGTGAAACTTTGCAAAAAGGTTCAGGAAAATTATACTCTTCTACTCACAAAGTTTCACCACCATTGGACACCGGATAGGCAGGACGGTGTGTTCCCACCTGCTATTTTTTTGCATAGTACCCAAGGGGTTCCCTACGTAAGAAATAGCGAGTTTTGGTGGGGAATCATTATCATACGGTGTACGATGGTGGTAAAAATTTGTGAGCACTCTATGGTGCTGCTACCTCGCCACTTGCAAATTGCACATGGGACATCGGATGGGTGGGATGGTGTGATGCCACCCACTATCTTTCGCATAGTGCACAAGGGTTCCCCTATGCAAAAAATAGTGGGTTTCGGTGGGGCATCATTATCATATGGTGTTAGATGGTGGTGAAATGTTTCGAGTGGTTCATGGGGCTGATACCCCTCCACTTGAAAAGTTTCACCACCATCAGATGGGGCTGATACCCCTCCACTTGAAAAGTTTCACCACCATCGGGCTGATACCCCTCCACTTGAAAATTTTCACCACCATCAGATGCCGGATGTGAGGGACGGTGTGTTGCCACCCGCTATCTTTCGCATAGTGCCCAAGGGGTTCCCTATGTAAAAAATAGTGGGATTGGGTGAGGCATCATTATCGTATGGTGTCCGAAGGTGGTGAAACTTTGCGAGCTTCTCCATGGGGATCCTACCCTTCTGCTCGCAAAGTTTCACCACCATCAGATGCCGGATGGGCGGGACAGTGTGTTGCCACCTGCACTGTTTTTTCACATAGTGCCCAATAGGTCCCCTATGCAAAGAATAGCGGGTTGGGGTGGGGCATCATTATCATACGTTGTTTGATGGTTGTGAAACTTTGTAAAAAGGTTCATGGAAATTATACTCTTCTACTCACAAAGTTTCACCACCACTATCCGACATCAGATAGGCGAGACGGTGTGTTCCCACCCGCTATTTTTTTGCATAGTGCCCAAGGGGTTCCCTATGCAAGAAATAGCAGGCTTCGGTGGGGAATCATTATCATACGGTGTACGATGGTGGTAAAAATTTGTGAGCACTCTATGGTGCTACTACCTCGCCACCTGCAAATTGCACATGGGACTTGCACATGGGACATCGGATGGGTGGGATGGTGTGATGCCACCGACTATCTTTCGCATAGTGCCGAAGGGGTCCCCTATGCAAAAAATAGTAGGATTGGATGGGGCATCATTATCGTACGATTTTCTAAGGTGGTGAAACTATGTGAGCTATTCCATGGGGCTCCCACCCTTCTACTCGCAAAGTTTCACCACCATACGCCAAATGAGTGGAACGATGTGTTGCCACCCGTGCTATTTTTTCACATAGTGCCCAACGGGTCCCCTATGCAAAGAATAGCGGGTTGGGGTGGGGAATCATTATCATACGGTGTCCGATGGTTGTGAAACTTTGCAAAAATGTCCGTGGAATGTATACTCTTCTGCTCACAAAGTTTCACCGACGGTGTGTTCCCACCCGCTATTTTTTTTCATAGTGCCCAAGGGGTTCCCTATGCAAGAAATAGCGAGTTTCGGTGGGGAATCATTATCATACGGTCTACAATGGTGGCAAAAATTTGTTAGCGGTCTATGGAGCTGATACCTCTTGACTTGAAAATTTCCCATGGGACATTGGATGGGTGGGACGGTGTGTTGCCACCCGTTATTGTTTCGCATAGTGCCATGGGGTGCCCTATGCGAAAATACCAGGTTTGGGTCGGACATCATTATCATATGGTCTTCGATGGTGGTGAAACTTTGCGAGTAAGTCCATGGGGCCATACCCATCCCCTTGAAATATTTCACCACCATGAGATGTTCTATGGGTGGGATGGTGTGTTGCCACCTGCTATTTTTTCGCATAGTGTCCAAGGGATCCCCTATGCAAAAAATAGTGGGTTTGGGTGGGGCATCATTATCATACGGTGTCCATGGCGGTGAAACTTTATGAGTGGGTCCATGGGGATTCTACCTCTCTACTTGCAAAGTTTCACCACCATTAGACACCAGATGGATGGAGCGGTATGTTGCCATCCACTATTTTTTTGCATAATGCCCAAGGGGTCCCCTATGCAAGAAATAGCAAGTTTGGGTGGGGTATCATTGTCATAGGGTGCTCAATGCTGGTGAAACTTTGGGAGAAGGTCCATGGGGCTCCTACCCCTCCCCTCGTAAAGTCTCACCACCACCATCAGTTATGCCGGATGGGTGTAGGACGGTGTGTTGCCACTCGCTATTATCCGCATAGTGCCCAAGGGGTTCCCTATGAAAAAAATAGTGGGATTGGGTGGGGAATCATTATCATATGGTGTCCGATGGTGGTGAAAATTTGTGAGAAAATCCATGGTAGTCCTACCCCTCCACTCACAAAGTCTCACCACCTTTGGATACCGGATGGGTGGGACGGTGCATTGCCACCCGCTATTTGTTTGCATAGTGTCCAAGGGCTCCCCTATGTAAAAAATAGCGGGTTTCAGTGGGGCATCATTATCATATGGTGTACGATGGTGGTGAAACTTTGCGAGCAGTCCGTGGCACTCCTACCCCTCCACTCACAATGTTTCACCACCATTAGACGTTGGATGGGCGGGACGGTGTGTTGCCACCCGCTTTCTTTTGCATAGTGCCCTATGGGTCCACCCTATGCAAAAAATAGCGGGATTGGGTGGGGCATCATTATCATACAATGTCTAAAGGTGGTGAGACTTTACGATCTATTCCATGGGGATCCTAGCCTAACGCTCTCAATGTTTCACTACTGTCAAACACTGGATGGGCGGGACAGTGTGTGGCTACCCACGCTAGTTTTTCGCATAGTGCCCATGTGGTCCCCTATGCAAAGAATAGTGGGTTGGGGTGGGGCATCATTATCATATGGTGTTTTATAGCAGTGAAACTTTGCGAGCGGGTCCATGAAACTTCTACTCTTTTGCTCACAAAGTTTCACCACCATCGGACATCAGATGGGTGGTACGGTGTGTTGCCACCTGTTATTTTTTGCATAGTGCCCAAGGGGTCCCCTATGCAAACAATGGAGGGTTGGGGTGGGGCATCATTATCATACGGCATTCGATGGTCTTAAAACTTTATGAGTGGGTCCAAGGGGCTTCTACCCCCCCGCTCACAAAGTTTCACCACCATCCGACGCCAGATGGGAAAGACGGTGTGCTGCCACCCACTATTTTTTGCAAAGGGCTCCCCTATGCAAAAAATAGTGGGTTTGGGTGGGGTATCACTATCATATGGCGTCTGATGGTGGTGAAACTTTGCGAGCTATTCCATGAGGCTTCTACCCCCTTTGCTCCCAATGTTTTACCACCGTCGGATGTCGGATAGATGGAACAGTGTGTTGTCACCCGCTATTTTTTGCATATTGCCGAAGGGGTCCCGTATGCAAATAAATGCGGGTTTAGGTCGGGCATCACTGTCATACGGTTTTCGATGGTGGTGAGACTTTGTGAGTAAGTCCATGGGGCTCCTAACCCTCCTCTTGCAAAGTTTCACCACCATATGCTGGATGGGTGGGACGGTGTGTTGCCACCCGCTTTTTTTTGCGTAGTGCCCAATGGGTTCCCTATGCAAAAAATAGCGGGTTTTAGTAGGGCATCATTATCATATGGTGTATGATGGTGGTAAAACTTTCTAAGCCATGGATGGGGCTGCTATCCCTCCACTTGCGAGGTGCCCATGGGACATTGGATGGGTGGGACGGTGTGTTGCCACACGCTATTTTTTAGCATAGTGCCATGAGGTCCCCTATGCAAAAAAAAATGAGGTTTGGGTGAGGCATCATTATCATACGGTGTCTGATGGTGATGAAACTTTGCGAGCGGGTCCATGGGACTACTAACCCTCCGCTTGAAAAAGTTTCACCACCGACGTCTGACGGATGGGTGGGATGATGTGTTGCCACCCGCTATTTTTTCGCATAGTTCCCAAGGGATCCCCTATGCAAAAAATAGCGGTTTTGGGTGGGGCATCGTTGTCATATAGTGTCCATGGTCGTGAAATGTTGCAAAAAAATAGCACCCAAGGGGTCTCCTATGCAAGAAATAGTGAGTTTAGGAAGGGCATAATTATCATATGGTGTTTGATGGTTGAGAAACTTTGGGAGCGGGTCCATGGGGCTCCTACCCCTCCATGCACAAAGTTTCACCACCATCGGATGCCGAATGGGGCAGGATGGTTTGTTCCCACCCTCTATTATCCGCATAGCGCCCAAGGGGTTCCCTATGGAAAAAATAGCAGGTTTGGGTGGGGCATCATTATCGTATGCAAGGGGTCCCCTATGCAAGAAATAGCGAGTTTGGGTGGAGCATAATTTTCATGCGGCGGTGTCCGATGGTGGTGAAACTTTGCAAGAGTGGATCCATGGGGCTGCTACCCCTCCACTCGCAAAGTTTCACCACCATCGGACGCGCATTGCTATCCGCTATTTTTTTACATAGTGCCCAAGGGGTTGCCTATGCTAGAAATAGCAAGTTTGGGTGGGCCATCATTGTCATACGGTGTTCGATGGTTGTGAAACTTTGGGAGCAGCTCCATGGGGCTCCTACCCCTCCACTTGCAAAGTTTCACCACCATCGGATGTCGGATGGGCATGACGGTGTGTTGTGACTATGTTAGTGGCCTCCCTCACCTATAAATAGACCCTCATTCTTTTGTATTCTCATCTGTGAACTAGACCATGCCAGTATTACTCTAAAATAAGCATATTTTCTATTATCCTCTAAAAATCCTCTACAATTTGGAGAGATTGGAGCTTCTCTCTCTCTCTTCAACTTTCTTTGGAGCTTTCCTCAACATACTAACCAATTGATTGGTTGGGAGCCTCTCCTAAGACTAAAGAATCAAGCAAAACAAGAGGTAAGGTGTGACTTTATGATTTTTCTTAATCTTCTAATGTTTTTCACTTCTCAACCCCTCTCAAGCTTGAGAAGTATTCAATTGAATGGTTCTTCAATGTAAATGAAGCTCTCTAATGAATTTTAATCACATAAAGTTTACATTTATGCTTAATTAGAATGTTTTTTTAAGCATATCTCTCTCTCCCCCAAAGAATGGTCATTCCTATGACACCCACTTTTTTTTGCATAGCGCCCAAGGGGTTCCCCTATGCAAAAAATAGCGGGATCCGATGGGGCATCATTATCATACGATGTCCGATGGTGGTGAAACTTTGCAAGTGGTCCGTGGATCTGCTACCCCTCTAGTCGCAATGTTTCACCACCATCATACACCGGATGGGGAAATGGTTTGTTGCCACCCGCAATCTTTCACATAGTGCCCAAGGGGATCCCTATACAAAAAAATTTGAGGGATTGGGTGGGGCATCATTATCATACGGTGTTTGAAGGTGGTGAAACTTTGTGAGCCATTCCATAGGGCTCCTACCCTTCCTCTTACAAAGTTTCATCACCATCATACACGAGATGGGTGGGATGGTGTGTTGCCACCCATGCTATGTTTTTGCATAGTGCCCAAGGGGTCCCCTATGCAAAGAATAGCGGGTTGGGGTGGGGCATCATTATCATATGGTGTCCTATGGTTGTGAAACTTTGCGAGCAGGTCCATGGAACTTCTACTCTTCTTCTCACAAAGTTTCACCATCAGCGGCGGCTGACGCCAGATTGGTGGGACGGTGTGTTGCCACCCGCTATTTTTCACATAGTACCCAAGGGGTCTCCTATGCAGAAAATGGCGGGCTTGGGTGGGGCATCATTATCATATGGTGTCCAATGGTCCTGAAACTTTATGAGTTGTTCCATGGGGCTACTACCCCTCCGCTTGCAAAGTTTCACTGCCAATGGGATGCCGGATGGGTGGGATGGTGGGATGCCACCGCTATTTTTTCCATATTGCCCAAGGGGTCCCCTATGCAAAAAATAATGGGTTTGGGTGGGGTATCACTATCATACGGCATCCAATGGTGGTGAAACTTTATGAGAAATTCCATGGGGCTTCTACCCCTTTGCTTCCAAAGTTTGCCACCCGCTATTTTTTGCAAAGTGTCCAAGGGGTTTCTTATGTAAAAAATAGTAGGTTTTGGTGGTGCATCAGTGTCATACGATGTTCGATAGTGGTGAAAGTTTGCAAGCAAGTCCATGGGGATTCTAACCCTCTGCTCGCAAAGTTTCACCACCATGGATGCCAGATGGGCGGGACGATGTGTTGCCACCCATTATTTTTTTCCATAGTGCCCAATGGGTTCCCTATGCAAAAAATAGCAGGTTTCGATCGGGCATTATATCTTTATCTCTTGGACACGTGATGGCATGCCCCGCTGGGCTTACACCTTTGCCAATGAATGGAGGGCATCATTAGAAGAGAGGTCCATGGGGCTTCTACCCCTCCACTCTCAAACCATGCCAAAATACGAGGTTTGGGTGAGGCATCATTATCATATGGTGTACGATGGTGATGAAACTTTGCGAGTGGTTCCATGGGACTACTACCCCTACTCTTGAAAATTTTCACAACCATCAGACATTGGATGGGTGGGATGGTGTGTTGCCACCGGCTATTTTTTCGCATAGTGCCCAAGGGGTCCCCTATGTAAAAAATAACGGGTTCGGGTGGGCCATCGTTTTCATACGGTGTCGCTTGTGATGAAATTTTGCGAGCAGATCCATGGGGCTGCTACCCCTCCACGCAAAGTTTTACCACCATCGGAAACCAAATGGGCAGGACAATGTGTTGCTATCTGCTATTTTTTTGCATAGTGCGCACAAGGGGCCCCTATGCAAGAAATAGTGAGTTTGGGTGGGGAATCATTGTCATACGGTGTCTGATGGTGGTGAAACTTCAAGAGAACAGTCCATGGGGATCCTACACCTCTACACGCAAAGTTTCACCACCATCGGGTGTCAGATGGGCGGGACAATGTGTTACCACCCGGTATTTTCCACATAGTGCCCAAGGGGTTCCCTGTGCAAAAAATAGCGAGTTTGGGTGGGTCATCATTATCATACGTTGTCCGATGGTGGTGAAACTTTGCGAGCAGATCCATGGAGCCCCTACCCCTCCATGCATAATGTTTCACCAGCACCGGATGGGTGGTACGGTGTGTTGCCACCCGCAATGTTTTTGCATAGTGCCCAAGGATTCCCGCTATGCAAAAAATAGTGGGTTTCGGTGAAGCATCATTATCATACAGTGTCCAATGGTTGTGAAACTTTGCAAGTGTGTTGCCACCCACAATCTTTCGCATATTGCCCAAGGAGTCCATGGGGCTGCTATTCCTCCACTTGTAAATGTTTTACCACCATCAGATGCAGGATGGGCGGGACGGTGTGTTGCCACCCATAATCTTTCGCATATTGCCCAAGGAGTCCCCTTTGTAAAAAATAGTGGGATTGGGTGGGGCATCATTATCATATGGTGTGCGAAGGTGGTGAAACTTTGTGAGCCAATCCATGGGGATCCTACCCTTCCCCTCGCAAAGTTTCACCACACCATCAGACACCGGATGGGCAGGATGGTGTGTTGCCATACCCACACTATTTTTTCCCATAGTGCCCAAGGGGTCTCCTATACAAAGAATAGCGGGTTGGGGTGGGGTATCATTATCATACGGTGTTCGATTGTTGTGAAACTTTGCGAGCAGGTCCATGGGACTTCTACTCCTTTGCTTACAAAGTTTCACCACCATCAGAGGCTGGATGGTTGGGACGGTGTGTTGCCACCCGCCATTTTTTCGCATAGTGCCGAGCAGGTTCCTGATGGAAAAATGGCGGGTTCGGGTGGGGCATCATTATCATATGGTGTTCGATGGTCCTGAAACTTTGTGAGCAGAGATCCATGGACTTCCTAACCCTCCGCTTGCAAAGTTTCACCACCATCGCGTGCTGGATGGGCAAGACGGTGCATTGCCAAGGGGTTCCCTATGCAAACAATAGCGGGTTTGGGGGGGTTTCACTATCATACAACGTCTGATGGTGGTGAAAGTTTGTGAGAGAGTGCATGGGGCTGCTATCCCTCCACTTGCAAAATTTCACCACAATCGGACACCTGATTTTGGCGGGACGGTGTGTTGCCCTATGAAAGAAATAGCGAGTTTGGGTGGGGCATCATTGTCATACGGTGATCGATGGTGGTGAAACTTTGGGAGCGCATCCATGGGGCTGCTACCCTTCACCTGCAAAGTTTCACCACCATCGGATGCCGGATGGGCAGGACGGTGTGTTGCCACCCGCCGTTGTTATCCACATAGCGCCCAAGGGGTTCCCTATGCAAAAAATAGTGGGTTTAGGTGGGGAATCATTATCATATGGTGTTCGATGGTGGTGAAACTTTGCGAGCAGAGCCATGGGGATCCTTCCCTCCACTCACAAAGTTTCACCACTATCGAACATCGGGATGGGCAGGACGGTGTGTTGCCACCTACTATTTGTTTGCATAGTGCCCAAGGGCTCCCCCTATGGAAAAAATAGTGGGTTTCAGTGGGGCATCATTATCATACGGTGCTCGATGGTGGTGAAACTTTGGTAGCAGTCCATGGGACTGCTACCCTTGAGTCACAAAGTTTCACCACCATCAGATGTCGGGATGGGTAGGATGGTGTGTTGCCACCCACAATCTTTCGCATAGTGCCCAAGGGTCCCCCTATACAAAACATAGCGGGATTAGGTGGGGCATCATTATCATACGGTGTTAGAAGGTGGTGAAACTTTGTGAGCCGATCCATGGGGCTTCTATCCTTCTACTCACAAAGTTTCACCACCACCATCAGATGCCGGATGGGCAAGACGCTATGTTGCCACCCACGCTATTTTTTCGATAGTGCCCAAGGAGTGCTCTATGAAAAGAATAGTGGGTTAGGGTGCGGCATCATTATCATATGGTGTTTGATGTTGGTGAAACTTTGCGAGTGGGTCTAGAGGACTTCTACCCCTTTGCGAGTGGGTCTAGAGGACTTCTACCCCTTTGCTCGTAAAGTTTTGCACCATCGAGCATCGGATGGGTGGGACAGTGTGTTGTCACCTGCTATTTTTTGCATAGTGCCCCAGGGGTCCCCTATGCAAAAAATGACAATTCGGGTAGGGCATCATCATCATATGGTGTCCAATGGTTTGTGAAACTTTGGGAGTGGGTCCATGGGATGTCTACTCCTTTGTTGACAAAGTTTCACCACCATCGGCCAGATGGGTGGGACGGTGTGTTGCCACCCCCTAGTTTTGCATAGTGTCCAAGGGGTCCCTCATGCAAAAAATGGCAAGTTTGCAAATTTTCATCACCATCAGATGTCGGATGGGCGGAACGGTGTGTTGCCACATGCTATTTTTCGCATAAGGGGTCCCCTATGCAAAAAATAGCGGGTTTGGGTGGGGCATCAATATCATACGGTGCTCGATGGTGGTGAAACTTTGCGAGCAAGTTCATGGGGCTCCTAACCCTCCGCTTGTAAAGTTTCACACCATTGGACACCGAATGGGCAGGACGGTGTGTTGCCACCCGCTATTTTTTTGCATAGTGCCCAAGGGGTTCCCATTGCAAAAAAAAGCAGGTTTCAGTGGAGCATAATTATCATATGGTGTCCGATGGTGGTAAAGTTTTGAGAGTGGTCGATGGGGCTTCTACCCCTCCACTTGCAAAGTTTCACCACCATCAGACGTCGGATGGGCGGGACGGTGTGTTGCCACGTGCTATTTTTCGCATAGTGCCTCAGGGGTCCCCTATGCAAAATATAGCAGGATTGGGTGGAGCATTATTATTATAAGGTGTCCGATGGTGGTGAAACTTTAGGAGTGGGTCCATCGAGCTCCTACCCTTCTACTTGCAGAGTTTCATCACCATCGTATGCTAGATGGGTGGGACGATGTGTTGCCATCTGCACTATTTTTTCGCAAAGTGCCCTAGGGGTGATGTAAGATTCCTCCCCCAGCCCCTCAAGATGTCCAGTTTCTCCCCTTGTAATCAATCCCCTTTTCAGAATAATAACAGATCTTGTTTCTATCTGTTTTGACCTAGAGAGAGAAAATATTCTAGAGAGAGATAATTCAGTTTCTAGATATCTTTGAATGGAAAAGTGTCCCTTCTTATTAAAATTATTTTCCGTGAAACAGCAATTCAAAAAGAACTTTCCAGTGTGCAATTGAAATAAATTGAAAATAGGTAAAAAGGACCTTAGCTTGAGGGTCCAGATTTTCTGAAAATTTTGGATTAAGGTTCCTATGGACCAAAAGGATTAATCCAAATGTAGGGAGGAGATAAATTGAAGAATAAAAGAGAAATCCCCCAAAAATGAGTAAATACTCACATACGATAAAGAGTTGACTAAGGACAAGGTTATTAGTTAAAAAAGAAGAGATATTTAGAGGAAATAACGCATTTTTGACACCTCAGTGTGGGGAATTCCCCTCATGAAGGAGGCACCTATTTCACATGTGTGGATGAGTTTTAAACTCACAAATAATGAGATATTTTTATCTCTCCTCTCTCCTGTTTTTTAACTAGAACCAAAAAGTAAGCTAAACTAACCTAAAAATGGTCAAAAAGTGACCAAACTGATCTGGGAAATTCTAGAATCAGTTTGCTTGGTTAGAGCCTCACTTTTTCCTATAAATAGATGTCTCCCCCTTTGTAAAAGGTTAATAGTGTTTATACAGTGTTACTCTACTCCTCCCCAGAGCCAAAAACATTGAATTCATTAATAATTCACTTGTTTTTGACTATTTCCTCTACAAAGAATTGGTGGTGGCCACTCTTGATCCAAGCAAGAGTAGAATCCTCAATCCCTCAAGCCAAAGGAAAGCTCACAAAAATCCATGTAAGTTAGAATTTCTATTTTTTCAAATTCTATTCTATGGTTTTCTGATTTCTTGCTTCTTTTAAATTAAAATTGGAGGTTATGCCTTGATGGAAAGGCTTCCCCCTTCTCTTCATTGAATTCAGCCCTTCTTTATCCAAGATGTGTAATCAAATAAATAGAGTTAAACTTTTCATATTGTTTACTCTTAAAAAAATGAGAAGTGATTAGATTAGAGTGCTAAATTCATCTAGAGTAAATTCTAAGTAGATTTAGAATGTAGATTCTAAGTAGATTTAGAATGTAAATTCATCTTGAGTAAATTCTAAGTAGATTTAGAATTTAAAAAATTAAAAAATGGTCAGCCATACAAAGGAGGTTATGGCAAAATTTTCTTAAATTTTGTAGAAATAAGTTTTATCTTTATGTTATTCAAAAAGAGTAATCCCCTCTGTTTGTGAATTCTAAAAGTGTGATTTTCATTAGATTTAAATTCTATGCATAGAAAGATGCATATTGGATATTTTTTTATTATAAAAGTGTGATTTTTATTAGATTTAAATTCTATGCATAGAAAGATGCATATTGGATATTTTTTTATTATAAAAGTGTGATTTTCATTAGAATTAAATTCTATGCATAGAAAGATGCATATTGGATATTTTTTTATTATAAAAGTGTGATTTTCATTAGAATTAAATTCTATGCATAGAAAGATGCATAAAGGGATTCATTTTTTTTTCAAAAGAGTTATTCTCATTAATTTTGATTCTATGCATAGAAAGATGCATAAAGGAATTTATTTTTATTTCAAAAGAGTTATTCTCATTAATTTTGATTTTATGCATAGAAAGATGCATAAAGGGATTCATTTTTTATTTCAAAAGAGTTATTCTCATTAATTTTGATTTTATGCATAAAAAGATGCATAAAGGATTTATTTTTATTTTGAAAGTGTTATTTTTCTTAAAATTGAATTTATGTATGAATAGATGTATAAAATGATTTTTTATAAAAGTGTTATTCCCACTGAAGTTGATTTTTATAAAGTGTTATTCCCAGAGTGAAGTTGATTTTTATAAAAGAATGAATGGATGGATAGATGTGATGTGAATCAGATAAATGTGAATGAATGGATGGATAGATGTGATGTGAATCAGATAAATGTGAATGAATGGATGGATAGATGTGATGTGAATCAGATAAATGTGAATGAATGAATGGATGGATGTGGATGTATGTGAATAATGGAAGTGGATGCATGTGAAAGAATGGATGTGGATGTATGTATGTGAAAGGATGGATGTGGATGTATGTGAAGAATGGATGTGGATGTATGTGAAAGAATGGATGTGGATGTATGTATGTGAAAGGATGGATGTGGATGTATGTGAAGAATGGATGTGGATGTATGTGAAGAAAGGAAGTGGATGTATATGAAAGAATGGATGTGGATGTATGTATGGGAAAGGATGGATATGGATGTATGTGAAAGGATAGATGTGGATGTGTATGTGATAAGCATGCATGTGGATGTATGTGGAAGAATATATGTGGATGTGAATGTGATGGATATGAACAAGAATAGAAGCGATGAGATGTGATGTAAATTGGATAGATATGAATGATAAGGGATGTGAATGATAGATATGGGATGTGAATGAATGTGATAGCATGTGAATCAGGATGTGAATAAATGATATGAGATGTGAATGAATGTGATAGCATGTGAACCGGGTTGTGAATGAATGATAAGGGATGTGAATGAATGTGATGACATGTGAATCAGGATGAGAATGAATGGTATGGGATGTGAATGAATGTGATGGTATGTGAATCCGGATGAGAATAAATGGCATGGGATGTGAATGGATGTGGTGTGATGTGAATCGGGATGTGAATGAATGAGATGTGATGTGAAATGGATGTGATAAGATGCGATGTGAACTGGATAGATGTTAATGAATGTGACATGATGAGAAATATGGA
This sequence comes from Cibotium barometz, assembly GCF_041138505.1. Classification (NCBI taxonomy): domain Eukaryota; kingdom Viridiplantae; phylum Streptophyta; class Polypodiopsida; order Cyatheales; family Cibotiaceae; genus Cibotium; species Cibotium barometz. The sequence continues at coordinate 17,967,354 of NC_141067.1, forward strand.
TAAATGCGAGTGGATGAGATTTGATGAGATTAATTGAGGAAAGAAGTGTTGAGATGGAAAATGATGTGAACTGGATAGATGTTAATGAATGTGATGTGATAAGATCTGTATGGGTAAATGCGAGTGGATGAGATCTGATGAGGTTAATTGAGGAAAGAACTGTTGAGATGGAAAATGATGTGATTGGATGAGAATGGGAATGCATATGAAATGAATGTGGATTAAGTAATGTAGATTGATATGGAAAGTCGAGAGTTCGTTAAAGAAATTGTATTTATGACTTGTTTTTAAATGATTGTTTTGTGTCAAGAATGCTGGGGAAGCATTTTGATCGTCTTGTGAGTGAATGAAGTAATGGAGACCTAGCTGATAAAGTTGCAACAGCTGACGGAGAGTCAACGGAGGACGTCTCGCGTAGCATTGTCGGCCAAGGTCTTGACGAGCCTCGGTTCAATTTAAATGGTGAGCTTTCGGTACGGTGGATGAGGGACCAAGGAAGCGGCCAATGAGTGAAGCGCTAGGTGATCTGCGAAGGATCCTAGAGGGTGCTGATCATACGGTGCTCGGGCTCTGGGTCGCCGAAGATACCCACAAGTACGTCGGGGAAGATATTGGAATAAGGAGTAAGAGTTGTTTTCTGCATTCGGGCATAGATCTGGTTGATTGACCTTGCTAGTCCTCAACAGATGAGCCCATGGCCCTTTTATATGGATCCATTGGTTGATCTTGCTGATCTTCAACAGAGGTTCCACTTTGATATGTGAATATATTGTCGGTTACTATGAGCTTGGAACTATTGGAAAGGCCCCTAAGTGGACAGGTGGTGAGCGTTCTGGTTGCCAATGATGCCACAGGTACACCGATGAAGGAATGATTGGAAATAAGGATTCAACTAGAGATTTTGAGGATTATGATCAATGACACAATGGTTTCATTAAATGATTGTTTTTAATGATAGATGATATTGAGGAAAAGGCAATTTCATATTGGGTGTGTAAGTGGTGGAGGAATCACCCGTGCTTTCTGAGCAAGTGAAGTTTTTCCGGGTTTGGTTTTGGAAGAACCGAAACCGATGGGTTAGCCTCTTTGTCCGAATATCATGGGTGAGGCCCCGAGTGTGGGACCCTGGCCCATGAAAGAAGTGCTACTTCCGCTGCTAGCACCCCTGAATTCGTTGCGCGGTGGGGACAGGGATCTCACAGGTGCCCTATGGAAAGAATAGCGGGTTGGGGTGTGGGGCATCATTATCATAGGGCGTCC